>NW_025999983.1:1369051-1377548 GCF_001458135.2 Marmota marmota marmota | reverse complement strand
CCTCGCGGGCCCCAGGCTGGGCTCCTGAGCACTGGCCAGATGGGCCTCGGCTGAGATCTCCACGGTGGACTGCCACCTGCGCTGCTTCCTCCTGGCGGCGGCACAAAGTGGGGCTGTCTCCAAGGAGGACAGGGCTTGGGACGGTGCCCGGTAGCTCTCCCTCTGGGCCACCAACAGGGGGACGAAGAAGGGCACAGGGTACAGAGTGGACTCAGAACAGGACCGTCCAGGAGCAACCCCAGCCAGCACAGGCCTCCTCCTGAGCCCTCCCTCCTGGGGCCTGTGTGTGGGGCCACACTCTGGGGACAGCTGGGGGGCAGCGTGGACACCCCAAGGTCTCTCTGGCAGCAGTGGCGCCTGGTTCCCAAGCCTCGGCATCTTGTCACTGGCCTTCGTCCTGACCTTCACAGGCTTGGTCTTGGGGTGGCCCGTCTTCAGCCCCAACCGGGAGGCTTCGATGGCGGTGCCAGGTGGGTGGACAAGATGGCCTGGGGCCCTAGGGGGACTTCCACAGTCCACGCTCCCAGAAGAGGACGAGATGCCTGGGCTGCAGTCTCCATGGGGCTGCTGTGCCTGGGGGCAGGGAGAGGGGCCCACAGAGGTCTCCCCGAAGGCACAGAGGCTCCAGGGCTCAGGGCCCTTTTCCCGGGGGTGTCTGGGGGACTGGGTGTGCAGGAGGGGTGCAGGCTCCTGCTGCCCAAGGCCGTCTCCACTGCTGGCCCTGCTCTGAGCTGCCACTCCCAGATCCCCTCTCCCTGGGGAACAGACCAGCTTCGCAGGCCAACCTCCACTGCCCAGTCTCTGGGCATCTGGCTTCTTGGGGGATGGGGATGCTTCATGTCCTGCGGGTCCCTGCTCCCCACCAGGTCCCCTGGACGCGGCCTCTTGGCTTCGCAGACGCAGCAGCCTGTCAATGTAAGCTCCAGCTGGGCCTGCCTCAAGGACTGGCCCTGCTGGGGTGGCGCTCAGAGCCCTGGGGCCCAAAAGAGGGCTCCTGGGGGGCAAATGGCCATCCAGCGGCGGGGTCTCCTTAGTCAGTGCGAACAGGGGGCTCTGCAGAGCCACTGCGTGCAGGGGGCTGGGGTACAGGTACACCTCCCGGCCCCCCCTGGACACCAGGTCACGCTGGTACTTGGGGTCCAGCTTGGGGGATGGCACATCCATCCCCTGGCAGAGGTGAGGGGCGGGTGTGGCCTCCTGGTCAACTCTCTGGAGCCCCACGTCCACTGGGAGGACCCGTTCAAGATCTCCTGGAACAGAACACCATGAACAAGGGCATCAGTGACCAAGATTCACTGACGTCAGGCGTGAGGGCGGTCTGGCCGTGGGCGCCCGCTCTTCCTCCATGGCCTTCAGTCCCTGTCCACAGTGAGCTTAGGCCCTTGCTTTGGGTCTGCAGGCTGCGGGGGCTGAGGCTTCTGCAGCAGCACAGGTTCCCAGGTGGCGGCTGGGCCCCCCTGGGGCATCTGCAGGTGCCTTCACCAGGAGAGCCATGGCTGGCACGAAACTCCGTCTTACACCGAAATGGAACGAGGTCAAATGGCATCTTCCCTTTTTTTGGATCAGGGAGGAAGCTAAGGGGGAGCAGGCTCATCTCTCCACCTTCCCCAACCTCAGGCAGACCAGAGGGTTTGGAAGGATTGCCTTTTAACTTTCCGATGTGCATTTTAAATACTAAGGAAACCCACACCATTAGGATACTAGGATGGCGTGTCCATCATGCCCAGATGCAGACATTGGATTGCTCCTCTCCCTGCAGGGCAGTGCCCAGCCAACCCCAGGGGGTCTCTGCTCCATCCCTAGCAGGTGTGAACAGGCTGTCTTGGCTGCGCCCACCCCTTCTGGCTCTCTCACCTGTAGACACTGGCCTGGGCCGGAACATGCCTCTGGGCTGGCCAGTGTCCTCTCCACTGTCCAGGAGCCTGCCACTCTCTTTGATGGGCTGGGGTCTCCATGCTGGCACAGTGGTCTCATCAGCAGACCGAGGTCGCCAGTCCCCCATGTTGGGCCTGACCATGGAGACCGCAGGCAGCAGACTGCCCAGGGAGGGGGACAGGCGGTCACTGCACACCGAGGCACAGGAGGTGGACAGAGAGCAGGAGCCCGCATCACTCAGCTCGTAGAAGCCTGGACAGAGCAGACATAGGCAGGTCAGTGTGCCCTGAGCAGTGGATTCTGCCTGAGGACCCCGGGTTCCTGTCACCACCACTCCTCCTGGGCCAGTGCGGAGCCTGCAGAACCTTCCAGCAGCTGTGAGCCTGGTGGGAAGGGCAGGACCACCTCACCGGCCCCCACCCCTCCCTGCCCTGGCCAGCAGTTCCGACAGCTGTGGTAGCTGCCCCATGGAAGGGGAGGTCTCTTCCGCAGGTCCAGCCTGAGCCAGGCCTTAGGCATCTCCCCGTCCCCCCAGCGCCTGCGAGCGGTGATTTCAGGACACCTCTGCCCTGGGCCAGGGGAGGCGCCACACAGCCCGGCCAGGCTGGAAAGCGTGGTGGCCGGCAGCACTGGTCCTGCCCCACGCTGCCACTGGAACCTCCCAACAGTGATCTGAAGACAGACCTGCTTGCCCAGTGCAGCCTGGGATGGAGGCGAAAGTGACCAGAGCCACAAGTGTCGGCCGAGACTGGCTGACCCCTGTCGCCTCTGAGATGTGGTGGGAAGGGGACGTCCCTGTCCCCTTGGACATGCTGTGCAGACTTGAGGCTGACGAGTCTGTGGACTGGAAGGCGTGGGTGTCCTCCCTGCGACTGCCCAGCCAAGCAGAGCTGACGGCTGAGCCGGGGAGGGAGAAGCTCCGGGTCCCGTCCAAGGCAAACTGCCACCACATGCGGGTACACACGGAGCTGTGCCTCACCTCACAGCGCCTTGCTCGGTCCTCTCTGATAACAGGGGCTTTCTCAGGCCTCCAGCTGCCGCCTAACTTCCAGATCAGCCGAGCCTCAGGCCCAGGGCCAGCACTGCTCACCAGTTCAGACAAGGTCCCCAAGAGGGTTGTGGGCACATGGTGTCACTCTGATGCCCACCAGCTCTGCAGCCCCCGGGTGGCAGGCCTGCAGGCGGCCCCTCCCACAGCCCTGGCCCTCCTACCTGAGCTGGGCCTGCTGTCGCTGTCAGGGACCTCGACAGAAGACCTGTGCACGCCCAGCTGCAGCTCACTGATCTGCTGGTCCAGCTGGTCCAGGTGGGTCTGCAGCCCAGTGTCCTGCCGTCGTAGCTGGGACTAAGAAGCCAAAAAAAAAAAAAAAGAAAGTTGAGTGGGTGCAGAAATGAGGCTCTGTGGGCAGAAAGGCGGCTGCAAGGCAGCATCTGCGCCGGGGGCTCCTCACGGTGGCTGCCCCTCACTCAGGCTGAGCAACGTCTGTGCTACTGGCACACACTGAACGAGGCGCACACAAACCACTTTCCTCCAACGCAGACTTGTAAAATGCTTTGCGATTTCCAGTAAGGCTTTCCTTCCTAAGGGGAGGCAGGAAAGCAGCTCCCTGGAGGGTGGAGCAGCACGAGGACCCCACCTCCGAGCACCCACCGGGAGACATTCACCCTGCTGCTTTGTTTCTGCTCCAGGCACAAATTCACCCCCAGTTACCGTGACCCTCACAGCAGCCCCTTGGGAGACACAGCTGGGGATGGTGAATCTGTGCCCTCCTGCCACCTTCCCAGGGTAGAATGTCCCCAGGAAGAGAAGAGACATCCTCATCCTGCCTCCCTTCCCTTTCCCGAGAGATGGCTCTGGTTGCCACAGGTTTGAGAGAATTCAGGGAATAACCTCGGGCACCACAAGAGACAAAGAGATCATTCAACTTTGCATGAAAGAAATGGTGGGGTCTTCCCTGGAGAAGGGACACTCTGATCTGCCCACAGAGGCTGTCTCCTCCAGCCGGGCACCTGGTAGCCAAGTGGGTTCTTATGAGCATTAACCACATGTGTGTGTCTACCTGCCCACCTAACCTGCCATGAACACAATCTATGTACACAGGTAAATACCATATATGTCTATATCCATGGTTCTACATCATCTAGCACTGAGTAGTTAGTAAATGCTGACTTCTCTCAATCATAGAATTTCAGCATGTTTTCCAGGCTGACTGCAGCATTTCAAATAATTAATAAGTGGGTTTATCCTAGGAAAGTGATGGATTGCATTTCTTTGGGGTACGACTTCAGTAATTTCAGTATTACATGAAATCTTCACGAGGGGAAGGAGGTAGTCACAGTGTCCTGTTCACAGGACAGGTTTACTTCTGCAGAGATTTCCCAGTCATGACTGACAACCCCCCCATCACCCCAGGTGAGGTGACACACAGCTTGGGGGGGGACTATGTAAGTCAGCTTAGCTTTTCCTCCAGGAGACAAATCAGAGGTCCTGGAACAACCTCCCAGGTCTGAATGGAGTCTCCAAGCCACAATATCATCTGTAAACAGGAGCATGGCAAAACCAGCCTTGAGCCGAACAGAACTCTGTGCTTCCAGAACCACCCAGACTGGTCCAAGTGTCCTGGTGTCCCAGCATGCCCATTGTCACAATAGCAAAATGTTTCCCAGCACTACCAAAAAAGCCCTGCAGCACAGACAGGCTCAGCCCCGTTACCTTCCTGAAAAAAACAAAACAAGAAAGATTTACTGAAGGCCCAGCGATTGCAAATGATTTTTCTTTCCTGTCATAAAGCCACATAGGCTCCTCTCTTAGGTCTCATTTCATCTCTAAAAGCATCTACTTCTCCTCAATCACGACTGCCCCTGCCTTCTAGGGAAGGAGTCCTGCAGACCCCGATGGCCTCCCCTCCACCTGCAGCCCTTCGCCACAGTCTGCCCGGTGTCTGCCTTGGGGCTAGCTGCTTTGTGAGCAACACTGCTGGCCAGCCTTTGCAGGCTGGTATCCGACTCTGGTCAAGGCACACAGATGACGCATCACGTCTTTAGGCCCCGCTGCCCGCCTGCGGGGCCACCACTCAGGCTCACAGCACCCTGCTAGCCCTTTCCACCATGCCTGACTTGGGGTTCCTTGGCTGAGCTTCCTTCCTCTTTCAGGCCACGGCCCTTTGTGCTCCAAGGGACATGCTATGAGGGCTCCCATGGCCCTGCAAGCCCAGCCCAGAGCACTCTCCGCGGCAGCAGGCCACAGCCCGTCAGCTCTCACTCTCACTGTAAGACTTCAGGCCCACTTGGGGCCATGCTTCTCAAGACATGCTGGGGGCTCTTGGGTCAGAGTGCCTGACCCCTGGTCGGGGGCTGGTCAGGCAGGACATGGCACATGGGTGGACCACCCAGGGTCACAGGGGGAATCACCTGGCACACCTGCAGATCCTGGGCTTGCAAGCCTGGAGCCTGGATGTTAATAATAGCCCAGGGGCAGAACCATTTCCCAGACCTGGAAAAGTCAGGATGTCTCTCCCAGGTGGTTCTCTAAAAATGAGATTTGGCTAAGCCCTTTCTTTGAAATGCTTACTTTATGGCCCACAGGAAATTATCTAAGCTGCATTTGCTTTGCCCTCCCCATCAACAGTTCTGCATCGTAGTCACCACAAAATTGTATTCACAGGGCAGAAATTAAAAGTGCCTTAAATCTCAGGCTCTAGCGATGGTATCTAAACCACTTCCTTTCTTTCCTTGAAGGCTAAGAATGTACAGTGGCAATATTTTATGCATGAAGGACACAGCTATGGCCCTTGTCCTGTAGAGGGGTAAACATCACAGATGAGTTGAAAAGGGCTCCATCAATCAATAGCCAAGGGGCCCGGGTTTCCTGATGGACTCATGGACAACAGTCCTGTGACCTGGGGGAAGCCCGGCAGGTCCTGTGGACGCCTGCCCTCATCCTTGATCTTGAGCAAGCTCTCGACCCTTCCTCGGCTCTCTGAGCATTCACAAAGCAAAACGGTGGGTCCAGGAAGCACCCAGCATCACATTGGCGCTCACAGCTGCGTGGCCCACTCCTGCAGCTCGGAACCCTGGAGCCTGCCCAGCAGGAAGGACTTGCTGCAACTACCACGTTTAGAGCAAGTCATGACCAGCACAGCCAGCCGGGGGACGTTCTCCAGGGTGAGACCTCACTGGGTCCCCATGCGTTTCCTTGCTTCCCTCCAGGGGCACAGCTCTGGTGGAAGAGGTCTTCAGGCCCCTCCCGGGTCACCAGTGGGGGACATCTTTCTACTTAGGTGCTGCTGTGGGGGCTAAACCTTACAGGAATGAAAGTGGCAGCCGCTGACTGGGAAGGACCAAGGCTCTTGAAGACATGGACAGGTAGAGCATCCCTGGTTCTGCCCAGACTGGCTGAGCTACTGCCACCTGCTGGGGTCAGAGGGCACAGGGGCCATTAGCATAGAAACCTGGAAGAGGATGAAATAAATATTGAAATCTCTCCTTTTGTTCCATAAACAAAAGTCACTGATGGATTTATTCAGCAGAGCGTTCTATGCATCTCTGTGACCTGTGACACTCCACTCGGGAGGTGCAGCTCATCTGACACTTGCTGCTTCTCAGACAGTTTAATCCCTAGGAACGCTAGAGCAATTCTCACTTGAGAATTCCTGCAGGATAAGGCTGCTGCTCCAGAGAGAGGCTCTTCCTGTCTTCACACCTGGAGGTTGACCTAGGCCAGGTGAAGCCAGGGAGGGGCGGGCAGCTGGTTACTGGAGTGTTTAGCGGCTGGACTAAAGCCTTGGATTGTTTCCTTCATTACAGAACTAGTATCACTCCTAATTGTTCTCCCTGTAAGAAAAATGTAAAAGTGTTAAGCACTGGCTGATGTCACCCAAAGTCAATTATCCTTCTCTTTTGATCACATAATCCGTTCCAAGAACAAAGTTTCAAGTCAGAGTCTGCATGTTCCTTCTGGTCCCCACATTAAAAAAAAAAGAAAATTAAACAAAAACCTGTTTGATCTCTTCCAAAAGGCTACCTGTAATTAGAGGCCCGAGTCCACAGCTTGATTGGTGTGTTACTGAGGCCAGGTTAATCATCAGCCACACCCCCACCTCCTTGAGAACATTCACGCGTGCGTGCAACACACCCGAAGGCTGTGTGTGCCTGGCTGAGGCCACACAGAAGCCAAGACACAGCTGGGCACTAACCCACACGCAGGGCCCCGGTGGGGTTAGCAGGTGCTGGAGCAGTGTGAAGGGGCCACTGCCCACCAGCTCCCTCCTCTCCTGTGGAGCAGCTGGTGCAGAGAGAGGCTGCAGGGTTAGGGGACAGGCCCCCTCTGGCAGGCTTCACCTGTGTCTGGCAGCAAGGGAAGGTAACAGGAGTCCAGGGAGGTGTCTCGAGACACTGGACTTCCTGATTCTTTAATCCAGAAGCATTTGCCCCGTTAAGGACACGAATGAGCTAAGCTGATTGGAACGCTGCTGAGGCCTCCTGGGGAGGCTTGTTGAAGAGGGTAACTTTTAACAGGACAGATTGGATTTCCAATGTAAAAGAAACTCCACTTGGAAAGATAGGGGTAACTCAAACAGACATTGTGTATAGCATTTTAATTGATGTTTAAAAAAGATATTGCAATACTGCAAAAACTCTTTTGTTTTCAATAAATTAAATGAAATTATACACAACAAATTATTACTCTTTGGTAATAACCCAAAGAGTAGTAACTGGAGTATCTTCAAGGGTGTAATAGGGAATTGGCGTTGGGGAGTTCAGGCAACACACAGGGTAGAGAAAGCTTCAAGAGTTTGGCTCCCCCCTCCTCTTTATGGCTCAGGTTGCCTGTTAAGGGGAAAGATGCCCTCCTCAGACATAGTCAGACACACGACTTCCCCCACCTGTTTCCTTATGGCGGTGGGACCCCATTCAACCTGAGCACACGTCCAGGCTGGACCCTATTCAAGCTGAGCACACGTCCAGGCCGGTTCAGAGCGCGCTCTGCACTATTGTCCCTAACCCAGCGCGCATAGGAAGGACCGGGTACCCTGAGATAACGCCAGGATGCGCAGGCAACTCCAGCCAGGGGAAATGAAGGCACTGGAGTCCTCTCAGAGCAGACTGCAACCCGGGCGTGAAGGCAACCCCAGTCGATCTGCGTGGGACGCATGCAGCGGGTGCGCTTCCCACGCAAGAGGGGCGAGGGCGGGCGGTTCCTCCCGCTGCTCCCAGGATCGCAACCCGCGGCCCGTTACCCCTACGCACCTACGCACCGGGCCTGCAGGTCCCACTCCGTGGGCACAGAGCTGCATCCCAGTTAAGCACAAGGACGGCCCCTCGGCCCATCAGACAGCCCCTCGCCCTCTGCCCATCCCGGCCGCCGCCTGCGCAGGTAAAAGCGCTTCCGGACCGGCCCTTACCAGCTGCTCTTGCAGAGCGGCCAGCGCCGCCTCCAGCCGCAGCTCCTGGCCGCTGGGGCCGTGGGGACCAGCGGGCGCGGGCTGCATGGCCAGGGCACCCTGCACTCGCGCCTGCTGCGCAGCGCGCAGCCCCCGCCAGCTCGTGCAGCCCAGCCAGCGCCGCGCGCAGCCTCGCGCCCACCTCTGCGGCGGTCCCAGCCCGCGGGTCCCGGGGGCCG
>NW_025999983.1:1356530-1368257 GCF_001458135.2 Marmota marmota marmota | reverse complement strand
CCCCAGGTCACAGCGGCCGCCCCCAGCCCTACTCGGCCGCCCCAGCGAGCTGGGCTGCTGGGGGCCTGCGCCCGATCCCCGCGCCTGGCCTCGGAGGGCGGCCAGACGTTGGGGAAGGAGGAGCCGGCGAAAGGGGAAGGAGGCGAAAGTGGGACAAAACCGGAGGAAGGTTTTGTTTGGATTGAAAAGAGTATCACATTTTAAGAGGCCTGTTCCCATTTATAAACTGTCGTAAAGTTGGAAAATAAGGCCTTAGCACGTTCCCTGGGGGATACCTGTACTTCGGAGGCCGTGACTTGCCTTTCGATTTTATTTTCAGATGGTAGCTCGATGGAGTTGTAAAGCCCACACCGTGCCATTCACTTAGTTAACGTGCGCAATCCAGTAGCCTTAAGCGCGTTTGTGGAGTTAAGGGACTGTCCCAAGATCACTTTTAAAACATTTCACCACCCTGAAGCCCTGTCCCCCACTTCCTTTGTCACACCCAGACTCATCTGCAATTGTGGACAGTTCATGGGAATGGGATCATGGTTAGGGCCTTATATGGCTGGCTTCCTTCAAGAGCATGATGCTTTCCAGGTGCCCGAATGCAGCCTTTGGACACAGCACCTTCTGCTTCTCTGTTTTCTGTTTCTGTGACTTAGCTTGGTTCCACCTCTCAGCTATCCCGAGGGATGCAGCCAGGACACTCCTGTACAGGTTCTGGTGGGGAAACACGGTTTCATTTCGCTTGGGAATCTACTGAGGAGATGGACCATGGTTACCTGTCAGGCTTAACCTCTGGGAGAACTCAGACTGCTCACGCCCTCACCGACAGGTGAAAGGGTATCATTTCTATTTTTCTTTTGTTTTTCAATATTTATTTTTTAGTTTGGTAGGACACAATACCTTTATTTTATTTATTTATTTTTATGTGGTGCTGAGGATCGAACCCAGGGCCTCACACATGGTAGGTGAGCGCTCTGCTGCTGAGCCACAACCCCAGCCCAGGGTGTTATTTCTCTATGGGCTGCCAACAGTTGTCTCTGGTTGCATCTACCCAGTGGGTGTAGAGTGGTGTCTCAAGTGGTTTGAGGGGCTGAGGATGCTGAGCAGCTACCCCTGAGGACCAAGGATGCTGGGCATCTCTGCAGGTGCTCATTTGTGTCTTCTCTGGAGAAATGTCAGATCCTTGCCTGCTGTGAAACTGAGAGATCTTATTTTTCAGAAGCACATCTTAGACTGATGAGATACATGATTTGCAGGTCTTTCTTCTATTCCTCGGGTTGCCATTCCACTTTCTTAATGTGGCCTTTGCAGCAAAACATATTTAATTTTAATTATGTCCAATTTAATATCTGTGCATGTGCACTGTTGCCTAGTTCAAGGTCAAGCACTTAGGCTGAAGTCTTTCATCCGTGTTGAGTTGACTCGGATGGGAGGTATCGGTCACCTTTGCTCTTCTCAGCATGGAGGTTTACTTGACCCAACACCATTTATGGAAAAGATGGTTCTTTCCCCTCTGGATGGTCTGGGACGAGTGTTGATGATCAGCTGAAGTAGGAAAGCGGTTCCTGGTTCCTCAAGCCTCTTGCACTTGTGCATTCTCCGTCCTTATCCAGGGCCATGCTCTCTCGATTACTGCAGCTTGTAATGAGTTTCAAAGTCAGGAAGGGTGGGTTCTCCAGTTTTGCTTTTCTTTTCCAAGATTGACTGTTTAATGCCCTTTGTGTTTCCACGTGACTTTTAGGGCCAGTTTGTCCGCTTCTGCAGAGCAGCCTGGGATTTGACAAGGACAGCATGGCTGCAGAGCCCTGGAGATGGTGCTACCTTAAGTGGAGACTGGCTGTGGGTGCGGGCTCTTTCTGTTTGCTCAGCCTTTTAATTGCTTTCTGTAGTACTTTGCAGATTGGGTACATGAGTCTTATACTTTAAAAATTTTATTTCTCCATATTTTCCTTTTTGGTATTATTGTATAAAATAGTTTTTTAGTTTCATTTTCAGAAAGCTTGTTGCTAGTGTCCAGGATTTGGTGATTGATTCTTGTATATTGATCCTTGTAGCTTTGCCATACTTATTTATTAGTTCTGGGAGATTTTGAGATTGATAGATTCTGGTGGATTCCATTGCCTTTTCTGTCTGTAGCCACGTCCCTGGTGAAGAGAGATGGTTTTATTTCTTCCTCTCCAACTAGGTGCCCTTTATTTCTTTTTCCTGCCTAATTGTCCTGGCTACAGCCTCTAACATGATGTTGAAGAGAGGTGGCAAGAGGGACACCCCCATGTCCCCTGACTCAGGGGACAGCAGGGCACATGGGTTCTGAGATGCCTTTCGCCCGCATGAGAACCCAGCTTCTAGTTCTAGTTGCTTTAAAAACAATTTTTTTTTTAAATCATAAAGGTGTGTTGAACTTTTCAGATTATCTTAGGACTTCTTTGTTTTCCTCCAGGGTCTTCTGTGCTTATCTAGCCTAGTGTTGAAGAAGACGGACCAGGCTGAGCACTGGCGGCACTCAGGTCCGAGTTCCTGTCCTGTCTGTGTAGTGAGTATGTCCAGGAAGACCCTGGTGCTGCCTCTCTTTTCAGAAAGCTCATAATTATCCATGTGCGTTTTCTCTCAGAGAGAAAGGCGGGGTTGGGGGAGACTGGGTGGGAACCCTCTATCTGTCGTCTGTCTCCTGTGTGTCAGGGACTCTCTTATTGGTGTCTTTGGTGAGTGACTTCTTGACTTTTAGGTAATCTTATTTGTCATCTTAGTTGACTCTTCAGGACATCTCAAGTGTCCTTGGTACTCTGTAATATTACTTAAGTTTAGAAGCAGCAGGTAAATTTCTCTCTCTCTCTCTCTCTCTCTCTCTCTCTCTCTCTCACACACACACACACACACACACACACACACACACACACACTCAGCCTCTGGTACTGGATGAGACTGTGTGGAGTCTGCAGGTGGATCTGGGGATGATCCCTCCACCATGTTGGCTTTTTATCCTTGTTCCTAGAACGAACCTTGGTGTACCAAAGCTTTTCCTGGTGTCTGTGACTGAGACCTTCTGAGTAGCAGTCTATGTGTCCTTCAGTGATTTGTCCCCCCTTTCATAATGCTGTTTTCTGAGGATACTTTCAGTGTTACCTTTCCAAAATCCATTCTGTCTTTGTCAACGGTGTATAGAATACCAATGCGCACCTCACAGCTCCGTGAAATCCTTACCCCTTAGAAGAATTTATCTCTAGATTGTTTTGGGTTCGTTTCATTCACATTTGAATCATCTGTGATGACAGTTTTCTTTATTTCTTTCTGATCTGCACACTGATCTCTTGTTTTTCCTGATTTATTGCAGTGGCTGAGGCTTCAGTAGCATGTCCAAAGATGATGGGGTCCAGTGTCCAAGTGTCGCTTCCAAAGGCAGCTTCTCCTCTTGTCCCGCCAGTGATGACTGTGTTTTGTAGCCACCCTTTAGGGTGGAAACATCCAGAATAATGTTTGACCCGACATTTGGGTACTGTGGCCTGCCAAGATGGCACACAGTGAGCCACCCACCTGTGGGTGGACTTCCTCAACATGGAGGGATGCTTTCTCTTGACTCAGGATAAACTTCTATTATTTCTTTGATAAACTCCTCCTTTTACGGCCCGTCCTCCTGACAGGCACCTGGGCCCTCATTGTGCACTGATGTGACCTTTCTGGTGTCAATTGTCCTACCCTATTTTCTACCTCACTGTGTTTTTGAGTTTCCTTTGACCTTATTCCAGGGCTGATGAGTTTTTCCTAATCTGTGGCCGATCATATTTGCACTTTTACTGGGTCCTTGCTCATCTCTGGCTTTGCTCATCAATGTGGCTCCAGCCACGTTGGTGTGACAGTGGCTTCTTGAAGCCCCTCTGACGCCGACTCTGCTG
Source organism: Marmota marmota marmota (assembly GCF_001458135.2). Lineage (NCBI taxonomy): Eukaryota > Metazoa > Chordata > Mammalia > Rodentia > Sciuridae > Marmota > Marmota marmota. The sequence goes on along the minus strand of NW_025999983.1, from coordinate 1,364,379 downwards.
GGGTCACTGCTATTGTGTGATGTGGCCTCTGGTTTCAGCCATGGGCTTTCCCGAGGCCCCCGTGTACCCCTCCTCTCCTCTCACTTCAACTCCACAGGAGGCTGTGGACTCCTGGGGACGCTGGCCTCCCCCTCTTTTCCTACTGATCACAAGCTGCCTGGTTAATAATATTAATAACAATGTCCATCCACATGGTGGTTTCAGACTAGGATGTAGAGCACAGAATAGAAATGAAGAAAGCATTTAGAAGACACCAAGAAAAAAGTGCATTTAAAATTGAGGCTACACTGGGGTTGCAAGTTACGGGAAGTATGCAGGGCGTTTACAGGGTCCTTACAGAACCACAGGAAAGAAGGTATCTCTCCATGTTGGCGATGGTGGTGGGACCCTCCCTGCTGGGTCGTTCCATTTCCTTATTGATCAGTTCGTTTGTGCAATGATCCAATGTAACACACACACGCACCGTGATGTGTCCTGATCAGATTACACACCCTCTTATCCCCCAGGTTGGCATCGTCGGTGAGACTGGGGAAGCCCTTTCCTGAGCCTCTGGGGTCTTCCGGGGGGATCTTCCGGCAGGCAGTCGGCAGTGTGCTCAAGAACCTAGAAACAGTTGTGCTCTTGGGTCACTGCAAGGACTTCATCCTAAAGAGGTGACCAGCGGGCCATTCACACAGGAGCTTTTGAGGACGTTCACGCGAGCACTGGTGGGAACTGAAGTATGAAATGCCCGCGTGGAGAAGGTGAGCACGTTAAGATGACGCTCCTAAAGGGAGAGGCTTTCCTCTTTAGTCTCTGCTCTTGGGGACACGGCTCTCCTAGGTAAGTAATAGAGTAAGTAAAGGTGATCTTGTTAATATCGCCATGAATCATCACCAGCCAATCTCCTGGACGTGCCCTGCAACTGCTGCACAGTGTGCCTGGCTGAACTGCCCCTCCTCTGGCTCTTGGCAGGTCCCCAGGCTGGGGCTCCGCCCACTCTGCAGGGACCTGGATGGGACCTCCTGCTCTGGCGCCCCCATGTGGTTTCCTTTCAACATTGCCCCGACCCACCACCTGGCTTCAGGGCAGCCTTGTAGACCTAAGCTCCCAGCCCCAGGCATGGGAGGGGTCCCCTGGGTCACAGGGGCTCTGTGGCCTCCAGCAGACCCTCCCTGGCCTCTCCCTGCCCAGCCCATCTCTTCTGTTTCTGCCTGCCCATGTGGAAGGCTCTGGGTGCCCCGGGCCTCCCTCTGCCCTTCCACCGGCTGCACACTGTCCTTAACAGGCTTCATGCCTGTGTTCCCTTAGGATTGCGCTGGGTGGCTCCCACACTGTGCTGCGCTCCCTCCCTGGTGTCCCCTAGACACTGAAACTGTGTCTGGCTCGTAGTGGCCGCTTAACATTTCCTGAACAAATACACCATGGTTTTGTTTATCACTGAATGAAAGAAAAATTCTAAAATTTATGTGATGGTCTTCTGAAATATCTCCTTTATCGTATAGAAGTTTTATGTTATCACAAGAAGATAATAACAAGATATTGTAGATATGTAAGGAATATGTAGATATGCTGGGTGGAGGAAGGCGCGTCTGGACACGAGTGCTGCTGACTGACGGCTGGCTCCCGATGAAGAGAGGGAGAAAGAAAGAAAGAAAGAAAGAAGGGGTACAGGGCGGTGCTGGCCTGTAGGGCACACCAGGTCATTTCCCTGAGTCACACCTTTGTTATGAATTTTGTTGTATTTCACAAATCCATCATCTCATCCATCTGTCAATCTAGCTACCACCCATTTACCTGTCCTCTACCTACCTGTCACCTTTATCATCCGTCAGCTGTCTTCCCTCTATCCTATTGTCACCTACTGTCTCTCACCATTTAAACACCTACTATCCAGTATCTGTGCCTCTCCAGCCCCCCATCGTCTGTGTTTATCATTCACGTGTCTATTATCTATTGTGTATTTACCACCTTGTATCTGTCGTCTACCGATCTGTCACCTGTCACCTCTCAACTCTCCATCGCCGTCGGCCCATCCCCTCCACAGGCAGACCACACACGTCACTGCACCCCCTCTGCCCTTCCTCACGTGGGTGACCACTCTCCAGCTCCACCTCTCTGGTTCTGACGGACGCTCAGTTGTTCTTCCTCCCCAACTGCAGAGTGCTGCAGGAAGCCCCCGACCCACCTGGCCCATGCTGGCCTTGTATCCCGAGGACGCACCCTCCGAGATGGGGAGCACCGGTGGCCAGGGGCGTCTGCGCCCTTCAGCGCTTGCTGTCTCTGCCCTTGTAGCTGTGTCTCCCTCTGGGAGCGGCTCACGCCATCCTCCCCTGGTCTGGACTGGCCAGCTCTTGGGAACCACGCCCAGGCCGAGCTGCTCACCCAGGTGTCCATATCCTGCCGCACGTGCTGCCTGGCTGGTTCCAGCTGAGTTCCTGGGGTGCCCCACAGGCCGGCACCGCCCTGTACCCTTCCTTCCTTCCTTCCTTCCTTCCTTCCTTCCTTCCTTCCTTCCTTCCTTCCTTCCTTCCTTCCTTCCTTCCTTCCTTCCTTCCTTCCTTCCTTCCTTCCTTTCTTTCTTTCTTTCTTCTCCCCCTCTTCATCGGGAGCCAGCCGTCAGCAGCACTTGTGTCCAGACGCACCTTCCTCCACCCAGCATTCATTTTGCAGGTGGCTCAAGGTGACTTGAGGTCTCCCCACTGGCTGCTGGCCCGCAGGCCTCTGTGAGAGGCCCTCTGTGTGCTGCCCATGAGCTGACCGCTCACACCCTCTGAGCTCCTCGGCCCATGATGTCTGCGCACTCTGACCACCAGCCATGGAGTCCCAGGAGGACACTGGCTCCAGTGCATGTGTGATAGTGGACATCACAGACTGTTGAGACTAAAGAGCAGACGGGGACAGTGTTGTACCATTGAAAGTGGTGTGTGTGTGTGTGTGTGTGTGTGCACGCGCGTACCTAGGGCATGTGGGGGGTGTGGTGTGTGTGTACCTAGGGCACGTGTGGGGATGTGTGTGTCCATGCACACCTAGGGCATGTGCGGGTAGGTGTCGTGTCTGTGTGTGTACCTAAGACACATCTGTGTGCACATGTGCAGCTGGGGCACGTGTGTGTGTGCGCAGCCAGGGTACGTGTGGTATGTGTGGTATGTGTGCATGCGTGCACCTTGAGCACGCTCCTCTAACCACGTTAAATGGATAACTTCAGGATTGCTGAAGGCAACGGGGCAGAGCAGTTAGATGCTCTCTGAATCCATCTGTCAGCAGCAGACTTTCCCTTCCAAGATGGTCTCAGGAAGCGTCGCTGGTGCCTTGTGATGTCCCCACTGTAGACGGCGGCAGCGGAGGCACCCTCCTCTTGGCTGTTGGGTTCCTGGACCTGCAGGCCTATGGCCTGAAGTTCCACCATTAGCAAGTGCTCTGCCCTAAGGTAGTGGTAAGTGGACGGAGCTGGACACAGGCGTGGAGGGGGAGCTGGGCAGCTCTGCAGAGGCTGGCCATTCTGTGTGCTGGCCACTCAGCCTCTGGCGAGGCCACTTTTGCAGAGCTGAGTGGACAGTTCTCAGGTCTGAAGCTGCATGTCAGCACTGCTTCCGTCTGAGTTCTCCGTGGTTAGTGCTGCCGAGGGCCTTGCGAACTGGGCACACTTTGGCAGACTTTGACCTCTCGGCATAGCTGCAGCTGAACCATTTGGAAGTGGCTCTTGCCGTTCTCCCGTCTCCAGAGGCAGCGGCAGGATGGCACTTTGGAGTCCCATGGAAACTCCCCACGGGAGTGCAGGGGATACAGGGCTTCCCATGCCCAGCTGTGGTGCCTGGGGACAGGCAGCCAGGGAGTTCCCTGCTGTGCCTGTGCCTCCGCAGCCTCTCAGTCTCACCGTGCTGACCCAGGTGTCCTGACTTCTCATCTGAGCACAGTCGTGATGAGCATCTGGGAGAGTGAAGCCTCGTGCCCCGGAGACAAACCAGCGCCACTAGGAACTGCCTGCTGACCGGCTGAAGCGGAGCCCCGCGTTCTCAGTGCTCGCAGGAATGCTCCAGAACTCTGCAACGTAACTCCATCCCCGGCCACCATGGCGGGCTGGTTATGTGCCTCCCAGGGTTTGTGGGACAGCGTGAAATCTGTGATGGGGGTAGGTGCTTCTGTCTCTTTTCTCTGGGATGCAACAGTACATGCCAGGGAGGCAGAATAACTCAGAATGTAGAATATGTGACTGTGGTGTGTGGGGCCTGTGTGTGCACGTGAGCATGTGTGTGGAGTGCATGTGTGTGTGTGCATACATGTGCTCTTCATGTGGTGCCTGGTGCAAGTGCATGTGTGCACATGTGTGTGCATGCAGTGCCTGTGTGAGCATGCACATGGGGTCTGTGCACGTGTGTGAGCATGTGAACTGTGTCTGTGTGTGCACATGTGTGAGTGTGCATCGTGTCTGCATGTGTGTAAGCATGTGCATGATGTCTGTGTGTATGTGTGTGAGTGTGCATGGTGTCTGTGTGCACGTGTGAGTGTGCATGGTGTCTGTCCACATGTGTGTGCATGCACATGACTATGTGCATGTGTGTGTGCGTGGTGCCTGTGCACGTGTGTGAGCATGTGTTGTGTCTGTGTGTATGTGTGTGAATGTATGCATGGTGCCTGTCTGTGCATGTGTGTGAGCATGCACATGGTGTCTGGGTGAATGTGTGTGAGCATGCGTGTGGTGCCTTTCTGTGCACGTGTGTGAGCGTGTGTGGTATCTGTGTGCACGTGTGTGAGTGTGCGTGTGGTGTCTGGCGTGCCTGTGAGCATGTGTGGTGCATGTTTCCATGTTAAAAGGCAGATGGGTGCTGTGTGTCCTGTGGCTGATTAGTAACGTTCATCATTTTCCTGTTTTAATGTTTCATGCCGAAGCTTGTGGATCGCCAGCCTCTGTAAGGAAGGAGCTGAACCGAGGGCAAAGGCACCTCGGCACCTGAGCAGCCTGCCTCTCCCACCTTGGCACATGAGTGGCAGCAAGGAGACGTCCTTACTGTGCCGTGGCACTTGGATAATGGGGGCTATCAGCCATGTCTCACGGGCTTCTCATGTCATGGTGCAGGGACGTGAGCTGTCCTCATGTTTGCCATGAACCTCTGGAGGTCTGGGGAAGGGCCACAGTGCCATGGCCTCGCCGCTTTGGATCACTGGTGTCGAATGTGGCCACTCAACCAGGCAGAGCCTGGAAGACCAATAGGGCAGCCACTGGCAGTGGCCGGTCAGCCTCAGAGGCCCAGCCATGCCTTCCCATGTCCTGGGGTGGCCACAGGAGCGCCTCCCTTCCTTTGCAAGTGGCCGCCCTGCTTGGTGACCGTCAGGGAGATGAGGGAAGACAGCTGAGGCCTGTGTGGTGCAGGGGCTCACCTCTGCTGCCTGCCCACCTTGCACAGGTTTGGAGGTGGCAGATCCTGCCAGTGCACACGTAGCCATGTGCGTAAATGCGGCTTCTTTCTTTGCATGTGTTTTACGTTTTCTATAATAGCACAAATACAGTGGCTGACATCCATGTGGCTCTACGACCACACATTTAACGGTCCTCTGTTGGTGACACCCCTGTGACTGGTTATTCTCACTGTTCTAAATCTTCCTGCACAAAAGTGCTCATGCCTCCCCTCCTGCTCTGAAGCCTGCGGCACAGTGTGTGGCCATGAACACCCCGGCCTGCGGGCCCGCAGTGGCTGAGCGGAGCACCCCCTTCCATGCAGGCTGCATACCTGTACTCCTCCGTCCTGCTGGGACTGTCAAATGTAGCTGGTGTGAGGCCCTGGGTTTAATTCCCATGAACACAAGAAAATTAATCAGAATGTTAATGATTGGTACATAAGAACATCATATTAATGCCATGGGGAAAATAGAACAGAACAACCCAAAATGGAAGATATCTGGGTCCACGTAACGAAGGCGAAGGAGCTCAGTAGTGTGTGAGGTCATTAGCCTCAGGCGACGAGCTCCAGAAACTGCCCAGCATGCAGACCCTGGGATGAGGAGGGCGACCACAGGCAGGATTCCTTCAAGTGGGAATTATGTTTTGAAAAGAGGCCCTTTGAAGTCAAGGGAATAAAGCAGAGTGGCAGTTAGGGGGGGGCTGTGCTGCGTGTGGACCCCCAGGCTGACGCCCGTCCCGAGTGTGCACCAGTGAACATTCCAGAAACACACACCAACCCACTCTGGGCAGCTGATCCTGGTAAGTAGCACACAGAGGGCCCCGCGGTGACCAATTCATGGAAACTGCAATACCATGAACAGCCCGCCACTCCGGCTAAGAGGCCAACACACGCTGATCCTTGAGAAACAGGCCTGGCGTACGGTAGTGTGGGGTGCACCGTAGCCTGTGCCAGTGGTTTCTGAATGCTTTAGGTCACGTGATCCAGATCTCGCCTGGCCTCCACGCCAAGAGATTGAGGTTCTGAATGGTCCTGCCCTTCGTCCTGGGGCTGCCGTGGCCACTGCCCTGCGTGCAGACAGGACCCACAGTCTCTGCTGGGAGGACAGACCCACTTGTTGGTCACAGGCTGTACCTGAGCTTAGTTTATGAAAACCAACCAACCAAGAAACAACCTTGTTTTCCTGCGATTACAAAAGCATTCCATGTTAATTATGTGGAATTTGGGAAACACTTAACAGATACAAGAAGGAGGGAACAAAATGTTAAAATCTCAACTCTCAGAGCCAAACTGCAGTAGTGGATCTCAGGGTGCATTTAGAGTCTTTTGCAGAGACTTGGGGTTATGTTAAAATGGGATTCTGGCACATGGGGTGCGGCCTCTTGGCTTGGCATGGGTGAGTGTGGCCTGCCTGGCCAGGACCGCGGTCCAGCCGTGAGTGCGGTTCTGTGTGCGGGCACTAATGCAGCGTTCCCTGGTGGGCTCTGTCTCCTGCTGCCCTTGCTGTGCTGCCCCCAGCCTCCTGTGATCACCTGAGCTTCACCTCCGCTTCTGTCCTGGCTGGCCAGGCTGGGGGTGGCCAAGCCATCGCTCTTGCCAGGGATCCCGCTGGCTTCCCAGGAACAGGAGGGAGCACATCTCCCACCTCCTGCCCTGTGGCCGCGCCCAGCAGCTTCCTTCCCTGTGGCCGAGTCGGCTCCAGAGGAACAGCAGTTCCAGGGTGGCCTGGCCTGGGCCCTCCTCCTGGCCGGTGCCAGCCAGGGCTCAGCCGGGCAGCCACTGTCCCACTGTCCCCTGGGGCCCTGGCAGCACTGCTGGGGGGTCCCAGCTCCAAGCCCCACTTCCCCTGGCATGGGTTCCTCACGGGTTCGGCTGCCTCCCGCCCCTGGTTTCTCCCGGAGACCGAGTGTTCTGTTGTGCAGCTGCCTGGGGGCTCCCGGGCCCTGGTGGTGCGGGTCTCCAGGGTGCAGCCTGAGCCCCCCCTGGAGAGGCGCTGCAGTCCAGCCCTGGCCTTCTCGTGGGGTGGAGCTCGTGTCCCCAGCTGTGCTACCCCACCTGCAGGAGGTCCTGGGTGTCTGGGCCCCTCCCCAGGTTCTGGGCCAGCTCCTGCTCTTCCTTCAAGGCCTCTCCTGGGTCCCTCCTGTTGGGCTCCCTTCTGGCTGCATCCCGGGGCCCTGCTGCCCTGGGACAATGCTCAGGCCACTTGAGGGGACCCCTCTCCACCTCTCTCTTCCTGCGAGGGTCCCTCAAGCCTCTGCACCTTCTTCATGATTTCACTGGGTTTTACAATTTGAGGGGACCTGGAAGGTCCCCCAAAGGCTCATGTGCTGAAGGCGTGGTCCCCAATGCAGCCACATTCAGAGAAGGGGCAGTGATGGGGTCATGGACTCTGACATCGCGGGTGGATCGATCCAGTGACGGCTGAACGGTCTGCTGGGAGCTGTGGTAACTGAAGGGGATCGGGCGGGGGG
>NW_025999983.1:1323127-1355840 GCF_001458135.2 Marmota marmota marmota | reverse complement strand
GTGCAGACCAGGGAGGTGCCAAGTGCTGGCCTGGACGCCTTCCAGGGCAGGTGCTGTCTCCGCTCTGGAGCTCCCCAATGAGGTGTCATTCGTTCATGTTTTGTTTTATGATTGAAAATTGGGAGAATTCATCTTTAAAAGCTGCATCGTAGATCGCGTTATTATGGGAACAGGGGATGCTCCTCTGCCAGCCACCCGTCACCAGAAGGCGACATTCAGGCCAAGCAGCAGAGGGAGCCATGGCGGGGGACCCTGTCTTGTCCCTGGCCCTTTCCTTGCTCTCTGCCTCCTCAGGCCCATGGCAACGCGGCCAGGCGCTGGGTGGGGAGCTCTGAGTGTGACCTGCGCAGCCCCCCGCTCTTCAGGTCCTTGTCCCAGGTGTGTCAGAGAGCTGAGAAGTGTCTGCCCCGGGGCACCGCTGGGTCCTGTTTGCCCTCCCTCTGTCCTGGCACCTCAGGGGTCAAACCCGTAGGTTTGGGGCGTTTTCTGCTTCCTGTCCCGACGTGAGGCTGATCCTCAGTGTCTGCGTGTTTGGGGATGTCTGAAAGCAGGTGCCAAGGCAGGCGTTCGGCCAAGTTCACCGTGGCAACAGAGGCGCCCGCCTTGCAGAAGCAGGTGAGACCGGGTCCCTCCATCCACGAACGGGACGAGCAGAGCTCAGAGGTGTGCCTGGGAGGCTCCGTCACCAGTGTGTCCTCTGCGGATGGAGAGAGCCAGGGCCGCGAGCCCGCAGACACTCCATGGCTGTCCCTGGGGGACGGGGCATCAGCAAAGGGCACCCAGCCAGCTTTCAAACAGGAACTTCCTCACGGGAGAACTATGTTTGTTGCTTTTTAATAGCAGTCAAATGAATTTTCTAAGATACTTCCATTTGCTAAAAGCAATGTCCTCATTCCCTCCATGTTTCCAACTAGTACATGCTCTGGGTGAACAGGCGAGACCTGGGATTGGGCCTCCTAGCCTCAGTACCTGCTTGGCCAGTGCAGGTGGCACACCACAGCAGTGCAGCCTCCGCCAGCCAGCCTCCACCAGCCTCCCTCCACCAGGCCTCTGCCAGGCCAGAACAGCAGCGGAGCCCTTAGCCACACCCCTGCCCAGCACCAGCCCTGCTAGTGCCCTCACTCCCCAAATCTACACTGTTGGGGCTTCTGCTTCTGTCTTGGAAAGAGCGATGACTGTGGGGACGGCAGGGTGGAGGGTGTGTGCTAGGAGAGCCACAGGTGCTCTCACCGCGTGGGAGAAACATGCCGCAGCTGCTTTCCAAACCTTCCTCCTGCAGGTTCTGGCTGTTGGGGGTCCTTGAGGCCCTGGAAGCAGCCGCGGTGCTTGCCGGTCCTTCTTGTGCAGCACATGGTTGGTCTGAGAGCGTGGTGTGGCCCAGCCCTCCGTGCCTTCAGGGCTCTACTGAGCGACAGCCAGCCAGGGCCACCACCAGCTCGGTGACATCAGACAGACCCGGAGGCTGGTCTCTGGGTGCTCTGGATCCAGGTGTGGAGCTCCAGGCCGGCCTCTCAGGGGAAGCGTTTCCAGGGGCTTTTTATTTTCCTTTTATTTTCCCGTGGAGCTGACAATCTTGGCCTGCAAGGGGCTTCGGTGACCTCTGAGCTCCACGCTGCAGCCGCAGGTGGCTCAGCAGCCCCTGGGCTCCAGGGCAGAACTCTGTCTGGAAGTTTGGGGTCTCCAGAGCTGCACGCTGCTGGCTGTGTGCCAGGAAGACTGTAGGGTGACGGTGACACAGGGCCACCTCCGTGAGGAGCTGCCTGCCTTCTGCAGGGCGCTCTCGTCTGGTCTGAGGGATCAGCCACTTTTATTTTTAGTTCAAGGCTCTGGGGATGGAACGCCAGGCCTCAGAGGTGCTGGGCACACCTCACCCCAGCCCAACAGCCACTCTGATGGGACAACGGGCTCAAGTCACCATCCGGGGGACTCTGAAGGAGCTCACGGGGACTTTGTGGATTGTGTGCTTGTGAAATCTTGCTCTTCTGATGAAAAAATACATCTCTTGGGTGGAACTGGCTGGAGTTGGAATCTCAACTGCTAAGAAGAAACATGCCTCCTGGTTAATCTCAGTCGTTTTCGTTTTCTTTTTCTTGGTGTTGCTGGGGTTGGAACCCAGGGCCTCGCACGCTCTACCTGAGTTACACCCAGGTCTTACTCTTGGTTGAATTGACACCTGTCGATGGACAGGTTTATGGGGTCCGACATGGTGCTTGGATACGTGTGCCTGCCGTGCAGTGGCCACAGGGTGACTAGTGCTGGTGGCTGCTTGGTGGTGAGAGGGTCCCAGTCCCTGCCTGGCTTCTTGGGAAGGCAGTTCCAGCCTGCACCAGCCACCTTCTGTGCCCCAGAGCCTCGGAACCAACACTGTGGTCCAGTCAACCTTGGGCCTGTGGAACGTGGCCCACCTCTGCCGGCCGACAGAGGGAGAGGAGGGGAGCCCGTCCTGGTGTCTGATTGGTCACCATACGGGATGTCAAAGGATGCCCCCTGCCCAGTGCTGGCGGCTCCATGGTAACCTGTGCCCAGCTCAGCTCTCGATGCCTCCTGCTCAGGCAGGGACACCCCTAGGCAGGTGGCCCAGTGCTGCTGTCTGAGGACCTTCTACGGCAGCCCGGGTGGGACAAACGTGCCTCCCCAGAGGCAGGGCAGCAGGGGCAGCTGGAGCTGGGCCGTAGGTAGCTCCTTACCCCCACAGTGCTCAGTAAGGGCCAGCACTGTGGAGCCAAGGGACAATGGGTCTGCTGTCAGGATGGCTCCCCATCACCACGTGAGACCCGTGGAGGCCTCGAGCCTTCTCCAGGCACAGCCATGGTCTCTGCCCTCCTCCTTGCCCACCCGGCCTGCAGGGGAGAGCATCACCGGGCCCAGTACTAGGTCACCAGCACTAGGTCACCTGGAAAGGGCCTGTGAGCCGGTCTCCTTTGGCGCTTCCGGGAGACCTCGATGGATCCTGGAGTGCCCACACTGCCAGAGCCCTGCACTGGGGACTTGGTGCTTCTGTGGCCACCTGCGGGCAACGTGTGTCCCTCCAGCTGCTCCCACTGTGCTCCCTCCCGCCCCAGGAGTTCTGAGGGCCTGGGGCAAGGGAGGGGCTGTGTCCGCATTCCCGTGACCTTCCCGGGCTGGCAGCTTGTGGGTCCTGGACCTGGAGAGGCTGGCAGAGCAGTCTGAATGCCCCTGCTGCATGCCAGCCTTACTGTCAAGGTGCGTGGGGCACCCCGAGCCTTCCCAGCCGAGGGAGTGTCTGCTTTATTGATGGAGCAGAATCAGTGCTGGGGCCCTCAGCTGCACTTGAGGGGCGTTTCCCGTGGTCATCTTGGCTGTGCCTTACTCCAGGGCGCAGCTGTGAACCTCAGGTCACACTTCCCGAGTGACAGCACCCGCTGCAGGAAGTCCTGGCCCTGCCACTGGGGCACCGAGCTGGCCGGTGTGGGAAAATTGAATTCCTGGGAAACTGTAGCATTGCCAGGGGGTCTTCAGGTGGAGTCTTCCAGCCTCTTGGGTCACTGTGACCGAGGGCGACCTCTTGAGAAGTCACCTCCAGACCTTAACAATATTGGCCATGCGCCCTATCTGCAGGTGGAGCTCCTGGTTGGCTTGGAACGTGGGCCCCGGTTTCTGCTTCTTAAATGCCCCTCAGGTGTTGAGCTCACGCGGAAGTGGTGCAGTAAACGGCTCCAGGTGCGTGAAGTCCTCTGGGCAGGGCCACTTTGTGAGCTCTCAGAGAGTACCGGCTGGCTCGGGCAATGCTTGGATCAGCTGGGATAGGAGGGGCCTTGCCACCCAGAAGACACAGGGAGTCCCCAGCTGCTGTCCTGCCCTTGCCATGCCGGGCACTGGACCGGCACTCTGAAGGGACCTCAGGTGAAACAAACCAGGAGGAGGGAAGGAAAACAGGCAGGATGGACGCGGCCTGTGGGAGCCGTCACGCTCAGGACGGGCGGTCACGGGTCAAGAAGCCAAATGGGAGCAGGACCCCTCTGTCACACTCCATCAGTGGGCCCTGCCTGCTCCCTGCCCCCCGGGCCCTGCCCAGCTGGCCCTGGGTCTTTCCTTCAGGACCCAGGGGGCTCCCCGCTGCAGAGATCACCACCCCCCCCCCATGCCCTTCCTCATCCTGGAGCACTGTGGACCACCCACCTGGCCAGGTTGGAGGACTTCCCACTTTTACGTGCTTGGAAATACGTTATGAAGCTGTCTTAATTTTCTAAACCCAGCAAACTAGCCACAACAGGACAGATGCTATCTAATTCCACCTCCATGAGTCCCCCAGGGGAGTCGGCTCCTGAGTGTGACGGTGGGAGCCCGGGCATGGGGACTCTGGCCAGAAGGGAAGCTCTGGGGACAGAAGGTGGGGCTGCTGACCTGCACAAGAAGGGCTCACGCGGCAGAAGGTGCCCGCGCTCTGTCCATCTGGTGATCTGGGGCCATGAGGGGCTCACTGACCCAGGTCAGCTTGGCAAGGGACGGCCCCCGCAGTGCGGTTGCAGCCACGTGTCCTGGCCGTTCCCAGGGCTCGCCAGCCTTGCACTCTCACGGTCACTTGGGCCCTGCGAGAGAGGAAAGCGGTGGTCATCCCACAGCTGTCCCCATGCCGCACTTCCCAGCTCTGACAGACACTTCTGCCCCCGCGGGGTCACCCACAGCAGCCCCCAGGAAGGCGAACCCAACCAGCCCAGCGGCCTGGCCCAGCAGCCCCAGGTCAGCCCCAGGTGGCCTCCTGTGGGAGAGTGCTGTCAGCTTGGTGTCCTCAGAGATCTGCAGGGGCCACACACTGGACACAGGACCCTCCAGCCCTGCCCACAAGCTGGAGCTCCCGGCCAGCCACATGTGCAGGACGCCCCAGCTGCTGAAGGGTTCCTGGCCGTCACAAGGGAACGGCTTGTTGGCAGGAATGTGAACAGCACCTGTGGCCCTCACCCCTCGGCTCACAGGGCCCCTGGCGGGTGCCCCTGTCCACAGAGGCCTTGCAGGTGTCAGCGGGCACTGAGCTGACCCAGGCCAAGGAGGCCAGGCTGGTATCGCCATTACCCAACAGGGCTGTGCCACCAACAGAGGAGGAGCAGCCCCCCACCAAGCACTGGGGACCTGGAATTCCTGACCTGCCGCTGGACGTGGGCAAACAAGTACAATTCCCCGAATGCTCTCCTCAGTGGAGAGTCTCTTTTCCCGGAGAAAGTGTGATCCCAGAATAAGGCAGGAAGCGAAACCTGAAAACAAATCAGCCACTGCCGGGCTCATCGAAGGCGTCCTCAGAGGTGGCCCTTGAGTGTGAACCAGTAGACTGGCCCGGCCTGGAGGGGACAAAGCAGGGCCATCCTGCCCGCCGTGGCCCGCTGCTTGTCCAGGTGCTCTCTGGTGTCGTGTCTGTCCTCAGACCCCGGTGCTGGCCAGCTGCTTGATGGTCAGCACGTTTCATGAGGAGTAGAAACGTTTGCAGAATCAATGACCCAGTCCTGGGTCCCTGGAAGGGGGGACTTGGAGCTACGCCCCTGCTGTTCTCAATGGGAACACTCCTTGGTACGTGGGTTGGACACGCGTCGTTCCCCTTGCATCTTGACAGGGGCCCGGGAGGCGTGGACTACACTGCACACATCTAGCAGAGGAGTCCTCGCCAGGAAGGAAAGCACGGCCAGGATCCCTCTGCTACCTGGACCAGGGGGGCCCGGCTTCCCAACTGCGGACCTGGCCTCAGGGTCCCCCGCCATGGCTCCCTCTGCTGCTTGGCCTGAATGTCGCCTTCTGGTGACGGGTGGCTGGCAGAGGAGCATCCCCTGTTCCCATAATAACGCGATCTACGATGCAGCTTTTAAAGATGAATTCTCCCAATTTTCAATCATAAAACAAAACATGAACGAATGACACCTCATTGGGGAGCTCCAGAGCGGAGACAGCACCTGCCCTGGAAGGCGTCCAGGCCAGCACTTGGCACCTCCCTGGTCTGCACAGGGCACTGCAAGGCAGAGCGGTCTCCATGCTCATGTGCAGGGAGGTTTTCATGCTCAGCGCACCTCCCCTTGGGTCAGGTTCTTCTTGAGGACTTAATAGGCAAAACGATACAAATATTTCACTTTTTCAACCTGTTGTCTGTGAGCTTTGTAAACACAGTCGTCAAGCCACAGTGACAGCACAGCCAGTGAGGGTCAATGGAGAGTGGCCCTGCCATGTACCCAGAGCGTGTTCCAGTTTTTACAATGTTCTCCTAATGCAGTTGATTGAAAATCAACCTCAAGACAGGATTTAAATTGTCTTTTATTAAACTTGGGATGTTGAGTTTTAATAAAAAGCCTGAGTTTACGTGAAGAGAGGGACAAGCACTTTAACTTGGGGTGGCAGCAGGCCCCAGGGTGCCGCTGTCACCAGGGAGTGATGTGCTGCTCCTGGGCACCAGCAGCCTGCCGTGAGGCCCTGCAGCTCCTCAGGAATCCTCCTCCCCTTGCATACAGGAGGGCCACCGTGGGCTCTGCACCTCACCAAACCACCCACTTCAGAACAGCAGTCTGATCTGGGGGAGACGTGGGGCAGACCCAGCCTCCCCGTACAGCCTTGCTCCCCAAACCAGAGCATGCTGGCTGAAAGCATCAGCAATCTGAAATCCCCAGAAACCCAGTTCTAAGTGATCACCGCCAGGGGCCTGGCCTGGCTTCTTGGAGGGCGGTGGCTTCCCTCTGCACAGAGCCGTCCTCCAGCGTGGAGAGGGCGCCCCCTGCTGTGCCCACGGGAGGCTGCAGGGTCTTCAGATGGAAAGGAGGAACAGATGAGAGAATCCTCCCCAAGGCAGGCGGAAGACATACCACATTCCTTGTGAAAATTAGGGTATCAACTTCCCGTGTCCCCGGCTCCTCACAAGCTGGGGACGTGCCTCTCAAATCGGCCTGGCCCACTGTGCTGCAGCAGGGCCTGGGCAGGGCTTCCCGAGCCCCTGGCACACATACCCTCCTTGCCTTCGCCTCCCCAAGGCCTGGCGCCTTTCCTCTCCACCTCCTCCTTCCCGCGCTCCGCACTCCGTCAGGTTTTGACGATCACTTTTTTCTGACTTCAGATGAGTTCCTTAAGCCCAGGCTGTGCGTTCCTCAGCTGTGAAACGAGGGCAGAAAGTGTCCCTGGAAGATTGCAGGTGCCTGGGGGCATGGCCTTCAGTAAGAGCTGACCAGCTGGTTCTCCCTTGCCCTATTCTCTCGGGCATCTTCTCCAAGGGCCACTGGTTGCAATGCAGTCTGAGGGCCCTGGGCAGGTCTGTCTGCACCTGCAGGTCAGGCCAGGACCCAGGATGAGGCCAGGGCTGGCAGCAGTCACTTTGGTAGACACCTTCTAGAGTCCCTACAAATGGCCACATCAGCTCCTCAAAGTGCCAGCTACGATGCTGTATGTTTCTTATCATCAGGAAACGGGCTCCATAACTCCTCAGCCGCCTGCTTGCCCGGCCATTCCTATCATCAGTTAGCTTTCTTTTATGAAGATAAGATATAGACTAATTTAGGTGGGAATCGGCATGAGATGGGGACGACGTCTGATTCTGACGCACCCGACTCTTCTTGCAGCCCAGCTCTCCCGACTCGGCTTTTGTTATGAGGGAGACTTGCTCAGTAGCATGTTTCCCAGCCATTCAATGAGTGACGGAGCACCTACGTGGGCCAGATGCTGCATCTAGAAGTTGAAAATCCACCAGAGACAACAGCTGAAGCAACTCCGAGCAGCCCTGTTGGAGAGGTGTGATGGTTTGGATGTGGTAGCCCCCAAAACCCGTGTGAGATGAGGCAAGAGGTTTGGAGGAGAAGGTTATAAACTTAACCTAGGCAGTGAATTGACCCCTGATGGGATCAACTGGGTGGTGACTGGAGGCAGGTGGGGTGTGGCTGGAGGAGGTGGGCATTGAGGGCGTGGCTATGGGGTACATACCTGTATCTGGTGAATGGAGTCTCTCTGCTTCCTGATCACCAGGTAAGCTGCTTACTTCCAATTCTCTTATGGCTCATTTTCAGGATACATGAAGATCCCATCTATAGCTGGGGTCCCTCCTGGGCACCTGGCTGTCCCGAAGGGCTCCTGACACCCAGCTCACAAACTCAAGGTTTCCATGGACAAAGGGAGTGGGATTTTGTGCGTGAGTTTGAAGGTGCTGCCGGAACACAGGCCCCACCTCTGCTCACTCGTCCCGCCAGCCTCGGGGTGATGTGATTCTCTGCTAATCTTTTATTTTTGAATTTGCATTATTTCAATCTTTTTACACAAGGTGAGGCTTTTTAAATACGTCACACCCTTTTAAGTAACATTCAAAATTTCACAAAATTCATCACGACTGCCAGGCACCTTGGGGATCCCAGATGGGGGCATCTGGTTGTCTGACATGTCCCCAGTCAGAGAAGAAGGATTTCTGTGCCCCAGACCCTCTCTAGGGTCCAGTCACGTGCAGTGAGGGCTGGGATCCTCAGCTGGACGGCTCCTCAGCTCTGGAGTTGTTGAGACAGCTGGGGGCCAGGGAACGCAGGGCCAGAGGCGGCCTTTCGTCCTGATGGGAGGAGTCGGAGCTCTGGGTCTGATTCATGCCTGTCCTAGGCTGGCCTCCAACTCTGGGGTCGGAGTGAGCCCTTGGAGAGGCCCTTTGACCCCTTTGAGTGCAGGTCATACCCACGGAGTGTCCAACCCTGCTGGCTGTGACGGGGACCTTTCTCCGCAGCCCCTGTGCACACCTCGGGAGCTTCCTCCATGTGTGCAGATGGGAAGAATAGGAGCACTCAGGTAATGCTCTTGTCCCGCGGCCCCGGGTTCCCTGGAGTTGGTGTCATCTAGTGGGTGGCCACCAACATCTTTAAACAGTGTCCACAAGGGGAATTTCAATGAAGTCCATGCCATTTCACAGCTGCCCGGGGGCTTTAGTGCAAGTCACTGTGGCCCTCTGATGTCTCCACCAAGGGGCTACCGTAGGAGAATCCTGGGTGTGCTCCCCTCCTGGCCACGGCACAGTGGACGGAGGCGCCCACACCTAGAAATGAGGACTCTCTGGAGCTGACGTTCTGGGAAACTCCTGAGGGTGTCAGGGTTTTAGAGAAGTAGGAAAATCATGAGGCTGTGCAAATCAAGCTGTGCCTTCAGCTGAGCACGTGGGCAGCAGCGTGTGGGGTCGAGACCCATGTCGAGGGTCCATGAGGAACAGGCCGCTTTTCTCTTTCTGACCAGGGCAGCTGAGGACTATTTTCTACAACAGGGAAGAGAAGAACTTGGAGTCTCAACTTTTAGAGGGAATAGAATGAAATTCATTCTTAAAGCTGTATTTATTTTTTAAATAGTCACAGACTTGCACAGGAGTTGGAACCATGATGCCAAAAACTGTATGGTTTTGACAACAAGAAGGAGCAAGTGGCCACCCGGCCCCCCCCGACCCCAGAAATTTTAGCGTGCCTTCCTGTTCTTGGATGTGCTCCTGCGCACCCTGAGGGCCACACCACTGAACAGAATGCCGCCATCTCCCTCCACCAGTGGAGCCCCGCCCCGGAGAGTCTCACCATTGTCTCAACAGTGACCCTCCTGGCAAGAGTCCAGGTCAGAACCAGCTCCTGTGCCTTGCTGGCCTCTGGTCTCTGCCCTGGTGGGAACCCTGGTCTGTCTCTTCTGTGACTCGGGCGCTCTTGGGGATGACAGGATTTTGCAGGACGTTTGACCCAGCTCAGCCCACTGTGTCCCCGTGCCCAGGTCTGGTCAGGGGGGTCTGTGTTCTCTCTGCCTCCCCTGGGGTACATGGCTGTGGTGTCTCCGGGCTGGTGATGGCAGTTCTGGCGGCTGCATAGGGTGGTGTCCACAGGCTTCCTCGTGGTGAAGGCTGCTCTCAACAGGTGTGGAATCCCTCGCACTCCTGGTTAAAGTGAAGCGAAGCTTCAGGCAAGCTAAAAGTCAAGAATGTCCCCAGCTAGTAAAGCCAGCGTCACTGATGGGGGAAGACCGGGCGCTGCCCAAGACCAGGGCAAGCAAAGTGCCCCCCTCGCCACGTCAGCCAGGGCTGCCGGAGGTGCCAGCCAGGGTCCCGGGGAAGTGAGTGGCATCATCCCTTCCTTCATTCGACTTCACCTGTGCCGTTCGCTTACAGATAAATCCAGTCAGGAAAAGTGAGGGAAGGTGACGCACCGGGACCTATAAAATCTACTAGAATGAATATGTTCAGCAAGTTACAGGCGACATTGTCAATATTCAAAATAAACTTTGTCTATAAAATGTTGGCACCAGATGCTGGGAAGTGACCATAAAACTGCGACTCCCCTGACGGGAGCAGGGACGCGGGATGACTGAGGGCCGGGTGGAGGTCTGCGCAGTGACACGGGGCGGCCCACTTTGCTGGAGAGGCCGACGCCCACAAAGGAATGGAGGGGCCTCGTCGTCCGCGGTCGGCTGCCCCTATCGCCAGGCGCCAGTTCCCCCTGCACCCTGCGGGGACCTCGCCACAGGTCGACAGTCCTCCGTTCCCTGGAGATGGGAAGGCTCTCCCACAGCAAGACACCTGCAGGGGGAGCCACGGACAGGACAGGGACGCGCCCAGTTAAAGACCCACTGTGTGTGCTGGTAGGTCCACATGTCTGCTAGTTTGCACGTGTGTTGTGCTCGTGTGCTTGTGGGTGTGCTTGCCCCCGTGCACACTTGTGTGGGTATTGACGTGTGTCTTTCAAGTGTGGCTTAGGGCGTGTGTGAATGTGTGTGCATTCATGTGTTTGTTATTGTGTGTGCATGTTTGTGTGTTAGCAGAAACAGTTGACTATATGCTGAACCAAAAAATACAGACAAAAATGTCTGGGTCTACGCCACGCACCACGGACAGCACTTAGCTCACAACAGAGCACAAGTCTAAAAGGAAAACCCAGACCAGGAGACTCGAGGGGAAGCAGAGGCAGACTTTAGGATCCTTCATTAAGACAGGACCCCTCGACACGACATGGCAGCACAACCTCACACAGCACACACATCAACACAAACACGCACACACATTCCCACATACACACACACAAACCCACAAGAACACTGAAAAATGCACTCATACATACACAAAGATACAAATGCACATTCACACAAACATGCACAAACATAAAAACATGTAAAACACAAATTCCCCACAAAAACACACACAAATGAAAATTAACTTGAATTCATACATAAATTAATACACACAACATGCGCACACACAAAAAGTCAAAAAACATGCAGAAAAAAAACACACATATACAATGGCACCAAAACACACAGAAAAGAACACACATAAAAACAGAAACAACACCCCTACACAAACACAAGTGTGTGTACAAACACATTCACACATAAACATAAGCATGTACATACATAAATACAAACACACAAAACCCATACACATATGTACACACAAACATAAAAAACAAAAACCATGCACACACAAACAACAAAAACATGCACATTCACACCACAAACCTGCAGATACAAGGACACACAGCACAGATGCACAAACACATTCACACACAGAGACACAAACAGAAAGATATGCACCAGCACACACACAAGCACAAGCACTCACCTAACACAGAAACTCACCAGCACAAACAGAAACCAGATTATACATGTACACATCCCACAAATGCACAAACACATGCACACACATAAAGCACAGAGAGACAAACACAAAACACACAGAAGTACACACACAAATGCACACACATTGTGTGATGGTTTGGATGTGAGGGTCCCAAAGCTCACGTGTGAGATGGTGCCAGAGGGCTCGGAGGGGAAATGATGGGGTCACACCTCACCCTAGTCAGTGACTAACCCCGATGGGAGTAACTGAGTGGTGACTGGGGGCAGGTGGGGTGTGGCTGGAGGAGGTGGGCACTGGGGTGGGGGGCCTGTGGGGTACATATTCTGTATCTGGAGAGCGGAGTCTCTCTGCCTCCTGATCACCATGGGAGCTGCTCCCCTCTGCCACGCTCTCCGGCCATGATGTTCAGCCTCACCTCGAGCCCCGAGGGATGGAGCTGACCTGTGTGGACCAAGACCTCTGAAACTGTGAGCCCCTAGATAAACTCTTCTTTCCTAAAATTGTTCTGATTGGGTCTTTTTGTCACCGCAGTGAGAAAGCTGACTAAAACATGCTCAAATAAGTACATTCAAACATGCACACAGAAATACAGAAACCCACACAAACACAAAAATAACACAACACCAAGAAATGAATACCCACTCACATAAACACACAAGCACTTATGTATTAAAACACAATCTCACAGAAACACACACATATACACACAAGCTCACAAACATGTACAAATACAAACACGAAAATGCACACAAACACACTTAGCCATGCACACATACATTGACATGCACATACACAAAGACTCGGACTTACACATACTAGCACACTTATCCAACACATACAAACACACACACAAATGCACAAAGATTCATACATGCAAACATACACAAAGAAAAATACCTGCATACATACCCAAGCACACTCACAAATGTACACATGCACAAACACAAGCTCACAGAACCATACACAAAACCACATGAATAAATACAAACCCACATAATGCAAGCACATAAAAAACACAAAACACAACACAAGTGCATACAAACATACAAAAATACAGACAAATCCGCATAAACACAGACACAAAGGTACACACGCACACACGAACACAGGATAACACATAAATACACAAACACAAAGGCACACACACACACATGAACACAGGATCACACATAAACACACAGACACAAAGGCACTCAACAGACACCAGTTCAGAAGCCCTCGCGCGCACACACAGGCACACACACAGGCACACACACTGGGAAGCCGGATTCCTTTAAAAGTCACGGCATCTGCCCTTTGAAGATGCTGTTGGGGACTGAGAGCAGAGTTCAGGGGGGAGGGACCTCGCAGGCCATGGACTGGCCATGGGCGGTGGTGGGAGAGGGCAGAGCACTCCTGGAAATCAAGCAGGAAACAGCCACCGGGAAGGAGCGGCGTCCACCCGCGAGTCTCCAAGGTGGCCGTGGGTGGTGAGCTGCGGCCGTGGTGCCCGTGGCTGGGGCGCGGGGCGAGGTGGGAGCAGCCGCCTTCCCTGCGACGGGCCGCACACTTGAGAACAGTCAGGGTTGTTCGCTTCCAGGTTTGGCGTTTGCTGTTTTCTTCTTTATTTCATTTTACACTTAAAAATGTACATTTCCCCAAAGTCAAAACCGAGGCGGGGACATGGGGAGGCGGCTCGCTCTAGGGCTGGTCCACCTCCTCCGCCCCAGGGAAGGACCGTGTTCTAAAGACTCATTCTCATTCTTTTTCACAATGGCCACGAGGGTTGTGACCTCCCCCTTTCCTGTGCACTCAAGCAGGGGGCTCACGGCTGTCTCTGGCCCCTGGTGTGGGTGGAGTGGGGACAGTGGTGAGGGTCCTGGGCTGAAGGCCCTGCAGCACCAGGGCGACCCCAGCAGGTCCAAGGGTCACTCCCTGCCAGCTCTCTGCCCTGGCAGCCTGGCTGGCGGCTGAGCTGGGAGCCGGCTGGGGACTCTGGCTTGGGTCCACCAGTCCATGAACCCTGCGCATGCCTCATGGTTCCTGACCCGGAGCGGCTGAGAGGGGCCCCAGGCAGCTACTCCCAGCCGCATGCATGTCCCTGAGGACTCCTCCTTGGGCTACACCCCAGTGGACCAGACTCTCCTTGTGACGCCCTCCCTGGGGTCCTGGCTCACCCCGTCATCTTATCTCACTGGGGCCTGCCTCGTTCTCCTAGGGCCCCGGGGCTCATCTCTACTCTCTGGACCCCAGGGCAGGTGAGGCGCGAGACGTGACTGGCTTCTTTGAAGGAAATGCATTTGCCCTTCCTGTCTGGGTGTGCATTCCCATCTGGCAGCTCAGCATTCCTCACATAAAGACAGAAGCAGATGAGATTAGAGCAGAACCATCATCCACCCGGGCATCTTGCATACGGATGGACGTGCCAGAGAGCGGGAAGGGAGGGAGGGAGGGGAGCAGAGAGGAGGGGGATTGCTCCTCGGCTCTGGGTCCTCATGGCCTTTCAGACACTTTCCTGCCGAGAGCCTCTGCTTGTTTCTAGATGTGTGTGCTGTGTAAAGAGGGTCTTTGAGAATCCTGGAGACCACCCCTCCCCAGGGAGCATCTGTAAAGTTGATGGTTCAGACTTCAGTGGGCCTTGGGAATGAAGCCCAGTGTCGGAGGTGGCAGGGTCGGACCTTTTTGGAGCACATTCTTTGTTGCGTAGTAAAACAGGTTTGTTTACCTGGCGTAGTTTGGACATGTGAAACGATCTTTGTTTAACGATTTAGGTGGCGTTGAAAACCCGCCTGGCTTCCAAGGAGAAAATGCCCCTGTGAGAAGCAAAGCCAAGTGGTGCTGGGCCCAGAGGCACTGGGCTCGGGGGCTCCAGAGGGCTGCTCTGCGGCTGCCTGGAGCTTTGGGGTGTCTCGGGAGCAGCGTAAGACCTCCCCCAGAGGTGGCCGAGGGTGAGACTGCAAACAGGCCGTGGGCATTGCTCATGTTCTGACAACGAGAGCTGCATGGGAATCCCCCAGCACCTCGGCCGGGTCTCTGATCAACTGTAAATAAATAAATAAATAAGGGGAGCCGGAAGGACTCTGAGATGTGGCCAACCCGGGCAGTGACGGGAACAGAGGTGGCCCAGGTCATTGTTGGTGGCCCTGGAGGTGGCCCAGCTCATGGACCTGGTTGGTGACCCTGGAGGTAACCGGGTCGTGGTCCTGGGAGCTGGCCCTGAAGGTGGCCCACATCCTGGTCCTACTTGGTGTCCAGGTCTTGGTCATGGTGCAGGTCATGGTCCTGACCCTGAAGGTCCTCTAGGTCATGGTCTTGGGTGATGTCCCTGTAGTGGTCCAGGTCTTTGTCCTGGGTGATGTCCCTGTAAGTCATCCAGGTCCTGGGAGGCCGCCCCAGAGGTGGCCCAGGTCATGGTCCTGGCAGGTGGCCCTGGCTTGTGGCCTCTGGAGTTTGTATGTGGGTTGTGTTGGGAGCATGGAGGAGTGGACTCAGCAGCATCAGGACAATTGGCTGTGGGCTGTGACAAAGAGACAGCCCCCAGGGGATCAGGAGATGGTCCACCTGCTGCCGGCCGACCCCAGTGCTGTGTGAGTGCCCAGGTAGGACAGTGTCCACTCTGGGGAAGGCCAAGCCTGCGAGACACCATCGAAGGAAGTGCTCCAGGCTCACAGAAAAGTGGTTGAGGGAAGCCAAGGGCAGCTGGTGCCTGGGGACAGGTCCATCCTGGAGAGATTTTCTGACGGCTTTCCTCCAGGTTTGGGTTGGAGACAGGAAGATGCGTCAGGACGGGCAAAGAGGCAGGAAGGAGGAGCTTCTCTTGCAGATTCAACAGTCCCAGGACCACGTCCTGGGCCAGTGGGCCGCAGGGGCCTGAGGGTCTCTGACTGACCTCTGTCTGAGGCTCCACCCAGAGGGCCCCAACACTGATGGCACCCTGTCTTGGCCAGCTGTGGGCCCCGTGGGAGAGAAGGGGCAGGAGAGGGTCCTGAGGAGCTGCACAGCTCAGTCTGGGGCTGGGTCCCCTGGGCCAGGCCCTCATGAGGGGCAGGTCCCAGCTTCAGGCTGCAGAGAGAATCTCTGTCACCTCCTTCCCCCACACCTGTCCCCAGACACACCCAGATGTCCTGTCCTCCGTGCGTACAGTGTGGCTGGGCCTTTGGGGCCTGCACCCCAAACCTGATTGCCAGGTGCGGCTCTGGGAGAAAGGTCTACAGTGCTGCCCTCCGGGGGACTTCTGTGGAAAGGAAGTCCAGCAAGTCCACTGCAACCTGCGACCTTCTCACTGCTCTCTGGACAGCATGGGTCTGGAAAGAAAGTCCCCAGCCAGAACTCATGAAGTGTCTGTGTCTGCCAGAGCTCCCCTCTGGCACGAGCTCCTCTGTCCCCTAGGGGTGCTGTTTGATGACAGCTGGAGAAGGAGCTGAGCCCATGTCCTCCTGCTTCACACTCAGATGTCCAGTGTCAGTGGCAATGGGCACAAACGACTCCTTCCCACCAGCCACCTCCCCCCAGCGGGTCAGCGCTATAGGCCCAGGAGCTGGCTCTGGGAGCCACTAGCCAGGGGCATCTGGGTGGCCATGTCTAGCGGCCTTGCTCCTGGCCGTGTGGTCTCCACTCACTCCTTCAGTGGCTCAGCCAGTCACTCGCGAAGCTTTGTGGAGACACAGGGAGTAGGTTATTACCGTTTCCTGCAGCTCCCGTGCGCTACGTACTAGGAATAGAGCTGACCTCAAAACAATCTTATTTTGGTAGAAAAATGCATAATAAAATATTGAACGAACATTCTAGAATGATTGTGCCCAGTGGTGGAGACAGCATGCAGGTAGCCGTGGGGAGAGGCTCAGGGCCCCCTGGATGCTTGCCGTATCAACAATCATTACGCCACACACACAACTTCCATGTTGAGAGGAAAGGAAACGACGGGTGAATCTGTTTCCGCATTCGACAGGAGTCCGGCCCTGCTCCAAAACCAGCACCTGGAGAATGAAGTCTTACCCCACGTTGGTGGAGACCAGGAGACCAGAGCCGGAGCCCGGCAGACAGAGGGAAGACGTGCAGGGGCGCTCTGCCGATCCTGGCCTGTGGGCAGCAGGAGCCAGGTCACGCCCACACCCGCACCTGCACTTGGGACCATGCCGTGGAGCCCCACCCCATGGAACACAGCTGGGTCCCAGGCAGTGTCCTGGCCTCTGAGAACCACCAGGAACTTGACACCTGGACACACCAGGGATTCTGATGCATTTGGCCTCGGTGAGCCTGGCCCCCAGGACTTTAACGCTCCCGGCTCTCCCAAATGTCACACTCCCATCCAGGGCCTCTCCACCAGCTCCCGGCCTGAGCCCGGGGGAGCTCTGCTCACATGCATTTCCATGTGAAGGGCAGAGTGGCTGTTTGCGTGGGCCCTGATCCCCTCTCGCCTTGAGACAGAGGGCCTTGGGTCCTTGCTGCGATCACCGGTCAGCGTGTCCTGACATCCCCTGGACTTCCGTCTTCCAGCCAGGACCAGTGAGCCACCAGCAGGGATGAGAATGTGACAAGAAGGTGAGCAGGGGAAACCGGGAAACCGCCTGAGCAAGGGGAAACTCCTTCCCTGTGAGGGGCGGGGCCGGACCTGCGGGATGCACCCAGCTAGCAGAGGCCAGTCCTGCTCGGGTTGGAACCAGGACACCTGCTGTCACTGAAGCTGCACTCACCAGCAGCCCCACCATCACACCAAGCAAAATCATTATTTTTCTTTTTCATCTTGAAGACGGTCTGCAGACCCACGGGCTCCCAAGTCTCGAAGCCTTTGGCAGCCTGACCTCAACTGTTTGCACGATTCTGGCAGAAACTATGGCAAAGTGGGGAGAGCCGAGTCTGGATGACTCGTCTTGCAGGAGAGAGCTCTGACGGTCCGGAAGCAGAGGGGACATGGTGCTCCAGTCAGGAACTCGGGAATCGCCATGCACTGTCCTCCCTGTTCCCCTCTGGCCCTGAGACAGAGGACCTTGGGGCCTTGCCCTGACCCCTCTTCAGTGATCTGCAAGCAGCCAGCCCTGAGGCAGGAAGCCCTCTGCCCCGAGGGGCAGGCCCTGGGAGGGCTGTCCTGCTGCACCTTCTCAGCCTGGCCTGTTTAAGTCCACAGGGCCTCAGGAGGGAGAGGTCCAGAAGGAAGGGTCACTTCTGGCCTGGCTTTCTGGGACACCAGAGGACCTACAGAAACCTCTAAAGTCAAAGAATCTGCTGGCAGGAAGCAGAGAGGCCTGTCTCCCCGTGTAGGTGGCACCATGAGCCAGGCCCTGAGTTAGGCACTGCCCTGTCCAGACAGGCCATCCCTGGGGTTCTTTGCTGTGCAGAGCAGAAAGGAGGCCTCTGGGAAATCCCCCTGGTGACACAGGCTGCAGATGTCTCTCTGCCCCACCTCTCTTGGCCTCTCCCCGTTTATGGACCCCCTGAGATTTCTAGGACAGAACCAACTCAGGACACAGCCACCATGGGGGGTGGAGGAGGCCCCGGCCAGACCAGATTTGCTCTCAGGACTGTGGGCTGCTCTCGAGTCACGTGAGGCTGTGTGGACAACACACCAACAGGTGGTCAGTCTGCCTCTCGGCACGCTAGGCCTGGACCCATGTGCACCGCAGCTGGTCACCTCTCCACACGAAGGCCTCACTTCTGTTGTCTCTGTCACATGTCCACCCTGGGGCAGCCAGGTGCCACCTTTTCCCCATCCCATCCACTGTTCTGTGGTCAGGAGTTCTGACCACCTATGTGCATGTGGTCCCCGGACCTCACTGCCTGCCCCCCCCCCCGACTCACTGCAGTGTCAAGAACCTCACCTTTCCTTGTGACCCACACCCATAGTGCCACCCATGAGGGGACAGAGCCGTCTTTCCTAAAGGAACAGGATGTATCTAAAGCTCAGCACTGCAGTCTGCTACAGGCACCTCGAGAAAAATGAGCATGCAGTGGCTTCTTGCTACGCGTTTCAAGGCTGCGCTGACTTTGAAAGGCAGGGGACCAGCTGTCCTCCTGGGCTGCTGATCCTATGGCCTAAGCATGGGGAAGCAGTCCTGGGTGAAAAGCCCCACGCAGGGCAGCTGGAGAGCCAGCGCAGGTCTCCTCCAGCCCCAGGGCCATCCCAGGTTGGTCTAGCTGCTGTGTGCACAGTGCTCAGTGCCGAGTGTGTTCACAGAGCACCCCCACGCAGGCCCACCCATGTCCCGGCAGCTGCTGCTGGTTTCCCACCCTGAATTCCAGATGCAAGGCTGTGTGGTTTGTGATCTGGCCATCCGTGGAATGTCCCCCTGGCTCTGCGGCCCAGGCACCTCTACGGCAAGGAGGACTGAATGTGAGCCTGGTCGCATTTGGAGTTTCTTTATTGATAATAGGAAATTCTGCTTCTTTTTATTGTTGCAACAAAATGGACCCAAAC
Organism: Marmota marmota marmota; assembly: GCF_001458135.2. NCBI lineage: Eukaryota > Metazoa > Chordata > Mammalia > Rodentia > Sciuridae > Marmota > Marmota marmota. The sequence goes on along the minus strand of NW_025999983.1, from coordinate 1,336,905 downwards.
TTGGTGCTTGATGCTCATGAATGGACAAGGAGGAGCTGTGACCACCTCATTTAACATTCATGAGAGCACTCGCCTGGAGGTGACCTGGGGTCTCAAGCGCTGGGTCTTGAAGGTTCACCAGGCAATACCTGGCTTTGCAGTGCCACCATGTGCCACCAGGGGGCACACTTGGCCCACGTTGCAGCAGGTCCTCAGCTGCCCATCTGAATTGGTAGCAAACCCTGGCTAGACCCTCTGGCTCTGGGGTGGGGGGTGGGGTGCTGGGGAGCAAACTCTGGGCCTTCTTCCTCCTCCTTTTGTTCCTGAAGGTTTGCAGGCATGTGGCACACCAGGTCTGCAGAGCTTTATGATTTAGAAAAATGCCACACAAAAGAATTGTTATTTTGCAACGCTGGCTGGTAATGAGTACTGTGGTCAGAAAATGCAAGGCTGCCTGACCTCCTTTCTGTCATTTGCAAAACAAACAGGCAGAAGCCGTACTGGTGCCCAGTGCAGAAAGTGGACTCAGCAGGACAGGGGTGAGGCTCCCTGGGATCAGACACAGCCTTTGGGTAGCAGCAGAGGCTGCAGTCCCCACCCTCGGCCGCGTCCCTGTCACTCCCACTACATTGTTGCAGGGTCGACACTAGAGCTTTGGGGAGCAGGTCCTGGACCTTGTGGATGCAGGTCCTGGACCTTGTTCATGACTGAAATGCACCCCTCCATCCTGCAGGGCCAGCTGCGAGAAGGGCTGGGGACTTGGAATTGTTGCTCAGCCTAATTTCCACAAGGGACATCTGTGTGGGCATCACAGGTTTGAGGTCTGCAGCTAATCTACGCTAGGAAAAGCCTCTTGCCTCCCACGCCTCAGAAGGGCTGATAATTTGAATACATTCATTGTTTACAGAGCTTGACAGGAAAATCACTTCAAAACGTGAATACAAGTGTCCTGTGTTTGATGCCTCTTTTGTCGCCACGGCCCCCTATAATATGCTGTGGTGTTGATTTGGGGCTCACAAGAAAAACTGACACCCAAAGACGTTGCTCACTTCACTGAGAATTGAAGTACAATCTACGGCGTGGACGGTGACAAGTCACTAGAGATGGCTGAACTGTGGGTATCCCCTACTGCAGGTCCCACCCAGGCCTCCTGGCCAGGACTGTGGCCTTCAAGCCCTTCCTCTTGGACAGTCACCCCACCCCCTGCAAGGAGCGTCCAGTTCTCCTGGTCCTGCCTTCGTCTAAAATAAGCTGGCCTGCTGTTTGTCTGGGGTGGTGTCTGTTTGTCTGCATCCATCTTGACATTTCAAAACAGAGTTTAAATGTCATTATCTTGAGAAGGACTTTCTGGGGGCCTCGCCCTCCTCTCCCAAGTAGGACTGTTTGGGCTTCAAAAAAGCCTTGGTTTTCCAAAGTTTGATAGGAACAGGGCTCTGCCGCCTCCGTGGGTCCCTTGTGAGGCTGTGGGACCCTGCTGTGTAAGGAGGAAATCCTGCCCTGCAGGGAAGAACGGTGCTCCTCTGTCCCTGGTGGCCTGGTCGCCCAGCTCAGGGCGAGGAGCTCTGAGTGCCCCTCCATCCTCCAGGTCTTTCTGAAACAGATGGGTCAGTCTTGGTGCCATCCCCTCCAGGACCTGCTGCCACCACTGCCCACTGTGTCACTCCTCAAGGTGGGGAAGTCAGCGTCACCTCGTGGGTGGAGCCTTGCCTTGGCTCCCGCCTGTTGCTCTGCCTGCTCATGGTGGGGTCCCCCTTCTCTTCTCCAGGTGTGAATGCTGGGTCTGATGGGGAGGCGGGCAGCTCACAGGAGCTGGTCACCACCACTAGATGGCGTGGGGACCAGGAGCAGGTGTGCCCAGGGCTCTGTACTCCATGAAGTCAGGGACCTGCTCCCTCCCAGTCCTGGGGCCAGAAGCAGCCACCGGGGCCTGACACTTCCGGAGGCTTCAGCCCTGGGCTTATGTGCTCTGTCACGTGTCCTCCCACAGCTGCCCTCCCATGTGTTTCGGTCTCTGTGTCTCTCCCAACCAGGACACCAGTTGTTGATTAGGTCAGCTTGACTCCAGTATGACCTCACCTTGTAGAGATCCCCTTTCCAAAAAGTCACGCTGACAGGTACCGGGGTGACTATTTGGACGTGACCTCTTGGGGGACACAATTCAGTCTGCGAAGGTGTCAGGCTGCACGGTCAGGGGCTGTGAGGCTGTCCCCTCTCTGCCCACTGTCGAGGCTTGCAGCTTGTAGGATGGGTCACCACCCTAGATGGTGCTGGGTCCCAGCGCAGGTATTCCCAGGGCTCCACACCCTCAGAGGGGAAATGGATCTGGGGGCATCTTCCTCTGAGCCCCATGAAGCATGTGCTGGTGCTGAGACTGTGCCCTGCTACTCTGAACCGACTTGCGGTTGCAGTAAAATCCGTTTTCCCTCTATTGACTGATGGTGTTTTCCAGGTTCATGGACAGCATGTGCACCGGCAGCTCTGCTGGGCAGTGTCGCTGTCCATGCGTGGCTCTCAGTGGGCTGGGTGAGGTGTTGGTGGCAGCAAGGAGGCTTCATTTCCTCTCACTGCACTGATGGTGAGCAGGATGCGGGGCAGATTCCTCTGGGAGGAAATGGTCAGAGATGCAAGGACATGAGCTGCGGAACAGGGAGGAGGGTTCTAGAGCCAGAGACCTCACACACAGGAGTGCTCGCACACGTCCAGACACGGGCACACACGCATGCTCACACGCCGTGCACACACACCCACCTCAGGCGTGTCCCTGGGCACACCCAGGCACACACTGGCAGCCGTGGAGGCTGACCTGCTGCCACATCACAGAAGTCCGTCACCGTGTGTGTGCCAGTCACCTGCCCAGCCCCGTGATCACGGGGACAGTGCCTGTGTCTAGAGGGCAGACCAAAGATGTCTCCCTCAGAGGGAGAGGCAGGAGGATTGTAAAGAGGCCAGCCTGGCGGCTTCGTGAGACCCTGTTTCAGAACAACGAGGGCTGGGACGTGGCTCAGCGGGGGAGCATCCTGGGCACGAGCTTCTGCTCCTCGACAGGCCGGGAGAGTCCGTGGCGAGGCTGTTCTGCACTGTCCCCTCAGCCCCGCAGAAGCCCCTTCCCACTGCTCGCGATTGCCCCCTTCCCCCAGGAGTGCTCCTGAGGCTGAGGTGCAGGAGTGAGGCGTGGTGAGCCTCTCCCCAGGCGGTGCTTGCTGTGTCCCTTCCTGGCCTCTGGGGGACCAGGTGCCTTTGGCTGGAGGTCTGCTCCCTCTGAGGCTGGCGCTGTCCATCCTGGGCAGGGGTCCCCTGGCCGAGCGGCAGAGGTCTTCCCAGTGGTCCTTGCTGTGCTGCAGGTGCCCGCAGAGGGCCAGTGGGCAGCGCGGGTGGTTATTGATAAGGAAACTCAATACCTGGCAAGCGCTAGGTGACGCTCCCCGGATCCACACGGCTGGACGTGGCTTGATGGAAGTGGAGGTGAACACAGAGATGATTGTAAACAGAAAACAACCGTCACCTGCCTGGCGTCATTGAACACCTGCACTGGCTTAGTCACCGCGCTGCAGGGCAAAGCTGGCCTTAGCCAGAAAGACCAGCGTCTGCAGCCCCTCTCCCAGAGCTGCGTCAGCAGGGACGGCTCCCTGGCATTGGGTTTAGGTAGGTGACGGAGGATCCTTGGGGGACATCAGCTGCAGCTTAGGCTGGGCTTGGGCCTGGGGTTCTGACAGTCCCCTCCCTTCCAGGTGGGGCCTGGGCGGGGTGGGGGGGTCCTCAGGGCCTGGAGGCAGAGCCAGGGGCAGCCGCTGCACTGAGACCCTAGCAAGGGCCCTTCACCTGGTGTGTGCCCACGCCACTCCAAGGGCTGGTGGCCCTGAGGCCCTGGGTGCCTGTGCCCGGCTCCTCCAGGTTGGCCTCTCCCTTGGTGCCAACTCCCTGTGCACCTGGCCCCAGACGCAGCCCTGCACCTTTCTACCCTGAGCCTCGGGTCACACGGCAGGCTAGTCATCTGTCCTTGTTTTTATTACACACTCTCCAAGTAAATTCAGGACAAGGAAGTTGTGGGACAAAGGGACACATGATACTGAACTGCCACTGACGGCAGATTCAGAAACACTCATGGCAGAAACGTCCAAGTGGCCTCTTCTCCTACGGTCACTAAGCAAAGGGGACAATTGGTGCTGCTTTCCCTGGAGTCAGAGGGGGGGTAGGACCGGCAGGCCCAGGTTCTGAGGAGGAGCACCTCCCTGACGGGAGCCAGGACTGCATCCAAGCCCAGGGTGGACACAGCTGTGGAGGATGCTGGCCTAGGTGGTGCCCTGCTGGGCCTCTGGGCCCCTGCAGTGACGGTCCTGGAGATGTGGGAGGCACGGCACCAGTGGGGATCTTTGATGACAACAGGGACCCCCGCCCTCCCAGTGTCGGCTCAGGGTTCCGGGAAGAGCCTTTGGCTTGGCCTAGGCATGGCTCACACGGTCAGCAGGTGTGTCTGCGAGCCAGGTAAGGCAGGGCCCGCCCGGCAGGGAGGCCGGGGGCTTGTCAGCACCTCCTCACTTTGCCTCCAGAAATGAAGTTTCGCTGGGAGTGGTGGCCACACCTGCAATTCAGCCCTTTGGGAGGCTGAAACTGGGAGGATCTCAAGGTGGAGGCCAGTCTGGGCAACTTAGTGAGACCCTGTTTCAAAACAAAATTAAGGGCAGGGGATGAAGTTTCGTGGCAGAGCACCTCTGGGTACAATCCTTAGTACCAGAGAAAACAAGCAAACAAAACATCCGGAAATGATATTTTTGAAAGGGGTCCCTTCTTTCAGGTCATCTGCCGTGGCCCACCCAAAGCCCCGTTCCTCTTGCGGAGGTTGGAGTGTGCAAGCTGGCTGCTCCAGGACCCCCTTGAAGCCTGCTGGCTGGGTTCCTTGCTCAGGAACCTGGCACAGAGCTTGGTCAGGTGGCTGAGGCCCATGTCTCTACTGTCCCCTCGGGCACAGAAGCAGAGCCTCTCAGGCCACTGCCTGAATGTCAGAACCTGACTGGACGCTGAGGCAGAGGGTTCGAGGGTGTGCCTGGCTCCACACGGAGCTCCGTCCCTGTTCCCAGGCTCCCTGGCCCTCGGCATGTTGCGTTTCAGAGGGCAGCGCTTGCAGGAAAGGTTCTGAGGTCAAGGAAACTGTGAGCCAGAGTTTGAGCTCCTGAGTCAGCAGCTCGGCGACTCCTCCTTCCTGGAACGGCAGGCTCTGGTGGCACCTCGGGCAAGCCTCGGGCCAGCCGTGACCACCACAGGAGGCCTGGCCTGTCCCTCCAGCCAGCACCGTGGCCTCCTCCCATGCTGGGCTGTGGGGGTGGACAGCGAGGGAGGCTTTGTATCTTTGTTCTCCACCTTTTAGCTTTGAGAGCGGGCCATCTGGGGGGATCAGCTCATCTGTGAAAGGAGCACTTGACAAGCCTACTTCACAGAGGGTGCGGCTTCCCGAAGCCCTGTCTCCTGGCCACCTATAGGTGCCCAGGGTCCGATGGGGGAGGCCCGCGGGCCAGCAGACCTGAGCACAAGAAGCCTTGGCCCACCGGGTCTCGTTCCCCTGGAGCGCTGGCCTCTGCAGGACACCACGTCCACTTCCTAGCCCCTCACCCCAGCTCCCTGTGCCATCTTGCCCCCTCTCCTGGGCAGACACAGTCCTGTGTCCACCCGAGGCTGTGTGACAGGGACATGGGAACAGCACTCTGCCTTTCTGTTTTAGGCAACACATGCAGTCGGGCCCAAGGAGGCTCTGTCACTCAGACCTGGAACCGCTCTCGGCCTGCGCGTTCCCTGGGTGCCTGAGAGCTGCCTTCAGAGTGTCTGACTCAGACCAGGAAGGCGCAGCGCTCCCAGGGGGCTGCCTTCACCTGCACAGGTCCAGAGCCGGGTTCTTGCTTGAAAATGGCCTCTGGGTACTGAGCATCTCTTAGAATCCAGGACGGCACGTTTAACTTGGAGTGACTTCTTAGCAGAGGATTGTTCTGGGGGCACTGTGAGAAGGACCAGGACCAGGGGCAAGGTCCCTCCTTACCTGGCCTTTCCCCGTTGGAAGCAGGAAGTAACTGAGTGCGAGAATTCTTGGCCTGCACCGCGAGAGCTACAGGACCCAAGTTTGGATTCCAGACCTGACTCCCTGCCCACCTGTCTCTGGGGACCTGTCTGTCTAGAATCCTCCTCTCTGGGTCCTGCGAACGCCATCATGATCAACACAAAGGTGTCCTGTACTTGGCGTGTACCAGAGCCAAGCCTGCACATCTCTTCTCCAGAACCTCGTGAACTCTGACGTCTACAATTCTGTCACAGGCACAGGGCTATGGGCACCTCCCATGGTGTCCCTGGGCCTCCCCCTCGGCTGGGTTTTGGCTCTGTGTTCAGGCCACCCAACACTGAGTGCTCTGCTGATGTGGTGACGTATGCATTCAGACCCCAGAGGGTCCCCATGTAGAGCTGGCATTCCCGAGGGACTGAGCCTCGGCTCCCAGGTCCAGGGGCCACCTGGTGACAGGGACACTCTGTGCCTTCTCCACAGATCCCAACATGCCTGGTGTCAGTGCAGCCAGTGTCCGTTTAACAACTTGAAAGCTCCGTGTCTCAGGGTGACCGAGTGGGGCGCAGAGAAGCCAGGGCTCCTGCTGGGGCCGTTTGCGTCTCACCTGTGTGGTCGCTGATGTTTTCAGGGTGATCTCCGTTTTTCTGCTGACCTTCAGGTGTCAGTTTAAGAAGAATCAGTGTTTTAAACATGATGTTTGCACACCCACTCCATTTGCCTCCCCGGAGGCAGCCCAGAGTCCCCCAGGCTAGTCTGCCCTTGGACCCGTGCCCTGAGGCTCTCACCCTGAGGACTCCTGCCTGCTCTGCCCCAGGCCACACAGCTGGAATGTGACACTGGCAGAATGGGTCCTGAGGCAGAGTCAGTCCCCTGGAGACGGTTCCCACACCGGCCTTGTGGTCTGTGGAGGGGAGCCGGGGCCTGCTCACTGCAGCTGCGAGGCTGATGGATGGGTCTTCAGGGCCCTGCTGCGGCTGAACTGGGCCAGAGTCGCTGACCCTCCCGGACCCTGCAGCACAGCGTCCTTCAGAGACGTTTTGATCCACTGCCCATCTCGGGCAGGCTGGGATACCAGGCGCCTCTGTCTCTCAGGGGACAGGGAGAAGACATCCTCCAGCACCAGAACCCTGTGGGCATCGGTCCACCCTCTGGGCTGCTAAGAAGGTCACAGCGGAGCACGAGGCCAGAGCCTTGAGCCACAGCAGACCTGTAGGTGACAGATCCATGCCACCCCCGCCCCAGTCCTGTTCAAAGGTCATGCATTTTGCTCAGACAGCCCACGAGCAACCCGGGAGTCTCCCAGGGAGGCTGGCCGAGCTCCACTTTCGTGGCTGGAGAGTTTCTCAGGAGGACTTTCCTCTAGAGAGGCGCAGAGGCTGTCCCCTCTCCTCTTCCCACGGAGCTTTCTGTGATTCACTGCAGTGTTCATCTTACAGTCTCACCCACAGTCTGGACATGTGGCCCTGAGAGAGTGGGGGCTAGTCAGGGTCAAGGTCCAGGCCATGGGGTGCAGCTGTGACTCCTCCTGTTGGTAGTTTCATCGCACAGGGGTCGGTTTCCTGTTGCTGCAGTGACAGGTTACGCTAACTCAGGGTCTCTAGACAGCACAGATTTGTCACCCTCTGGCTCTGGTGGTCAGAAATCCAAAGCCGGCCTCACTAGCCTGAGGTTGAAGTGCCCGCAGGGCTGGGTCCTTCTGGACTCCAGGGCGGGGTCCTCGGAACTCGTTGGCTTCTGGAGTGCAGCTTCTCTCAGCCTGGGCTCCTCCTGCTCCTAGGGAGCCCGTCCCTCCCTGTGTGCCTCTGACGGGACTCCGTCTGCTCTCCTGTGGCCCCTGCAGCTCTGCCTCCCTCTTACGTGGACACTTGTGTAAGGACATGATGGTTCAGGACCATCGTCCCAGTGCCCGATTCCTAACTTGGTCACATCTGCAAAGTTCCTTTTACCGTGAGGGACACATCCACAGGCCCTGAGGTCAGGTACCCACAGCTCGGGGTCCTTGTCAGCCTTCCACACTGGGCAAACATTTCCCTGATGTGTGAAGGAGGCTGTTGTCCTGACCCCTCAAACCCTCCATGTTCAATACCTGGTGGCCCCGGAATTGCGCAGCGTCTCGCCCAAGCCCTCTGCTAGCCAAGAGTGAGTCGGTTGCCAAGTCCAGCTGCTGCCACCGCCACTGCCGCTCCCTGGACCTAAGCTTGAGGATGCTTTTATAGAGAATTGATGACCTCCAAGGTGCTGGCCATGGGCACTGAGAAAAACGTGACACTCATTCATGGAAAATAAGGGCATCAGATGGAGGAGACATAACCCACTCTCTGCAGCCGATTACACCAGGCAGACCTCCCTGGCACAGCAGGCCCTGGGCTCCCTCTGCACTAGTGAATAGCTGTGAGTCAGGGTCCACGAGTCTTCCTGGGCACTCAGCATGAGGACTACCAAGGTGGTCGTGGACTGTAAGTACCAAGTGGGTTGTGTCCACACAGGACATCAGGGGTCTTCTGCTTCTTTCTAGCACCTTTAACCTGAAAAGAGGCCAAAAATCATGGCTGGGGCAGGGCCAGGCTGAGACACAGTTATGAAGCGGATTAATGAAACCCGGCCCCCATGCCTGGGCCTCATCCTGTCCTACCCGCTGGGCTGCATGCTCGCCCACCATCTGAGTAAGGCCCAAAGCACAGCGAGGCCAATTCCTGGTGCTCCAGGGCCCATGGCAGTCCTGGGGTGTCCTCGAGCACTTGCTGCCTGATCACTGGTCCTCAGTGGCTCTTCTCCAAGAACCATGCTGGTCCTCTCCATCCTTCTGCTCCTCTCATTAAAGCAATGGCTCCCTCCTCTAAGGTCAAGAGGGCTGCCTTTCCTCCGTGGTTTGGGTGAGGGTCCCCCAAGTCCTATGTGGTGCAACCTTGGTCCCTGGGATGGTGCTATTGGGAGGTCCTTAGGTCACTGGGGTGTGCCTTTGTTGGGCTGTAGGACCTGGCCACCTTTCTCTCTGTTTCTTGACTCATGAGGTGAGTGGTTTGTTCTGCCTTGTATTCCCTGCCATCTTGCACCCTCACCAGAGGCCAAGGCAACGGTGTGCCCAGTCTTGAACTGGAACCTTCAAAATTATGGCTCAGAATAAACCTTTCTCTTCATGAGTTAATTACCTGAGGCATTTTGTTACAGAGGTGGAAGCTGCTTAACATAGGGATTGGTACCAGGAGTGGGGTTGTTGACCAAAGCTGTCTGACAATGGGGAGGAGTCATTGGGGTTTGTTCACCAGAGGAGTTTAGAGGAGTTTGGAGAGGGTTAGAGACATCATAGAAAGCTGTGGGTAGAGCCTAGTGGACAATTCTAATGAGCATTCAGAAGATCAGAAAGCGGATGGAAATGTGGATGGTAAAGGCCATGCTGATGAGATTTCAGATGGATAGGAGAACCCCATTGGGATCTGGCTAGAGGCCACTTTTATGGCCCATGGTGAAGATCTGGCTGCATTGTGTCCATGCCCTGAGACATGGTGGGAGGCTGAGCTGACTGATTGTGGGCTACTTTATCTCATGGAGGAAACTTAGAGGCAGCACAGCATTCAGGCTGCAGCAAGGGTATTACTTGCTGCTTTTAGTCAAATTTATAGTGAGAATTGGCTGCAAAGAGGAGCAGAGCAGAAATTTCTGGAAAGTTTGTGGCTAGGCCAGAAAAGGAGCATTGTTATGCTACAGCCAAGCAGGCTGTGGTTGCAGGTGCCAACAGGAAGCAGCCCAGTGGGACTATGACCATAGGGGAGGGGTCTCAGCTGCTCTGCAGGCTCAAAGGTGTAGGAATGCAAGTCGGTCCCAAAGGCCTTCCAGAGCAGCAGTGTTTCAGAAAAGAGCCTCGAGGTCACCTCGAGGGAAAGGAGTCTAAATCCTGGGTTCCCTTTCCCTGAATCAATGTCCCTGTGCTCCAAGGCAGCACGTGGCAGGTCAGAGACCTGCTAGCGTCTGCAGGCAGAGCGCCCTGTGCAGTGTTGCAAGGTGGACCCAACAACTTGCAGACTGTGCAGAGGCAGCCCACCCGGGTGGCCACGTGGGCTGCTGCGGCAGAGCCCTGGGGAGCTGGCATCCATCATTGTGTCCCCAGGGGTTGGATGGGGAGCTGGAGGGCTCTCTGCAGTCTGCTTCCTCACTACCGCCCTCTGTTCTCCTCTTTCGGAGGGGGGTGCTTTCCCGGGGCCTTGTACCCTGTGCTATGTAGACTTCTATTTTACCGGAGTCCAAGGCTGAGTTTGCCAGAGTCTTGGAGCAGACTTGGACTTGGACTTGGACTTTCGAGCAATGCTAGAGCAGTTGAGACTTTGAACTCTTGGGAGTGGACTGAAGGCATTTTGCGTTGTGGGTGGACATGAGCCTCTGGAGGGCTGGAGGTAGGATGCGTGTCTCCCAGGGCCCCCGTGTTCAAGGCTGTCTTCCCAGGGTGGCCCTGCTGGGAGGTGGTGAGGCCTTCATCAGAGGATCCAGTGGGAGGTCCTTAGGTCACTGGGGACTCCCTCTGGAATGGGATTGTGGGATTGTGGGAACTGGCCCCTTCCTCCTCTGCTACGGTCTCCTGGCCATGAGAAGAGTTGTGTGCCCTGTCCGTGCTCCCCACGACTGCCATCCGGCACCCCCCAGAGGCCCAGAGCCATGGGTCTGCCCCACCTTTGCTTGAGAACTCCAAAACCATGCTCGAGACGCCCTTTCCTCTCACAGCCAGCGACCTCAGGGGCTCAGTCATAGTCCTGGGAGGCTGACTGATAGCCTTCCGGGAAGATTACAGAGAGTCAGATGTGGGGACTGGAACTGGCCGTCCAGAGCCACAGAGGGAAGCGGGCTGGTGGCGTGTGTGGCCACTGCGCCTGTGAGCGCTCCTCTGAGTGCGTCTGTCAGACCTGAGCTTTCTGTCAGTCAGAGCAGCAGGAACTGTCTCTCCAAGGCTAAAACCACTCTGAAATCATGGGTTACCAGTCACAGCAACAGCTCAGTCCTGCTCAGAGGCGGACACGTCCCAGCTCCACACGTCACTATGACCCATGCCCCTTTACTGCGAGTCTCTGGGAAGGACGCTGCTGACCATGAGGGGACGGGTGCTGTGGGGCTGGGTGGCTGCGGGGTGGGACAGGAATCTCAGGCTGGCCCAGGGCACAGCAAGAGCCATCAGCAAACAGCACAGAGGCAGCTCCAGGGCTCAGAAATGCGTGACTTATGTCGCTCTTAAAAGAATATTCGTGAAAACTTAAAGGGAAATGCGGTTGGCCAGATGCATGTGGGTCTTCATCAAACCAAAGTCATGTGAAGAACAGCCTAAAATGCCGCAGGGACAGGCCACAGAGGGCATCTGCAGCAGCGCCCCAGGCCTGGGTCACCGAGGGTGAGCTGGACTCGGCTCTGACCTGGGCTTGGCCCCGGCCCTCCCCTGTGGTCCTGCCCTGACCCACAGCACCAGGCCAGATGAGGAACGGCAAGGCGGTCCCCATGAGTTTATACGTTGAACCTGAAATAAACACACTGAAAAGATGCTTCCCCCATTTTCCTTCATCAGAGAGGCCAAAGACAATCCCTCTGCTCCTTGACGAAGAGGACACACAACCCAGAGGGGCGCAAGAGCCCTGCACCTGGGTGAGTGCGAACCCAGTGAGGGGGGAGGCCGCCCAGCCCCACGCCTGGGCGTGCAGGAGCCCGCATTGAGTGCGCCTGCCCATGGCCACAGAGCCGCTGGCGGCCTGTGAGAGACCGTGTGGAGGCCGCTCTCTGGCCCTCACGTGTGAGGGAGGACTGGACGGTTCCTGGCTCTTGCACTGCCAGCTGTGGCCCTGCCTCGGCACCAACACCAAGTGGAGGGTTGGACGCTCACTGCTGTTGTGGGGGCTGGAGTCCTGTGCCCTGGTGCCACCCATGGGGAAAGGCCTCTCTGCTCCATCCCTGGAAATCCAGACACATGTCTTGACTTATATCCTGAGAGATAAGAAGTGGTGTGGGGTGGGAAAAGGAAATGGCTTAGACACATCTGCCCCGTAGACAGGAGACTGCCTGCCCGTGGGTGGCTCTGCCCTTGAGCTTCAAGTCCTGCAGCACCCGTGCCAGGCCAGGGGAGGTGCCCGCTGTGCACTCCTCTCACACACACCTCCGTGGCTTCTTCCTCCCCGTAGAAGTGACGAGGACAAATAGCTCCAGGTCCCTGAAACTGGAAACTGTCACTCATTCCTCTGAAAACAACTTGCGATCTCTCATGTGAGGTGCGTGAGAGAGCACGGTGTTCTGTGTGTGCCTGTGCACCTGGAGACCGGGCACGCGCCTGCTGAGGGGGGCTGGCTGTAGGCAGTGTCAGAAACAAGCAGACCCTGGCTTCAGGACGCAGAGAAGACCCCACACTTGGCTGAGGCCTGTGGAATCCCCTGCCGGCGCTGGTTGGGGTTCCCGGCCAGGAGATTCCTAGCCCTTGATCAGAGTCCCCAGAGGCTGGCCCGAGGGCACAGGGTTTCCAGCAGGTCTCCACTGTGGCCTGGCCTGGTCCCCAGACACCTGGCTAGGCCCGTGCACCTGGCAGCTTACAGCCTGATTGGGAGCCAAGCTCTGTTCCTTAGCTCTCCGCGTCCTTCTAGAATGGGTGGGTCCAGGAGAAGATGGTTTGACTGAAAACCAGGAGGCCTTCTGCAGGCCTGCTTTTGGATTTTGTACCTCTTTGATTTTGAGAGGAGGTCAGTGGCCATGAACCCACAATTAAGCAAAACTATTAGAAAAGGGGACATGATGGAGACCCCCCTTCCTCCACCTGCAGAGACAGCGTCGTTAATAATACTGTGACTGTTGCCTAATGGAGGGGGTTTGCATGGCCTTCCTAGTGGATGCAGCTGGGCAGCCGCAGGCTCTTTGCTGTCTGGTTTTAACTTGCTCTGTGTGTGTGTGTGTGTGTGCGCGCGCGCGCGCATGCATACGCACATGTGTACACTTTCTTTTTAAGACTAAAATTCACTGCAGGACTATGCCCACTTGCCCCGGCCTCGGTGCCTTGCTTGACTGGATTCCAGCCTGTCCTGAGCAGACTGCAGCCTCTGCCTTGCCTCTACTCGGGCACCCAGGCTCTCGGCCTCTGCACGTGGAACTCTGGGTCTGAGCCCCAGCTCTGCTGGAAACGTGATATCACGGCACTTTGTGCAGGGGCACGGGTGCAGAGCCTCTGCTCCTCTGGACTCTGTCCAGCTGTGCCGCTGCTCTCCATGGGAGCTGTGACAGCAGGCCCTGCCCTGCCCTGCCCTGTCCTGCCCTGCAGGAGTGGAGACTGACAAGGGTGTGCACAGTAGCACCTTGCATCTCTCCCTTTCTGTCCTTGGTGGCATGCTAGACCAAGGGGGCAGTAGTAGCCAAGGCTCAGGCCAGCAGCAGAGCTGTGGAGGAGGGGCCCTGTGGCTCTGGGGCTCCTTTCATCTTATCTGCAGGCCTCTCTGTCCAGCCACGGCCCAGGTTTATGAGTCCTCCTGTCCCTAGGGCTTCTTGTGGCTCTAGGTCTCCTGAGGAGTAGACACGGAGGAGCTCTGCACCAGGGCAGCTCAGGGAAGAGGCTGGGTCATCACTTCTGCTGGTTCAGCCTTCCTGGGAGAGATTTCTCCTAAAGAAGGAATCTGAGTCTGAGGGTGGAGAGAGAAAGAAAGTGGGGGAGGGAGGGAGGGAGGGGAGGGGGAGTGGGAGGGGAGGGAGGGAGGGAGGGAGAGAGAGAGAGAAGAGGAGAGGAGGGAGAGAGAGAGAGGAGAGGAGGAGT
>NW_025999983.1:1305097-1321994 GCF_001458135.2 Marmota marmota marmota | reverse complement strand
GGGGGAAGAGAGGGGGGAGGGAGGGAAAGGAAGAGATGGGGAGGGGGAGAGAGGGAGGGAGAGGGAGACAGGAGGAGCTGGAGAGAGCGGGGAGATTGAGAGAGGGGAAGAGGGAGGAAGGGGGAGAGGGGGCAGAGGGGGGAGAGGGAGAGAGGGAGGGAAGAATAGAGAGGAGGAGAGAGAAGGAGAAGGAGAGAGGGAGGGAGAGGGAGAAGGGGAGGGAGAGAGGGAGGGAAAGGGAGAGGGAGTGGAAGGGAGAGAAGGAGAAGGAGAAGGAGAGAGGGAGGGAAAGGTGCTGGAAACCCTCACGTTAGACCTTGGCTGGCAGCTGAGCACTTTTGTGCTAAAATAAACCCTGCTCAGCTCTCTGTGTCTCCACTCCACCTGCATCTGTCACCTGCTGTCCTGTGACAGCTGCCTGCCTCGCCTCATGGGCAGCAGACCCTGGAATGCACGGATGCTCTGTGAGGTGCCCAGCAGAGACATGCTGAGCACACTCTCCTCTTTGGTGATAAGAAAACTCAGTGTTGCTCTATGAGCTTGAAGCTCAAGGACACGTCATCCAGCAAAGAACTTCAAGTTGAAAGACCTAAAACTTGAAAGCCAATAAAGACATGGAGCATGGTCACACACAGAGAGCACACAGACCACACAGGGATAAGTGCACCTGGATAGATTCAACTAAGCTGGGTTTTTAAACACCTGTGATACACCGGCCTTGTTGGTGGCACACATGGAGATAGTCTTGGCCCTGCCTTTGGGGGAAAGATGGCCTGGGATGACATTCTCTTCTCTAAGGTCTGCTAACCCTCTTCGCAGTATCATCCTGTTTGTGGGAATGTTCAAACTGGTTCTTTCCACAAGTCATCACACAGAAGTGTTCTTTCCACAAGTCATCACACAGTAGGTCTCTTTCTGCAGAGGTCTCTGCGAGCATTTTGTTGGAGCCGCTGAACTGTGTGATGATGCGTACACAGGGCGACAGCCTCCTGGGGGCCCCATGTCCCCACAGACCTTCCTCAGAGACCCCAGGCCCTAGGCCCTGTGGCAGCCCCCGTGGCTGCCTGTCCACCAGAGAGCCCTGGACCTTGCTGGGTTAAGCTGGTCCCTTTCCTTGGAGGGACAGCTGGGTGGCACTTTGGGCCTGGCCTGAGCCCACAGTCACCCAGTTCCATCACAACACCCGCGGGGTTGCTGCCCTCTCTGCCTGGCCCTGCCCTCCCTGCAGCCCACCTCCCTTGTTAGAGGCTCCAACCCTGGTCCCTGGGGAACAAGAAGACAGGTGCTGTGCTGCTCCCACAGTGACGGAGAGAGCACAGGTGGAAGGCACGGTGGCCAAGTGCCGAGCTCCTGCCAGTCCTGCCAGCAGACGATGCCCGAAGCCCCACGCTGCAGGCCTCCAGGAGCCCGCCGGCTGGATGGCGGACAAGGACAGCCTCCTGAAGCTACCAGATGTGTCCGAATGACGGGAGGCCTGCAGCTGAGCCCCAGCTGGCTCAGGGGCTTTGGAGATGCTGTTTTCCGTGAGCACCTCAGGACAAGGACACCTGTGCCCGCCTTGGCTGCCCACGGGCACCCACCCTGCCACCTCCACCCTCACCCCTGGTTGGAGGACGCCAAGGCCTCCCCTGGAGGATTCCAGCCTCGCTTGCCATTGTTTCAAAGTGTGAGCGTCTGAGCCAGTGTCCCAGGACAGGACAAAGCCCGGTGGTGTGACCACGCGGCTCGGGAGCTGCCTCCAGCCACTCCACCCTGCAGGGCTCCGTGTGCGTGTGGCTTGCCCTACGGCAGCACTGTTGCTGTCCTCTCAGGCTGACCTCTTTCCCCTTATAAAGGTAACATGTTTCCTTCAGGATGAGAAAACACAGAAACTGTAAGAGGAAAGAGAAGAAAGGGACAAAGATGGTTTCATAAGCTTGGAGCCTGGAGACCTGCTCAAAGCTTGGCTTGTTTCCTAACACACACCTGTGCACTCTGACCTTTCATACAGATGTGCAAACCCACACACACAAGGCACGCACACAGACCATGCAGATGTGTGCACACACAGGCACAGGAACACACAGGCATGCATATGGGACACAACATGCTCTGTGAGTTCTCGAGAGGAAATGAGCACGCGTGTTTCACTGTCAAGTGCAGTGGGTGGAAGTCCCAGTAACGAGCTTGCCTGGGCTCCGTTCCTCCTTCTGAAGGCGGAGCACTGACAGTGGTGACTCCCAGGGCTGCTGGGAGCTGAGGAGAGAGAAGCAGCACGGGCCCTAGGGCCATCTGTGTCCATGTGAAGTACTGATAATACCAGCTTTTGGGAGGGGCACGCGCAGCAGGCGCTGGGCAAACATGTTCACAGCGGCACCCACAGATCTGCCCTGCAGGCTCCCTGGAAGTTGGGCTGTGGCGTGCTAAGCCGGTCCCGGTGCCGGGGCACTCTGGAACTTCTCTCCTGTACACAGGCTTCAGGAACATCCTCTGACATAAGTCACTGTGGAGACTTCTGGTGATCTCTTTAAGCTGAAGTGTGTGAACTTGAGAGTGGAGTCCGTAGCCTGCGGCTGCTGGCCAGACTTGAATTCCACTGTCACTCTCCAGGAAATGGTACTTGCCAACACCTCCTCCTCGCCCCCAGGGACCCTCACCTGACTCTCCTTTCTCCATCATTAGAAGCAGGACTGGACATGGGCAGGATGGCAGGGACACTGTGGACACGCCTCCTGTCTCCCCATTCACCTCCTCCCCCTTCCCCAGCCTCTCCCATCACCAGCCCCTGCATCCTCCCTCCTGTTAGAACCAGTTTCCTCTGTTTATTACCGTTTTTTAAAAACCTGGCAATGTTGATGACAATATGGAAGCTGAGCTTGGTATTGTCATTTGAGACATGTGTGTCCCTCCCTCAGCAGTCTACAATGTGAAAAAAGCACCCTCTGGCGCCAGAGGCCAGCTGTGCCACATAGTGGCTGGGAGTCCCAGAGACACGTCACACGTGCCATTTCCAGAGAGGGTTCTCCTCTGCACGGAAGAGCCAGAGAGCAGGAATCCATTAAAAAGTGATACAATGACACTGGACCATAGGACCACCGAGGGAGCAGATGACATCACTGGCTTGTCCCACCCTCTCTCTGGGGGTACTGTGAGGGCTTGCACCTGCCCTCTGGGCAGGTCCTGTCTTGGGGCTGGGACCAAGTGACACTGTCACCATGGTAGCCAGTCATGACTGATGGCTCTTTCTGCAGCTGGACATGTCTCTTGCTGCAAGTCCTGTGTGTGTGTCCACTTCCCAAATGCTCTTTCCTCTTCTTTCCAGTTCTTTACCCTCCTTTTTGTGGGACTGTGTCTTGTGAGGGGGTTGAGTGTGGCAGCTAGCCTGGGGCCACGGAGTGCTGTTGCGTCTGGACAGAGCAGGGAGCCCTGGGAGCGAGCAGGACCCTGCTGGTTGGACCTCACCAAGTCTGGGGCAGATGTGTCATGGTGGCCTGTTGTGCACCTGTGCCTGATTCCAAGGTGTCCTCCCTGCTGTGGGTTCAGAGCGAGTCCTCCACAGAGGGACCATCAGGTGGCACCTAGAGGGTGCTGGGGCCGGCTCCCTCCTTGGCCGGAGCTGCCCACTGAGTGAGGGACTGGTGTGGGTGGGCTCTGGAGCAAAGCAACCCTCTGGGAGTCCACAGCCTCAGGGAGCTCTGGGTGCATTCACTCTGAAATGAACTGTGTCCCCACGAAAGTGGTCTGCCAAGCCCCCCCAGGTGATGGAGGTAGGTGGGGCCTGTGGTCAGGTCAGATGAGGTCATGAGGATAGATCTCCCGGGATGGGAGATGAAAATGAAGGGGAGGAAGTAATAGCGCAGGGGTCCACGAACAATGCCCACCCACAGGAGAAGGCCTTCACCAGGAGCCGCCGCAGCCTGACCGTGGACTTCCAGCCTCCAGAGCTGTGTGCCATCAATACTTTTTGTTGAAGCCATCGCACAAGCAGGGCTTTGTGGTGGTGGTCAACGCACGCCAGGAACCAGAAGTAAGCTCGGGCCGGCCCTTCCCAGCAGTCTGGAGGCCAGGCTGTCCACCCCTGAGCATCATGAGTGGCTGAGATGTTCTCAGCAGGGGGGAGCGCAGAAGGACTGGGGCACACGACACTCCACAACCGGCCTTTTCCTCTCAGAGCTCTGGGGTCCCAGAGAGTGAGACCAAGGCCAGCAGGGCCACATGCCCTCTGCAGGGCTCTGCAGGCACCAGGGGTCTCCTTCAGGCCACACACTTCTGAAGGTCTTGGACCCTGAGCATGACCCCGGCCTTCGCCTGGCGCTCTTCCTGGGTATGGGTCTGGTCCGAGTCTCCGGGGCGCTCATACTACACCAGGGACCACACTACTGACCCTGTCCTGACTCAGGGGCCTCCAGGAAGCTCCTGTCTCCAGATAAAGTCACCCTCTCAGGGCCCGGGGCAGGAGCTCACTCTAACACATCTCGTTTGGGGAGACACAATCCAGCCCCCACCACCCCTGATCCTCATGTCCTCCTCTGCCAGCGAGCAGCCACAGTGTCTAACTCACACGGCTGTCACGGTGTCGATAAGATATGTCAGCACGCTTTCAGAGATAGACTCCGACAGGCGCATGCTCTCAGTCAGGCGCTCTTGAGCCCACCAGCCCACGTCCCACAGAGAGACCAAAGTCTCAGGGTGCTGTCCCAATAAGTGATCCTGTTCAACAGACTCTCTTAACCTAAGGTCCCCTAACTGGACTCCTGTTAGCCTCCTGGGGGGACCTCTGCCTAAGGAACTCTCAACACTGCAACTTCCCCTGCGCGGCAGCCATGAGACAACATTTAAGCATGGTGAGGCCTGTGCGGAAGAGATCAGGGCCACGTGTGCCGTCACACTGACACGAACATATCAAGAACAGGAGTCTCACGGTGAGCCGCGGGGGCTGAGCAGACACTCTTTAGGAATGACACGGGGGAAAGCCCTTCCACGCTGCCTGGGCCCTCTTCACGGGAACACTCCCCCGTGACCGTTCTAGTCCTGTGGATACCAAGCCCTGGATGTTTCCTGTTAGAAAACCCTGCAATATGTGCCAGGTTTAGCTGGAGCAACCAAGTGTTCACTGCAGCTGACCAACTGATGCTCTGGGGGCCAGTGCTGAGTGGCAGCACCCAGACTTGCCAGGACTCAGGTGTCAGTGGCAAGAGGGGAGTATGTGGAACACCCCAATGTCCCCTCCTATGGCCCTGCTCCGTGGCTGTCCCACAAAGCCCAGAACTTAGTGAGTTTGTCTGATGCCAGTAACCTTGGAAGCCGGGATGCAGAGGCTCAAGGATCCCTACTGCCCACTCAGTAAATGCTACTGTCTTGCAAGTAGCAAACCAAATGTTTAGACAGATCGTCTTCACGTGGGCACGGGCTCTGCAGTTTCCTCCAACAGCAGCAGTAGACGTGTTCATCTGTTTTTATTCTCTCCTCTGATGTCCTTGGTGATCAGTAAAATGACTTTTCCAGGCCATTGATTGGGGTCAGAAGTCAACTGGGAACAGAGGGATCTATCTGTCCTTCTACAATGTGTTCAAGATGTTACAGGAAATGAATAAATGATGATTCAGCTTCCCCAAATAATGAGTACTCCATTTTATACTTTAACCCAAGAATAGACTAGCTAAGCTTCTCTAGGGTGCTGCACTTGAGGCCTGCCTTTCAGAGAGAATAGAGATGGCACTAGATCCTCAGGCCCACCCACAGCAGGGGAGTGGACTCCCAGGGCATATTCCCACCTTCCTATTGCTGATACACATTCACTATGCAGAGAATCAGGTTTCTGTCTCTATAACAAAAACCTGGGATAATCACCTTATGAAGAAGAAAGACTTATTTTGGCCCATAGTCTTGGAGATCCTAGTCCACGACCAACTGGTCCATCCTCCTGGTCTGTGGCCAGGTAGTAAGTAGTGCATCATGGCTGAAGGGTGTGGCAGGGCAAAACTGCTCACCTTATGAACCAGCAAGCAATGAGAAGGAGGAGGAGACTGGAGTCCCCAACCCCTCTCAGGGCATGCTCCTGAGGATGCAGAGGGCCCCACCAGGCCCAGCTCTGGAGCTCCCTCACCTGCTACAGCACCTCCTGGGGACAAGCCCTTGACAAACAGAGCTTTGGGGGGATATTTTAGATCCAAACTTCAGTGATAAATAATAGAACCTTGAATTGGTTTTGCTTCGTGAAGAGAGTCTTGCTCCTCTGTCTTCTGCAGACCGCCTAGCAGGGGCGAAGAACTTGGCTTCCTGATGTCTAAGGGCAGGTTTTCCTCCAGGCCCAATGTCTTTTTCACAGGGGAAGCACTTGCTACTTATGATAACTGTCTTCTGAGGAAGGAGGGTTCTGGAGTCTCTGAAGAGAGTGGCTGGTGATGTTTTTCAGGTGGAAACCTTAGCAAATTGTTGGTGGGTGAGGTGGGTGTAGCCAGGCCCAGCGGTGCAGCTGCAGAGATCTCAGTTGTCCCCTTGGGGAACCGAGCGCCATTTGGAAGGGAAGTTGTGGGGAGGAAGAGATTGCAGAGCCTGGGGTGCCCACTGGCACTGGATGCAGAGCTCTCTGGGGACAGGCTTCTGGGAATGGGGCATCCAGCTAGAGCTCAAGATGACGTAGCAGATGCCCCCTTTCAGGACGATACTGTCCCCAGAGCTCATGCCACGGTCGTTCCTTTGCGAGAGGGAATAAACTCAGAAAAGCAACGAGGACAGGAGGAAGAGGCAGCGGGGAGCAAGTCTGAGGATGGACGAGGAGGGAAGAGCAGGCCCAGGGCAAGTCAGAGCAGAGGACACAGCCTTTGTGGCGACGGGCGGCTCTGGGAGGACTGAGCAGAGCAGGGTTCCTGGAGGAGGAGACTGAGAACCTAGGTGCATCCTAGGGAGCGCCATTCCCAGTGTGAGTGCTCACACCTGCCCAAGAGAAGCCTGCTGCTGGACTGCCTGGTGGTGGAGCAGAGGACGGCTCTGTCCAGGAGAAGGCAGCTCTGCTCTGCTCAGGAGGAGGGCAGGGCATTCAGCACTCAGGGCGGCTGGAGGGGAAGGGGCACCTGCTCACAGCAGCTGAGCATCAGGAGGAACTCTTGCCCAGGTGAACACTTTCCCTACTGACCTCACAAATATGAGTCCACGGCCCAGGTCCTTGGATGTGTGACAGAGGCACATGGACGGACACAGCAAGGTGACCAGGGTGGCCACAGCATGCCACAGGATACTTGTTAGTACGCAGAAGAGAAGGGGCCATCAGAAGCACCTGCGTGGTTCCAAATCAGTGTTCCTATGATCAGAAAGAAGGGGAAGAAGCAGATGTCCTCAGAGCCTGAATAAGAAGGAAATCAGGCCATTCCTAGAACTCACACACGGGACTGAGGAGAGTTTCAAAACTCCACCCAGGGGCTAAATAATACATTGGAGATAATAAAAAAAATTTCATTTGTACGCTTGAGGACAAAAACCAGATTATCTCTCTGAACAAAATAAAAATAAAAAGAGGGAAAAATGTCAAAAAAATGTGAGTGAGTATAATCAGCCAGGCCAGGAGGCCCGATATCTTTTTCACAAGAATGATGGTAGAAAAGAACAGAAAACAGGCACAAAAACAATCAAAGTAATAGAAAAAAAATTCAGAGCAGAAGAAAGTCATAAATCCTTAGGCTGAAAGGGTTCATTGGCTGCAGACTAGGAGAAGCTATAATGACTCAAACTGAATCATGCTTTGGTGACATTTAGGTTTGCAAGGACAATCAGAAGATGCAAAAAGTGTTCAGAGAGACCAAAAAGTGTCACCTACAAAGAAACAGGAATCAGATTTGACAAATGTTACTAGAAAGACAACTGTAATTATAGGGAGAAAAGAAGAAAAATTGCTTTGAAATAGCAAGAGTGATTTTGAGGAAATGGTTCAGCAGAGTACTAGAAACTTCTAAAAAGTGTGAATAGAAAAACAGACATTTTCTGGCCAGCCGAAAGTAATAAAAATTTATCTGATAAGTGCACATTGGTTGGAAAAGGACTGATTATTTCCAGCAAGTCACATAAGGGATCCCAGACACAGAGAGATGTGGGACTTGAGAGGATGGAAAAGATCCAGGAACTCAGCAGAGAGACCAGGACAGCTCAGGACGCACCCTGGCAGAACATCAGTCCCGCTTGGGAGCGGAAGTCAGAGCCCCTGGAAGGTCTTCAAGAAGAACGTGTGTTCCTTCCAAAAGGATCTGTGAGGGGAAACCCAGAGGGGGCGTGGAAGGCATGTGTCCCCAGGAAGAGTGGAACTACATTAATCACTGCCTGCACACACAGGTCCACCTGCCTCTACAGCTCCAGCCTCCCTCCATCAGTCCCCCTCCATCCCTCCTGAAGCCCTCACCAGGACCCCTCCAGCCCCCTCCATCCCTCCTGAAGCCCTACACCAGGACCCCTGCAGCCCTCCCCTAACCACCTCCAGCTCTCCTCCAGCCCTCCTCCAGCCCTCCCCCAGTCCTCCTCCAACCACTTCCAGCCCTCCTCCACTGGTGACCACCATTCCCTCCCATCTTGAAAGGACCCTCCTCTTGACCTCACAATTCCTGTTCTCCAGGCTCTGCATCTCTGTCCACATGCATGTTGGATTCCTGCTGCCCACAGTTTTCTGACCTGGTCCTGGTTTCTCGAAACCACTCTCTATGGCCCCCAGCTTAGCTGTCTTGGTGAGGTGACTGGAGACTCCTGCATGACTCAACCCAGTGGTGCACTCTCCGTCTGGCCCTTCTAGGGTCTGGTGCCTTCTCTCCCTCTTCCTGATGTGCTGTCCTCATGTAAGATGCAGTCGCCTCTTTGCCTTGAGTTCCTGAAGCCACATGATCCCTCTTTCAAGGTTCTCTGTCCCCACTTTTCCCTGACTTGTACCTTTGGCGTGGGACTCGCCTCAGTGCTTAGATCTCCTCATGCTCCTGTCTTTGTTCTGTTGGAGCCTGAGAAGCCCCAGATCTGCAGCTGGCAGGCTGGAGACGCTGAGGGTCATCCTGAGGTTGGCAGGCTGGAGACCCAGGAGTGTCATTCTGAAGGCCAGCAGACTCAAGACCCTGGAGGAAGTCATATTTTGGTTCAGGTTCAAGGGCAGGATAAGCCACTGCCCCTGCTCAGCACTGGGGTGGAAGAGCGAGCTCTTCCTGAGCCCGTGGTTTCTGCTGTGCCTTCAACTCATTGGATGGGGCCACCATGTAAGGAAGGATGATTTGGTTTGCAAAGTCATCAGGTCAAAGATAAACTCACACAAAACACCCTTGAAGTATTAGACCAGTGTTTGTACAAATAATTAGGCACCCCTGCCTGGTTAGATTCCTCATGAAATCAGCCATAGTCTACCCCTAGTGAACTGGTACCATACACATCTCCTTCAACCACATGTAACCTCCAAGGAAAGGCAACAGTGAGGTCCTCCTCTGCCCATCTTGATACAACCACGAGTCCTACCGAGAGTCACCAGCCCCTTCCCCAGCAGAGGAGCGCAAGTCCTGCAGCGGTGTCTGCTCTTCTTCTGGAGACCCGTGGCTTAGCTGTGGATGGAAATCAACACCTGAACACTGTGTTGTGGAATCAGTGCATCGCAGGCTGCTTACAAGAACTGGAGTGGAAAGCCACTATGAATATGAACTCCGCGTGTTAAGTACGCATTAAGGACATCGTGTTTGTATGACTACATAGAAGGATCTCCCGTTGGTCTGTCATGAGGCAGCACTTTGGCCTACTGTGGTCTTCACTCTAGGATGACACTTAGTTGAAGGAAGCACGCATGGGTGACAAGTTGGAGAGGGGGGACTGTGGTCAGTGTCATGCATTCACCGATGGGCCACACACCTGCACACATGTGCAGCCACAGGTGAAGCAGTCACGGTAACTGCAGCCTCGTTTCTTGGTAGCTGGTGACACAGCTGGTTTTCTCTGCCAACTTCTCCCTCTGCTGTCCCAGGGCCTTTTGCCTGCCCCTAACAGGTCCTGACTCTCACCTGTGAGCTGAACCCAACATCCCCCCGGAGGGGTCTGGTCCACCCTTGGTCCTGCCTGGCGGGGCTCTTGTTTTCCAACCGCCCCTGTGGCAGGTGTGGTGATATCAAGGAACACCTGAGGGGTCTCAGGTACTCCGGGCACTCCTCCCAACCCGTCCTCAGTAGCAGCTCAGCTTCCCCGGGGAGGGGGCTCAGCTGCCCAGCACTGCTGCAGCCCCTTCCCTGCCTGTGGACTCAGAGTCATGAGGAGCCGAGTGGCTGGCGGCCTCTTGATTTCCAGGTCCGTGGTGTCCTGGCTGGGTCTGCTGGTGGAAGCCTTCCTCTTTTCATGCCAAAGACCCTCAGGTCACTGGAGCATAGGTTCTGGAAGCAGGAAGGTCACTAGGGTAGGGTGAGTGGGCCGCTCTCATTTCCACGCTTGGTTCCTGGACCAGCGGGTCCCAGCTCTGGGGGAAAGATCCCCAGACACAAGACACTGACGGAGATTGCAGCCTCCTGGACAGCCCTGTCACAGCTCTGGAAGTTCATGCCACGTCCTGTCAGGCCATCTGCTTCAGGACGGTGGGGAGCAAGTGCACTAGTGATCCATGGCCACGTGCCCTGGCTGCACTTCCTGCTGCATCAGCAGTCATGCTGGTGGAACACCAGGGTGGGGAATGGCCCTCTGTGACCCATGGAGGGTAGTTTGGGCAGAAGCAATGCCCACACCCGATGGGCCACACACCTGCACACATACGCAGCCACAGGTGAAGCAGTCATAATAACTGAAAGGCTGATTCATATCCAGGGGTGTATTCTAGTAGGGATAAAAGACCACTGCCTCCAAGACGGAAGCAATCCAACATTGTTAGTGGTCCTCAGGTAGCTGGATGGTCACCTGGGGGATGGTACCTTCTCAGGGGCCAGTTGGCAGACTGGGTGTGCCGTGGCCATGGTCAGGAGGTCAGTCTTGGTTGGAAGTCCTTGCTGCTCAGCCCTTGCCAGGCTGCCATCCCTGCCTTTGCTCATGAGCCCATTGGTGATGACAGGTGGCCAGAGAGACAGGCTGCCTGGTGTCCTCAGAAGGGAAGGAACTCCCAACTCAGCCGCCAGGTGGACAGGAGGTGAAGCGCAGGCTGGCTCTCTCTTCAGCTGAGAACCACTAGACAGTCTATGGCTGAGGCTGCAAGTAGAGCGATCCCCAGCCACCAGGCCGTGGGAGCCAGTGGCCGTGGCCAGCGACGCAAATGTGACGAGCCGTGGACTTTCCCGTGGCCGTAGACAATGTGTAAACTGACAAAGAAAAGCAGAAGAAGCCTTTCGCTGTGGAAGGCACTGCAGCACTCTGCTTCAAAGGCGCAGACGTGTAGATCTGCCTTCGCCTCTACGGCACCACCATGCGGAAGCTGCTGGCATCCTGGCAGATGTATGCCAAGGTGCATACACAACAGCACCCAGGGCCACCACGACTCCAACATGGCAGGGGTTGGCTCAGTAATTTAGTGGGTCCATGTGAGGAAATGTAGGGGGTTATGCAAAGAAGGTGCAATATTGCATACCCCTGTGGAAACATACTATAATAAACTGTCAAGAAAAAAATAAAATAAAAATAATCCCAAGGGCTTGGGAGGCTGAGGCAGGAGGATTGCTAGTTCAAAGTCAGCCTTAGCAACAGCGAGGAGCTTAGCAACTCAGTGAGACCCTGTCTGTAAATAAAATACAAATTAGGGCTGGGGATGTGGCTCAGTGGTTGAGTGCCCCCAAGTTTAATCCCTGTACCAAAAAAGAAAGGCCCTGAAGAGTGTAGATATTGTGCTCTTTCCTGTAAAAGACAGAAGTTAGAAATCTATGCACAGAGAGACATGGGCAGTGGTGGCCTACAGGGTGGGAGCAGGGCCGATGATAGGCATAGGCAGGAGGGAGATGGATCCTGCAGATCTCCAACAATCTTTTTTTAAAACCACATTGGATGTTATCTATGAAAGCAAGCAAACCAAAATTGGTGGCACTTGCCTACTCCACTCAGGGTCCCTGCATATCATGTGAATTATGGAAGTAGCATAAGAGCTGGACACCAGGAATAAAAGAGTTAGCCCCGGGCTGAGGGCCATGGGGCTGTGGCAGGGGTGAGGAGAGAAGACCTTTGCTTTCCATATGGTGCCCTTCTGCCCTGGCTGAGAATTTTCTTAACCCATGTTTATATTATTTTTACAGTATTAAAAAAAAATGGAATTGCCAAAGGATAGGGTGTCTAGTCCGCGATTGCTTTTCTTGTAGACCCTGCTCTTCCATGACCCACAGCTCTGTGCATTGCTCGGCTGGGCACAGGCTGTGGATGGAAGTCCAGCCTTCAGGACGAGACAGGAGGCTGTGGGCGCAGAATCTGGACAGGAGGCTCCGGGGGCATCACCTCGCCGACCATGACGGGGCCCAGGAGCGGTCTGAAACTCAGGGGCCTCTGTGTCCACCTCCTTCTGGAGGCAGGTGGAGAGAGGCCGCACCTCTCTCCCTGAGGCCTGGGGGGTAAGTTTGCTCAGAGCGATGGAGCCTGAAATTAGCCACTGCACGTCTTGTGGTACAATACAAAACCTGTTCCCTATTTCCTTCAAAGAAAACAAATTTGTGGCTGAGCACTTAGCAGAGCTTGTCCTCGTCTCCTGGAGTGAGCCCTGTTTACCCTTGGGAAGGAGGGGCCTGACCTCCACCCGCTGGTGTCCTGGCCAGCCAGACAGTCACCCACAGGCTTCCTCAGACAGGGGATCCAAACACCTCAGTACTTGTTTGTGGAGTGCCGGGCCCAGACTGGGGGGAGGCCATGCCTCAGCCCTGTGCAGCATGCTGGAGGCCAGCGCTTGGAGCAGAGCTTGGAGGCCTTCACTGCCAGGCCGGGTCACTTCCGGCTCTGCACTCCGCACACTCTCAACACAGCACCTCCGCTGTCTGCATAGAACCTGTCCTTGTTCAGGGTGTCTTCCCTCCTGCTTTGCCCAGGGCCCGGACTTGAGTCCTGGCTTGAGCCCCGACCTCCTGAACTGCAGGCAAAGGCCAGTCCCCCTTTTGCCAGATAACGCCCTGGGGGCGGGGGCAGGCCCCGACCTCTGAAGCCCGAGGCTGGGTTGGAAGCTGGTACACGCGGGGTGCTTGTTTTCTTATCCCCGAGTGGACAAGAGGCCACTCTCCTCAGAACAATGGCCTGGTGTGTGCTGGGACGAAGGGAATGCTGGACACAGTGACTAGCCGCAGGGAGCTGGTGAGGGGTGGCAAGAGCATGTGGCAGCGGCAGGTGCCTCCCCCTGGTGCCTGGCGTGCCCTCCTGGGCGCTCACCTCCCGCCTCAGCCCTCGCTCTGGGAAGGTGCGGCAGCCCCCAGCCACCACAGGGGTGGGCCGTCCATCACTGAGGAGGGGTGGTAAAAGCCACTGCTGGTGCCCCAGGCCGCTGGCTGGAGAAGATGGGAGAGAGCTTTGGAGGTGCGGAGGACCAGCCCAGTGGTGGTGACGATAGCTGGGCTTGCAGGGAGGCGAGGTCACCTCACTGCTCTTGGGGCACTGTTGGAAAGTGTGATTATTCTGTCTTCGATCTCTTCAGAAAGCCACCTTCTCTTCTTCCACCCGGAAAACCTGGGATCCAAAATCTTTGTGAAAAAATAGGAAAGAGAAACTGTAGAAATGACACCTGCTCAACAACCCGTCGCGCACAGCAGGAGGGAGCCCTAGAGGGAGGGTGTGGCCTAGCGTGGTGTGGCCTGGGTGTGGTCTGGGAGAGTGTGGCCTGATGGGAGGGTTTGGCCTGGTGGTGTGGCCTGGTGGGAGGGTGTGGCCTGGGAGAGTGTGGCCTGATGGGGGGGTTTGGCCTGGTGGTGTGGCCTGGTGGGAGCTGCGGCCTGGGGTGGCAGTGGCCTGATGGTAGGGTGTGGCCTGGTAGAAGGATGTGGCCTGGTGGGAGGTGTGGCCTGGTGGAGTGTGGCCAGACAAGGGGTGTGGCCTGATGGGAGGGTGTGGCCTGATGGGAGGTGTGGCCTGGTGGAGTGCCGCCTGACAGAGGTGTGGCCTGGTGGGAGGATGTGGTCTGGGGGAGTGTGGCCTGGTGGGGTGTGGCCTGGTGGGTGTGGCCTGGCCGAGCAGGTGCCTGGGCAAGATAGGGATGCATGTGCCTGGCCCAGCGCTTGCATGGTGGGCTGGGGAAAAGTCCATCCTGCCTGGGATGAGGGTCTCCATCCCCTGGAGGTCTACGACTCTCTATTCTAGGTGTGCAACATTGGTGTTCCTATAAGTTCTCTTTTAAATCCAGAAACCAACATCTAGTGATTCATGGAGAGGTACTTAACCATAATTATGGAATGAATCACATGAAATTTAATAAAGATTTAACTCAAATATTTATAAGAAAAGCTAAAAATTTGCTCATGGTCTGATATTTAGTCAGGAGGGAGAAGAGAGAACAACCACACTGTGACCTGAAGGCCCTCTCCCGCTAGGCTCTCAGCCCCCTCCCCCTCCCATCAGGCTCTCCTGCTGTGGCTCCAGGAACTTGGGGTCTCCAGCAGTCCTCTGGAGAGCAACCCAGAAGAGCAGGGACATTGCAGATCGCACCTGTCTTTGGTGGTTTTGGGTCTTACATTGAAGGAAAGGGAGGCCACTTTCACTTGTGGAAGGTCTGGCTTGGGTTGGGTGTGCCTCATGTGCTCAGCAGTGAGGTGGACCTTTGGCTTTCCTGGTTTTGACAGAGAGGATGTTATCCAAGGTCAATGAAACCGGAAGCAGTATCCCTCCAGTGTACAACGCAGCCTTCCATTGTCTGTTGAGTGATCATTTAGAGGCTTGAGAAGGCAGCAGGGGATTCACACAGGCAAAGAGGAAGAGGCGACGTGTCCCTGGAGTGCCCCAGAGGGTGACAAGCTGACCCTGACCACCTGTTGCAGCCTCCCGAGCTCTGACAGAAGCTGGCTGGGAGTCGCCATGGACAGGAGTGCCTCTGGGCCATGCAGAGACTGCATCAGGGGCTCCAGGCCCTGCGGGAGTTGGGTGGGGCAAACTGCCACAACCGGGTCAGAGAGGATGGGCCTGGGATTCCCATGGCCACTAGCTCTGGCCACCCATAGCCGGGCTTATAGCCAGGCGCCGCCTCCTTGGGCTTGGTGGGCTGCAGCAACAGCATGCCCCAGCAGCGTGGCTTCAGACAGCTTCCTTCCATTTCTGTTCAGGGTTCTGCAGGACAGAGGTGCTGGTCCACATGTGGGCAGCTGGGTTCCTGGTGGGGCCTTTCCCTGCTCATAGCTGGCCACCTTCTCCATGTCCTCACATGGCCTTTGCCCTGAGTGCACAGGGAACAGGGCAAGTTCTGAGCCATCTCCTCTTCTTGTAGGACACAGACCTGTCAGATGATGCCCCACCCTTGTGACCTCATTCAACCTCAGCTGCCCCCTGAAGGCCCTGTCTCCACACTTGACCCACTGGGCGTGGGGCTTCCACATCTGCCTTGCCCTCCGTGACAACAGATGCCTCCTCTGTGGCACATGGGGAGAGCCCAGGTCCACAGTCTGGGTGGGGAGATGGGGGCAGGCTGGAAGCCGTGCTAGTGGAGGGCACTGGGGCTGGGAGCCCTCGCCCACAGCAGATCTCCTGGCTCTCTTCCGCCTGCCCAGAGCACTGGCTCCTTTCCACTCCCTCGCTGCCTTGCGGTGGAGCCTGACCTCCAGGAACCTCCCGAGAAACCTGTGAAAAGTGATGGGTTCTCTGCCCCCGCCCGGGGATAGCTGGTGGTGGGTCAGGTGCAGATGTCTGGGGTGGAAGGTCCCTTGACTCCGTTCCTCTGCTTCCTTCTGAAGAGACAACTGCACCAGTTCCCGCTCGTGGTCCTGGGCAGGTTCCGTTTTCACAGAAGTCTTCTCTGAGGTGCAGAATCTGATTCAAATGCTCTGAAGCCTCACTCCAGTGCCCATGGTGCAGAGCTTTGGGCTGAGTTCTGCTGGGCCCGGCTGCCTGCAGACTCAGGTGCCCACACAGTTCCCTAGGGGAAGGCAGAGCTGGTGTAGATACAGCTCCCTCCCTGACGGCCCAGAGCGCTAAGTGCTCTGAAGGTCCTTGGTTCCCTGAAGCTCAGTTTGAAAGTCACTGGCTTTGCGGGGTGTTGGAGGTGGGGCCTGCAGAGTGCCAGGCCCTTCCCGGGATGAGTGTCTTTCTCCCTATCTCCTGGACTGTTCTCCAGGTTGGGAGTCCTGCTCTGTCAGGCTGGACTAGTGACCATGAGAGTGAGGCCACCTTGTGTCCCCCGCTCCTGCAGAGGCCACTTGCCCTTCCAGTTCTGTCAGACGTGAAGCAGCAAAAGGTCCTCCCCAGGTGTGGCCATCTGATAGTGGACTTCCCAGACTCTAAACCTAAAGCCCAAATTAGCCTGTTTTCTTTAAAATGCACTCAGTCTTAGGGATTCTATCATAGCAACAGAAAATGAGTGAACGCAGACCCCAAGCTCGCCCTTTCCCGGCACGTTACCTAGTTGACTTCATGTTTCTCAGGCACCCCTCAGTTTACACCCATGTGGGGAACTGTGCAGGGGAGATTCCAGATAAGATGGAGCCCAGGCTCTGCCAGAGGGAACCTGGCACTTCAGTCAGGAACACAGACTGACCTGCAAACCCAGCAGGAGCAGGATGCCATCACAGCCATTCAGGGTGGGACGGTGTGGGGAGAGCAAGCTCCATAGAGGGACCTGTTCCTCAGCGAAGCTGCTGTGCTCTGGGTGGCCTGGGAAGGCCTGGACAGGGGAGGCTGAGCTTGACCAGGGAGAGGGAGGGAGGCTGAGCTTGACCAGGGAGGAGGAGGGAGGCTGAGCTTGACCAGGAAGGAGGAGGGAGGCTGAGCTTGACCAGGAAGGAGGAGGGGGGCTGAGCTTGACCAGGAAGGAGGAGGGGGGAGGCTGAGCTTGACCAGGGAG
>NW_025999983.1:1285845-1304138 GCF_001458135.2 Marmota marmota marmota | reverse complement strand
GGCTGAGCCTGACCAGGGAGGAGGCTGTGCTCCTTGGTGGACTAGGCACAGAGGGAGAACTCCAAGCTTGGGACCTGGGGGATTTTTCTTTCTAATTTTATTAAAAAAGCACACCTAGAATAACATAAATCTCACCATCCCAGCCATTCCTAAGTGCAAGGTGCAATGGTGCTGAGTGTGTTTTCTCTGCTAGTCCTTGCTTTTCCCTTTTATCCAGAGGTTTGTAGAGCGCAGTTACTACTGCGGTTGTGGCCCTCCAGCTTCTCTTCCTGGTCTTCCAGGAGAGCCCCAGTCCAGCTCAGGTCAGCTGTGCAGGAAGCCCCTGGCCCCTCAGGTCCGAGTCGGGTCCTGCACCTCTCCTTCACTGCGGTGGTAATGCTGATCCTGGCCCAGGCCCCGGCTCCTCCTTCCTCTAGCTAGTGTCACTCAGCGAGGGTCTGCCTTTGGTTGACCCCTCAGCGGTCCCCTGTGTGCTTGTGGATGGAAGGAAAGGGAGCGCCAATTCCATGCTGCCCTGGTGATACCCTCAGGGGGTCAGAGGAGCCACCCTGCAGTTTCCCTGTCCTGTGGACAGGGAGGCAGCGGCTGGCTCTCGGGGACAGTCCAGCCTGGTGGGTCAAACGATGTGAGTCTTTCACCTGTTCAGTCCCTCCCACTTGGATCACTGTGCCAGCCTGCCTGGGGGTATTTTCAGCCCTGCAAGGTGGAAGGGCTTCATGCTCCCTGCACCATCCTCGCTGCGGGGAGAAAGGAGGGTTGCAGCTTTTTGGTGGATACAAAAGCAGACTCTGTCCACAAATGACCCACTAGTCTTGGGAATAAGCAAGCATTCCTCAGAAGCACATGAGATCTAAATAATCTGGCTCTACCGTTTAAAATGTTGGAAAGCAGAGACTATTTTTTAAAATTCTTTCTCCCTCGAGTCAAAAATAAGACACAATTTTGTTCAGTCTTAAACATTCACACAGAATCACCTCTTTGGAGGGAAGAAAAAAGAGACCAAGACTGAATAGTTTCAGCCAGAGTTTTCAGAAAGTTCTGACTCTTGAATACAGGTGATCATGCGGGGCCAGGGGGCAAGGCAAGAGCCCAGTTTCCCAAGCATCCGGAGCCGCAGCTGTTTATCTCACAAGCTGCTGTAGTCTCCGTGGCGTTGCCAGCTCGCTTCTGTCTCGGGAAGATGCAGCCTGAAAGCCTTCTCCTTCTCCAGCCTCCCCAAGTCTGCTCGCCCCACGCCCCGAGCAATCCGATGTTTCCCTTTGCGGGTCATTTCGCAGTTGCTGACGCACTGCATGTAAATATTTTCTTGTGTGTGCACAAGAAGTTTTGAAACTTAATCGTTCTGGGGCCTGTCTTTCCCTTCTTTGTGTCTTCCCACAGCCCCGTGACACCCCTCTGCTGCAGTAAGGACTTCACACACAGCTATGTGGGGTCTTTCTGCAGTTGCACGGCACCTCTGGTCTTCCCAGCTGAGGGAAGTCGGCATGTGTTCCAGGCCCGAGCTGCAGGAGACGCTGCTGGCTCTGGGTTGGAGGGCGCCCAGCAGCTCCCGCTCCGAGGGGCAAGTCCCAGCAGCAGCAGAGTCTGCCGCCAAAGAGGGAAACAGGCCTTTCCAGGAGTTTCCCAAGTGCGCCCAGCGCATTGATGGATGAAGAGAGGTTGCCTCTCTGGGGACCAGGAGGCCAGGGCCTGGGCTAAGAGATGGGTGGGGAGTGCCGAGTGGCCACCACAGCAGGAGGAGGTTAGTCCCCAGCATACCCTAGAACTGGGTGTTCTCCCCTCTGTGCGCAGGATTAAAACGCCTAACAATACTAAACCTAAATCAGAAACGCAGCCCCGGCTTGCACTCCCGGCCTTGGTTGTGCCTTGCTCTCTGACGGGGTCTGTGGTGTGTCTGCACCATGTGGCTGTGAAGGGTTCTCAGTCTGCCCTCTCAGCTGGACGGACTAGACGTGGGTGCCTGCAGGGACAGCTTCAGCCCCCCTGGAGGGAGAGCTCCTGGCTCCAGGGGAGAGGTTTGGTCACAGGGAGGTAGTGGTTCACTTTCATGGAGCAATTTCTGCATGCCTGGCCCTTAGTGGGTGACTCTTCAGTGGGGTGATGATCTCCACCTCACAGAGGGGCACCAGATCTTGCTGGGTCTGGGTCTTGCACTTACATGCGCAAACCAAGGCCCAGAAAGGTTCTGCTGTGCATTATAGTGCCATACCAAGTTGCCCAAGATGGAGGACGAGATTGCAGGGGAGTACTTCATGAAGATTTTCAGGCCCCATGCTGAACCCCAGGGCTCAGGAGGCAGAGATTGCCCTCCCCTCTGACCCAGATGGACCCTGCCTTGCAATGGGTGTTCAGGCTGAGCAGAGGCTTCTCAGAACCCCCAGCCCCTGGTGGCCCAGCCCTGTGCTCTGCCTTAGCTGCGGAGTCTTCCTCAGCTGCCAAGCTCAGATTGTGAGCTAGCTCCTGGACCCCCTGGATGTGTCTGGCAGAGTGCCAGCATCTCTGCAATGCACGCTCAAAGCTCCTGGTCTGGAATGACATTACAGACTCCTGGCAGAGAAGAGGTACCCCTTTATGGTTCAGATACAGTCTCTGGCAAGTGAAGTCTTCAGATATTTATCAAATAATTACAAAGCTGGCTTGAAGCAACCACCATCTACCACAAAGTGTCCTCCTAGCCAGATGAAAGACAGGACTTGGGGCAGACTCTGAGAGGACTTGTCCAGTTTCTCACTCTGCAGCCAGGGCTCACCTGGGGTCACATGTGCCCACAGACGGTGTCTCCAAGGACACTCTTCAGTTGTAACTCATACGAGGGCCTCAGCGGCAGCCATGAGGACCTCAGGCCTGCTGTCTCAGTGTGCACTGGGAGACTAGCTGACTTGGGGTCTGGAGGGACCAGAGAGTGGTGTTCTCCTCCACGTGTGGGAACAAATCAAGGTTCTTGTGCCAAAGAGCAACACAGAGAGCCCCGTGGGACCCGAGGACCCTCAACGCAGCTTGCCACTGAGGTCGCTTCTCCTCCTCCCCCACCTATCCTCCACAAAGGAGATGTTGCTCAACCCTGAGGATAAATTCAACATTTATTTTTGAAAAGTATCATGAAAACAGGGGATTCTGGTGCTGCCAAAGACTCTGAGCAAATTTGCTGTGAGGCCTGTGTAGAATCCAGCTTCTCCTCCACTCTTGGCCCGAGGCCCTGGAGGAGCATGCGCCTCGGCGCCCTGAGGACCTGGGAACAGAGGAGCCCGATGTAAAGGGAGTGCTTTTTGATGCCATCTCGAATCTGCTAAGAATTCTCCCCGCTGCCAGACACCGCTGCTGCACCCGTTCAAGGACACGGGCAGGGAGTCCCAGGCAGCCAAAGGCTGCTGCAGATGAGACCAAGACTCACATTGTGCAGACACGCAGGGGAGGGCTGATCATTCTAGAACCCCAGAGAAAACACGTGGGCCGCCGCACTGCAGACAGTGGGCCTGGCTGGCAGAGGCCCAGCCTCTGTGGCTCCACCTCCCCGTGCAGCTGTGTGGACACAGCGACTCCAGTGTGCACCCCGCTCTCATGAATCCTGCCTTTCTCATCCTAAACCACCATCAATTTTGCAAAGCAAACTTTCTTTGAGACATGTCAAAAGCTGTTCATGTCCCAGGTGGGCCAAAGAAGAGGCAAAATTGGCGTAAAAGGAGCCAAGAATTTTCATTTGTTGATGAAAGGTAAAATTACGCACCTGGCACTGGCCGTCTGGCTGACGGAGGGTGAAGCAATGCTTTTTTCTGGCCCTTTTCTAAATGTGTTCGCTGTGCTGGGCTCAGACAGAGATGCTATTCACATCTGGTGCAGCAGTCCTTGCTCCCACTTTCTCTGGACAAGCTCGACCCTGAGGCTGGAGTAGATGGAGTCCCTGGAGAGCCCGAGTCTGACTCCAACGAGATCGCTATGCTCTAGGAGAGAGAAAATGTCTTTGGATGTCTTTTGTGGCCTACAGCCCAAAAAGGCACTTGAGCCTTTGAGAGAGAATGAAGAAGGGTGGGGCGAGACAGAAGGCGGGAGGCAGACCAGAGCGGAGGACCCAAAGAGGAGGAGAGCCTGAGGCGCCTGGCCCCTGCATGAAATGGGCAGCTGGTGTCTCAGGAGGTGACACTTCTGTTCCCAGGAGTCTTCCTGTCCTAGACTGCTGAGAGCCCTGTGGGACCCAGGTGGCCGAGGATGCCTGGTGGAGCTCAGGGACCAGGTGAAACTCATCTGCTGTGAGTCCACACACCCACACGCCTGGGCAGGGCCGTGGGGCCTCCTCTCCTTTCCAGCCCAGAACTTCTCCTGGACTCTAGTCTCCCCTGTACCCCTGCTCCTCGACATCTCAAATCAGCTGGCCCCCAGTGCAGTTCCTGTTCACCCTTCCCAGGTTGCTGGTCTGTTTTGTCTCTCTGATGGCCATCTCACCCACTCAGTCACAGGAGCCAGAATGCACGTACCTCTCGCTCGACCTCCCTTCCTGTCCTTCCCAGCCCTGCCAAGGGTGCTTGCAGCTCCACTCCATGTGTCACTCGCCCTCCTCTCCGCTGCCACCCCTGTAGTGTATACTCACACCAAGTCCCACCAGAGGGCTAAGGGATCTCTGTTGCCTCCAGACCACGCTCCCCTCAGCAACACCCTGAAGCTAGAGGGATCTGTCAGGCACGGAGCTGGGCAAGCCACACTGCCTGCTCTGCCCCATGGGTCTTGTGGGGACACTCACCCCGGTGCTGCTGCCTGTCCTCCCTGCACTGAATGCACATGGCTGCCTGGGGGAGGCTGTGGCAAAGAACTCTGCTGGCCACAGCTGTTAGCCACAGCTATCATGCTGCCCCCATTCCTGCATCCTGGAAGCTTCACACCTGTGACCAACAGCTCCCTGTTTCCCACGCTGGCTCGCCATCCTCCAGCCTCAGGCCCCCACTCTCTGCCTCCATGAGCTTGGCCTTTGGACTCCTGAGTGAGGCCCGTGGTTCTGGTCTTTCTGTGCCTGGCTCCTCCTCCTGCATAATGTCGCCCGTCTGTCCGTCCGTCTTGCTGTTGATGGCAGGGTTTCCTGCCTTTCAAGGCTGACCCATACTTTGCTTATCTAAGCACCACACCTGCACTTCTCATTCACCTGTTGAGGGACACTGGGTGGCTGCCATGCCTTGGCTGTTGTGAGCAGTGTGCCACCATCATGGGGGGCAGGTCTCAGTTCCATTGGTTGGGTGTGCAGAGTCGAGATGGCTGGGTCACATGATGAGGAGCCTCCATGCTTTTCCCACATGGTTGCACCAATTCCCATTCCCATCGACGGCAAGGAAGCACTCCCTTTCCCCACCTCCTTGCCAACAATGGATTTTTGGTAATAGTCATCCTAGCGGATGTGAGGTATACCTCACTATGGTTTTGATTAGCTTTTCCATGATGATTAATGATGTTGAATAATTTTTAATACATCTGCTGGACATTTGGCTTATTTTAAGAAATGTCTATTCAGGTCCTTAGCCGACTAAAAATATTTTTCTACTGAGTTCTTTGAGTTTCTTCAGTATTTACTATATTAAACGCTTTTATCAGGTTTGCAAATATTTTCTCCCATTCCGTGGCCATCTCTTCACTCTGTTGAGTGTCCCTTGGTTTAGAAGATTTTTATTTAGATGTGATCTCATTTGCCTGGCTTTGCTCTGTTGCCCCGACCACACCCAGAAGCTTTCCCGATGTCCTCTTCTAGTCGTCCTGCCGTGGAGCTCTCCTGTGGAGCCTCCCGCGGTTAACTGCTGGGGTAGTGTGACATGAAGGTGCGTTTCATTCTTCTGCACATGAAGGTCGTTTCCCCAGAGCCATTTATGAGGAGACTCCTTTCCCTCCATGTTCTTGGTCCCTTTGTTTGAGGTCAGTGGACCGTGAATGTGGATTGATCTCTGGGCTCCCTGTTCTGTTCCTGTGGTCCACGTGCTTGTCTCGTGCTTTCTGATGACAATAGCTTTGTGGTATGTTTTAAAATCAGGAAACATGAGGCCTCCAGTTTCATTCTTTTTCTCAATGTTGCTTGGCTATTTGGGGTCTTTCATATGTCCATTTAAATTTTATGACTATTTTTATTCTGTGAAAAATGTCATTGGAATTCTCATTGGGATTGCATTAAACCTGTAGATTGTTTGGGTAGTATGGGCTTCTTAACAATATTATTTTTTTTCTTAACTATATTAATTTTTCCAATCAATGAACACAAATGTCTTTCTATATATTATTTCAACTTCTTTAATGAATATGCAGAGAAAGAAAGAGTTTTCTAAAAGGTCATAAGATGTTGCTCTCATGAATACATTTTAAAACCATGAAAACTTTTAAGAAATCAAATGACCCTGGTGCATCAGAGGGTTGAGATGCCCCGTGGAAGGTAACAGAATAGCCAAGTTGGGCAGAAATGTCTTTAGTCTACAGTGAGACCTTTGGCCAGAACAGTTACTGATTCCTGCATCACAACTTGTCATAGAGGGACTTTTCTATCTGAATAGGTAACATTTGCACATGGCACAGACATGGAGGGTACACCATGGTGGAGAGGGAAGCCAAGTCACTTATGCCTGCTCTCAGGCAGCGCGTGCCATATCCCTCTCTCTGTGATGGTGAGCGCTTGGGGGCATTCAGTATCGGTCTGGTTAAGGACCAGGCAACATGCTTCAGAAGAGGACACACCCAGGAGAGAAGGTGGTGTGTGAGAGCAAGAGGACCAGGCAGCTAACGTGCATCACCAACTTAGGGCACAAGTGTGTGGAGCTGCCAAACACAGTGCCAGCGTGAGGGGCGTGGGTTACTGCCACCGTCTGAAATAGTGGGTCCTGGCCAACTTCGGAAGCTTTTGGAATAGCACACTAAAACGTTCATAGTATATTTTATAGACTCTGCAAGACTAGAGATGGTTTTCATTAACTGAGCGACAAGATTACAAAGTATGTTCCTGAAAATAACATTGGCAGCAGCCAGGAGGGTTTGCAGGGTGGAGTCTCAGTCAGAGTCAGTGGGAAGGCGGATGAGATCTGGAACCAGGCTCCTGAGGCTGCAAATGGAAGGAGGGAAAACTGGGCAAGGGCTAAGTAGGTGAAACCTTAGTCCCAAGGCATGTAGAGCGCACAGCACAAGCAGCTGAGGGATCTGGGCTCTAGATCAGGTCCCTTAGGTGGCTCCAGACAGAAGGCAGGCAGGAAGCCTGGCAGCAGTTCTCCTCTGGCCATCTCTCCAGAGCAGCCATGCCCACCCCGCCAACAGGTCTGAGTGGCCAGCTCCTTCCTCTTCCTCTCCAGCATTCACCCTGTCTCTCTCCTGACTTGGCCTTTCTGATGGTGCACCCATCTTTCTTTGTGGTTCTGCGTGTTTCCAGGGCTCATGATGCTGGGTGCCTTTTCTGTTCTCCTTTGCATTTGGGGTATCCTCTTCGATGAAATTATGTGCTTGTCTTCCACTCACTTTTTAATTTTTTCTCATTGTTGAGTTTTGAGACTTCTTTGAATGCTCTGAACACAAATCATTCATCAGATAGGTGATCTGTCAATATTTTCTCCCAGTCTGTGACTTGCCTTTTCATACAATGTCTGCAGAGCAAGATTTTTAATCTTAATGAGTTCCAACTTGTCAATTTATTTTTCTCTGGCTTGTGCTTTCAATGTTAAATTTGAGGACTGCCAATTCTATTCTGTATTCTACCCCTCCACCAGCTTGGCTAGTATGACTGCACTGCCTTGGTTAGTGTGACTCTAAAGTTAGCCTGAATATCAAGATGAAAATGATTTCTCCCAGTATCTTCTGCTCTTTCAAAATTTTTAGTAATTCTTGGTCACAAGGCCTTTCCATATCATTTTAGAATGAAGTTGTCTATAACTACAAAAGCACTTGGGATTTTGAAAGTACTTACACTAAACCTATAGGTAAAATCAGGAAGAACAGACATCTTTGTCCTGTTGTGTCTTCTGATTCATGAACATGATCTGTATCTCCAGGGTCCAATGGAGGTCTCTCTCGGTTTATTTCTTCAGCATTTTATAATTTAAGAATACAGACACTATCAATTTTTTGCTAGATTTTATTTGCTAAATGTTCATTTTGTTGCTTTGGAGTGATTGTAAATAATACTGTGTTTCAAATTTCAGTGTTCACTGGTCATTAGCATATAGAAACGTGATTGATTTTTCATGCTAATCTTGTATACTGCAATCATATTAAGCTCATTCGTTCCTGAGGGTTGTTTTTTGTGATCTCTTGGGATATTTTACATCCACGAACATTTTTATCATCAGAATGGAGCAGTTTGCCTTTTCCTTTTGATCCTGTGAACCTTGTTTTTCTTCTTCTTTTGTTACTGTGGTGGCTGGAGCCTCTGCTTCTGTGTTAAATGAGAGTGGTGAGAGCAGCCATTTTGCTTTGGTCTTAAGAGTAGACTTTTTGGGGCTCCTCGTTGTCTGGGAATCTTTACCATGTAGGAATATCTTTGTTTTTATCACCATTTTCAAGCCATTTCAGTGCTCGCTAGTTGAAGAGCTGACTGATGAGGAGGAAAGCAAGTCTGCTTTGCTCCACGTACCAAACAAAGCAGCCACACTCTTGGTCTAACCCCTGCTTTGCAGTCCACACCTATGACATTCTCCCTGTGGCCTAGGATGCAGACCAGAGACCATGCCAGAAATACCAAGTCTGAGGAGAAAGGTAAGTGTATATCTTTAGTTAAAGGTATAGTAGAATAGACATGTCCACAGTCGACATCCAGGTGAGCTGCCTTCTGCCTGGCAGGACCCTCCTCCCCCAGGAGGGGCATGGTTGTCATGTCTGGTCTCTGGCCTGTTACTCTCTCTAGTCCCTGAACAGTGCAGCTTAGATTCATGGCCTTAGTTTTCTCTCTCTCTCTCTCTCTCTCTCTCTCTCTCTCTCTCTCACACACACACACACACACACACACGCTGTTCTCTTGCTTCTGTAGCCAAATTTATCTGTGATTTATAAAATAAGACAGGAGTAATTGAAAGCAGGTGTGCTAATTAATAAAGACTATTCATCCAGTCTGTTCTCTTGTTGGAGTGGATGGGCCGAGGCCGCAGCAGGGATGCTGCCTCAATAGAATCCCCTAAACTTGCCGGTCCTCCAGCCAGAGCCGGAGGCATCAGAAGGGGGAAGAGCCGAGGGTGGGGGTGACCCAGGGACTGAGCCACCCACTCTGGACTTTCTTATCTGCTCAGTCTGTTCCTTGAAGGTGGAGTCGTCTTTGCAGCAGGGACCGAGAGTGGGGCCAGAGACAGCGCTGGCTTCACAGGGCTCCTCTGCAGTGCCACTGGCCAGCCCCTGCCCTGTCAGAGACTCTTTCCAGCTCTCCCCGGAGCCCATGCAGCTGGCCTGGGGTGCCCAGGCTGCAGCCATCCTTCATAGATGACAAGGGGTTAAGTTGGTGGACAGGGAGCAAAGCAAGTGGCCTTCCACCGTCCAGATGGGCTCAGTCAGTCAGCTGAAGGCCTCAGAGAAGAGAGAGGCCCCCAGAGGGACAGATCTGGGGCCATTCGCACTCGGGACTGCAACGTCGGCCCTTCCCCAGGTCTACAGCTGCTGGTCTTCTGCAGGCTTTAGACCCGCCAGCCCCCCTACAGGAGCAGCAGATTGCTTTTCTTCTTCTCACCTACGTGTGCACACACACCATTGCTCGGTTTCTTTGAAGAAACCCAGGTACTGCAGTGACTCTCTATTGGTTCCATAAAGCGTCCGAGTTTCCTGCTGGAGTCTGAGACTCACCAAGGTGGGGTCCAACCTTACAATCAGCTCCACTAAGTGTGGCCTCTCAAGAAGCCAGGCCTGCCCTGCTCAGGCGCATCTCCTCGTGGGCCACATTCCCCTCATGCCTTCATGGGCAGTGCCTGTGGGTGAGCCCCTCTCTCCTCTTGTAAGACCTGTCCATCCTGGGTTCAAGTTCCATGTCCTCTGTGGTTAATCCACAGTGAGACCTGCCTCTCTCGCCCTCCTCCCCATTCACCGTCTTGTGATTTAACAAGTACGGAGAGACTTGCTCTGTGCTGGGGAAGACGCTAGGTGATGGGGACACCCAGCAGACCCCGTTTACATCTGACACAGGACCTCCTAGCCTCGGAGGCGACTCATGCACGGTGTGATCGAGGAAGAGGAGGTGGGGGAAGGGGAGGATCTGAGTGGCTGGCACCCAGCCTGTGTCTATAGAAGGAAAAAGATTAGCTGGGATATTAATCAGAGATTTTCTGAAAGCCAGATTCAGAGGAAATGCAGCCAGGCCTCAATTTTGATGAGTACCTAGACAACCCCAAAACAAACAACACCGTGGGACCTTAGGCCTGGAAGGCAAGGGGCCACTTCTGCAGGGACGGGAGGCCAACGGAGTGGAGTCCAGGCAAGCCAAAGAGACATGGACCAACACAGTGGTCCTTTGAGTTAAGCTGCATGCTAGAAACCAGAAAACCCAGATGGGGTGGGGGTTAAATTCTACACACGTGCCCACCTGTGTGAGGGGTGTCTCGTGCCCTATCTCAGCTGCCTCTGCTGAAGCAGGTGTGTGAAACACGTGCCGCATGCAGGTGCTGAGCTGCAGCAAGCAGGGCACAGCTGGGTGCTTTATTTAGAGCAGCCCCAGGATTCTCCTGCCACCACGCCAGAAGACTGCGGGGTAGCTGCCCTCTCGCCTGTGCATCCTGGTCTTCAGGGAGTGGCCCTGCGTTTCAGGACAGAGGCCAATGTGAGGACACATGCTTTGGCATGCGGACAGCAGCACCCATAGGCTTAGAATTGGAGGGAGGGACTTGGGGAGCAAGGAGCAAGGTCCTACCAAGCGGGCCTCCAGGAGGACCATGAGTGGGGGCGGGCGGGGCAAGCGCACACCTCAGGGAGGAGCTGGGTGAGCTGGCGCTTCACAGCTGGGGTCAGACGAGCACCTGGGAGGCTGCTGGGTAGGCCAGCCATGCTTCCGTTCTGCACAGCTCAGCCTCCCATCAGTCCGTGCTGTGATTCCTGTGTTCACCTCCCCTCTGCTCCACTTAGGAAGACCAGTTGGTGACAACTTCCTCTGCACAATACCTCATCCCACTTTCATCCCAGAGCCTGTCATCGTGACCCCTGCTGTGAGCAGTTATTTAAATTTGTTCTTGATATACCTGGCTGGGAAGGTCACCTGTCTTACCTTTCCCGGGGTCTCCCTGTGGGTTGGCATTCTGCAGGGAAGCCATGGGTAGGGGTAGGCCCGGGGACAGGGCTTTCTCCAGATGGTGTGCTTTAGGCAATGTGGTGATGATGAGTGTGTGTGGGGGTGGGTGTCTCTATGTATGTGTAGTATATCCATGTTTCCCCGTATGCCTTGTGCATGTGTGTGTGTTAG
This sequence comes from Marmota marmota marmota, assembly GCF_001458135.2. Classification (NCBI taxonomy): domain Eukaryota; kingdom Metazoa; phylum Chordata; class Mammalia; order Rodentia; family Sciuridae; genus Marmota; species Marmota marmota. The sequence goes on along the minus strand of NW_025999983.1, from coordinate 1,292,770 downwards.
TGTTTATGTGTATCTGCACGTGTGTTCATGTTTCTGTGTCTGTTCGTGTTTGCATGTGTTTGTGTATTTTTGTGTGTGCATGTGTGTAATTATGTGTCTGTGTGTGTACATTTGTGTTAGGGTCTCTATCTATGTGTTTATTATACTGTGTATTTGTGTGTGTGTGTGTGTGTGTGTGTATGTAACAACCTGTCCCTTGCTTCTACTGCACTTCAGGGAAGCTAGAAGCCAACCTGAACCTTATTCCATATATTAAGTGGCTTCTGCTTCCTGGGCCAGTTTTGAGGGCTGCCCTGTTGCCCTGCTCTGCAGGATTCTCATGATGTGTGAGAAACAAGTTTCAGACTATTTTCCTTACTTTTCTGTGCCCTCCAGGATTTCCTGGAGGGCCTTTCAGCCCAGAAACATGCTACCTGGGCCTGGGGGGCTTCCTAAGCCATGGGTAGCTTCCAGGACCACCCTCCTTCTGTGTACTTCTTGCAGACTTCGTGGTGCTGGGGAGGGTTGCTGGGGCAGGCTGCCTGTGGTCCCACCTCAGTGGGGCTTGCTGCCCCTCACAGGTGGGCTCCAGACCCACAGCTCATCGCCTTAGAATTGCTTTTGGTATCTGCTATCAGGAAGGATGAGAGGGTGCAGAGCCGTTTAGGTCTGAGCCTATGAGAGGCCTGTCCATCTGCCATCACTTCCCACTGTCAGCAAGTGGCATCCCCTTCCTGGGGAAATCCTGCTGAGGGTATCTTTGCGGGTCCTTTGGGGTGGTTGGCTTTCTGGGGAGGGTGCGTGGAAGTCCCCTTCTGGGAGGGAGAAGAAACTCTGGAGGAAGAGCGGAGACTTGCCACCTTTGTTTTACGACCTGCACCTGCATGCCCAGCCCTGCTGCCTGGCACCCTGTGGCCCGGCTCCTCTGCTGGGCCTCTGGGAGGGGCGCACCTGCACCCTTGGTCTCATCCCTGTGGGGCGGGACCACTCGGCCATCTAAGGGTCCCGCCATCCCCTCAGCCCCCCTCTGCTGCTTCGGCCATTTTCTTTGTGTCCATCTGCCTTTGAGCTTCCGGAGCCTTTTTGTGGGTATACCCTGTCCCCTTCTCCTCTCTCTCATGCCCCTGCTGCCATGGGTTTCCACGAGAGCAGGGCAGACCCTCGCCTCCTGTGTGGGCATTGCTTTTGCTTCTCCTAAGTTTCTGATTGCTGTTATTTGTGGGGGTAGGAGCATGAACTTTTCTTTTTTCAAACAAAAATAATAAAGTGAAATAAAAAAGAAACCGTAATGAGTTATTGCCATTGACCAACAGTTAAGAGCAGACTTCTTCTCTTTGAAAAGAGAAATATTTTCCAGGTGGAAAACAAATTAGAACTGTTAAAATAGTCTAAAGAGTCATAAAATAACCTAAAATTCTTAAAATGAATTTTTAAAACCTTAAAAATGAATAAAGGGCTAAAACCAAGCTGATGACATTGGCTACCAGCATTAGATGATAAAGAAAACCCCCAAATATTCTTTTGGCTAATAATTTCAGCCACTCTTTCAGGGTGACCAATGGTCCAGACCCGAGGCAGCTGGAGCCCTGTCGTACCCGTGTGGATGCTGAGCACGGCAGCCCTGTGGCCTTGTCCAGTCAGGCACGGATTTCCTGGTGCCCTGCCAGGTGCAGACACGGTCTACACATCATGATTTCACTTGGTCCTAGGAAACCAAGATGCATTTCCAGGGAAATCTTTTCTGACTTTCCAAGACAGCTACTCCTGTGTCACAGAAAACCAAAGGATGCACATCTCGCTATGTGCCGTCTGTCACGATGCTACAGTGGCTAGACTTGGTGCTGTTGTTCCAGAAGGACCCAAGAGGCTGCGGCCTCAGCAGGATGAAGAGTTAGCCTCCAGAGGAAGGGTCCAGGTGCTGGACAAACAGCAGACTCACCCAGGGCTTGAGCCAGAGGCACTGGACAGGTGCTGTGTAATTCTCACTCGTGTCTCTGCGAGCGCCTGCAGCTGTACCAGGCCCCACATGCCCGTGTGTCTGCAGGGCCTCTGGGGCACAGGCCTGCCAGTTACACTCCGCGGCACACTTTTTATCCACATTGCGTGCCAAGTTTTCCACCATCTGTTGCACATCCAGATCCCTTTTGCAAGTCTGAGAGCCACAGAGAGCACCCCTTTGTGCACCTCTGCAGACCATCAGCCCCAGGGCTCTCGTGGCCAATCACCTTACAGGAGAAAAGAGTCAGAAGAAGTCTGGTTTTCGTGCCTTGTAGACCTAGGAATAACAGGGTCTGGAAACCGTGGAGCTGCATCTCTAGTTTGCACACTGTTTTCTAGGGACAAAAGGCAGTAAGAAAATTCCCAGGATGGAGGCTGAACCAGCCCAAACCAGGAGGATCCTGACTTCCTGGGCAACACCAGCAAGGGCTCCTGCTTATGCAGAGAGAGCAGAGGCAGCTATTGATGGACAGCCCACAGAGGGGTCTGCCGAACAGGGTGGAAGGCCAACCAGCAAGCCATGTCACTTCACTGTCCCCATGGCCCAGTGGCCAGGGCCTGGTACGATGTCTGAAGTCACTGAGGATTTTCCTGCTTGTCTGATACAGTGGAAGACTCAGCTCAGAGTCCCAGAGGCTGGGCCAGGAGGGCGGGGCGCTCCCTCCTGCCTGAGCACAGCGGGGTAGAGGGAGCTTCTGTGGGAGCTGAGGCTCTCTTTACTGGGGTATCTTCCTACTCCTCTTTCTGTGGCCACAGACTGCATCTGCCTGGTTCACCCTGCACCAGAGTGTTCTTGGAAAGCTATATTTCCGTTGTCATCTTAAAATGTTTTTTGCCATGTTAAGAAAGGAAGAAGGACTCCAAATGGGTGAACAAGGAGAGAAAATCAAAGTAGTCGAGACCATCTGAATTGAGAAGAGCTCGGGTGCTCTGAGTTCTCCCGGTTCGTGTGTGTCGCCCGTTCTCTTCCAGGAACACACCTTGTATAGCGCTTCGTCATTGTGGCAGTGCCTTTCACTAGCCCTGCGGCTGATGGGTTCTGAGGGCTTCACATGCTAGTAAAGGCTGTTATGACGGGAAGGCACGCATGGCCCTGGGATCACGGTGACCACTTCTAGCAAGCCTGGCCCTGCACTGCGGCCATTGCTGCGTGTTTTGACTAATCCACGAGATTGAGCCTGAGAGTGGCTTTCTCCCCCACACCACAATCACACCTTTCAGAAGGGACAGCCACCAAGCATCACTTCAGAGGGACAGTTCCCAGTGTGGATGCTCAAGGGGTATGTTTGTACAAAGCAGCCAGTCAGTGAGGCGGGACTGTGTTTGTCCACCACTTGCATATTTTTCTGGACAAAATAGCCCATAGTTTTCCTCACTCCTCACGGGGTTTATGATCTCAAAATGTCTGAGAACTGATTATCTGTAGACTGTGGACCCTGGGCCTTTCCTTGCTGCAGCCAACAAGTTCTTCAATGATATCCAAATCGTAGTGGCCACAGGGGAAAGACCCTGGCTTCTGAGACGAGGATCCAGGAGAGTCTGTGGCTGCAGCCTCCACATGAGGATCTGGGGTCCCGTGGCCTCCTGGGCTTTGTCACCATCTGTGAAGTGCTACCTTTCAGCGCCCTGTGGGAGTGGCTCAGATGCTGAGCACAAGACACCTGCACATTCCAGCTGCTCCTGACAACTTCCATGAAGTGCCTGGATGGCTCTCAGCAGGCCCTCATGGAACCTGTCATCAGCATCTGAAGAAGGTGACGATGTGGTGGACGGGCACAAAGACAACCTCGATTCTCTGTCTCTAAAATAATTCCCAGTGGGGAAGGGACCCCTGAGATGGCTCAGGGGCCTTCCCTGCTCCACTGTGAGGGCACGTGACGTCTGCCTCCCCAGGCAGCAGGTTCTCCCCGACTTAGAAATTCACAGTGTGTCCGTGTCGGTCACTCTCATGGGCGCCCAGGTCTCTGGAGTTGAACAGCGCAAGCCTGGGATAGATGTGGGACCACTGGTCTGCCCATGAGAACTGTCAGGTGGAGTAGAGGGGACAGACTTCACAAACCCCATCCTATAGGCCCTGTCCTTCGCAGACTGCTGTCTGCTGCGTTTCCAGCAGTGGGGGCAGTCAAAAGGTCAGTCATGGAGAATTTACTTAAGAACCCCAATGAACTCAGAAGACTCCTCTTCCTATGAGTGAATAAAACCTGGGTCATGCGTCGGTTAGATGAGCAGCTGACAGGCGGCCAGTATGCTCCACACAGTGGTGAGGCGCACCCACTCCAATTGGTCTCAGTGTCACTCAGAATTATGACCAAGAAAGCTTTTGGAAGTCGCCGAACAACAAAGGGACATTCGATTAAGCCTGTACCTTGCACACTGTGGGAATATGGAAAATGGCTGACAATGAGCTCTCTGGCTAAACACAAATAAGCCAGGAATGATAATTAAATTATATCATGTCTGTGTTAAGAACACAAGCCTTTTGCAGTTTTTGCATAGTGAAAGTAATAGGAAAGTGAGTCAGTATTAGTGACGGAAGAGGGGAAGTGAGCTGAGACCTGTGAGAAGAGCCAGTTCTGGGTCATTGATTTTTCTTGCTCCTCTTTATTGTGACTGATCAGTGGAAGAAATTTAAATTTTGGATCCATAGGCCACACTTTAAGATGGGCCTTTTGCCACCTCTTAATTTAAAATGTAGGCTATTTCCAAGAAAAGAGGACTTCTTTCTGTCCTGTGGGAACCCTCAGAAATCTTGAGGTGAAGCAGTGTGTGGTGTCAGCTGCTCAGGCCAGTAGTGGCTTCCTGGGAGACCTGAGCATGACAGACAGAAAAAACTATCTCCTGGTTTTAAATGAGTGTATTATTTTTCTCCACAAAAATGGAAACAATATCTCTCCGAATTCCACTTCAATGGTCTTTGAGAAAATGAAATTTGGCCTTCGATCCACATTAGTCTGTCCAGATTTTACAAGGTCTTTGAAGGCTCCAATCCTGCCTCATCTGTCAGCATCTTGGACAAATACATTTCATTGATATTTCTGGAATTGCCAGAGGATTCTGGAGTCAACACATGAAGAATGCAGGAGTCTCGGACTCCAGGCCTGGAGAGTCAAGAAGCTTCCTTCTGCCATCTGTATCTCCAGGGGAAGTGACGTGGATGGGTCAAAATTCTATATTGCGACACCTGGATTCTGTTCTGATGTCGAGGCTTAGGAGATCTGGCTGAGGCATTTTTCTCTTTTGCTTTTGTTCCTCATCTGTAAAATGGGAATGGTTAGGTCTACTTCTTGATTGCCACTTTGTAGCTGATGCAGGTAATAAATGCCAGTGCTCTCAGGCTTCTGAGTTCTGCAGAAAAGTGCAACATATCAGATAGCAGCAGCCCATGACTTGCAGCACTCTCAATAAAGTAGAAATGAAATCTTCAATAGCAAAGGATGTTTAAAGGAGATATGCCAGCTCTGAGTGTACATTTTCTTCTTCAGATTATTTTAGAATCAGTGGTATGCAACATTTATTGATTGGTTTTATTTTACTCTAACTTTTATTGACGTTGCCTCACATTGGTCCTTATTTACTTAATTGCTCACAGCTGCATGCTCACCTGTTTCTCTGGACCCAAGAGCAATCCCTGAGGAGTTTTATTATAATTTCCTTCTGTGTCCTCAAACCAGCAGGAATGTGTTTAAGTGTTTAATAGATTCTTTGGGCTTTGGAATTTGAAGGAGAGTTCTTAGAGGAGCCCTCCTGGGAAGGATCATTCCTCTGCCATCTTTCCTGGTCCCCGGCATCACTGCAGATGGCCGAGTGGACGCCTGCAGAAGTGCAGCCCCTCCAAGCAGCCAGTCTTGAACTTTCTGAGCCAGCCCCCTGCCCTCTGGTTCTTAGCGGTGAACCTGACGGCAGATGACAGCTCAGATGCGGATTTGCTATTCTGTTCATTTCCCTAGAGCCCCTGACAAGTCAATTGATTCATTGTTCTCGAAAGTCTTCACTTTGTTGGCTTTCTGTGTGAGATGGAATTAGGGCCTTTTCCTGTAAAGTTACAAGCCAAGGCTTAAACTATTTCAGCAATGTTTTCTGCAGTGGATGTCTTCCAGAATCTGGGTGTGCAGACTTCTCTTGGTTTCCATCAAGTCTCCAGGGACAGGTTAACAGCCTCCACCACCCTGTGCTCCTTGCACAAACACCTGAAATGCTCCAAAAGAGCTGCTAAAAGCAGCACCTCTATCTATACAGTATGCCTAATCACAGTCCAATCACACTGGCCTAGGATTAAGGCTGCTGCTCAAGTCAGACCCTCCCAGATCTGTGTGTCCACCCCCTCCAGTGGATGATCCAGTGTAAAGATACTGCCCTGGTGTTGGGATATTTGTTCTCGGTTCCCTACTCTGGGAGCCAGTTGATCAGTCAGCACATTTGAGGGCCATTTCTGGTCTGCAGAAGGTGTCCTGGAGTTCCGAATTCAAGGAGAGCCACTGGGCTTGGTGGACTGGCCAAAGCTTCAGGCTCACCTTAGTGGATGAACAGGGCACAAGGGCTGGTCTGGAGTGGGCAGACTCTGCACTGGGGCAAGACTGCACATTGGTTACCTGGTTGTGCCCTGGAACTCTCCTTGGCTGGGCGCACATGTGGTTGTGAATGCACGCTTATATATGTGAGTGCATGTGCAACTAGTGTGAGCTCAAGAAAGCAGGCAAGAAAATACACTGGGGCGCTAGCCCACCCTGGTGGCCCCTCTCCCTCTCCTTTCAGCAGACTGCTCCCAGGGCAGTCCCTCTGTGGACCGCGCTTCTGAGCCTAGCCCAGCTCTGCGGCCCGCGGGAGGAGGTGGGGCTGGGGGAGGAGAGGGGAGAGGGAAGGAAGAGGGCGGGGGTGGGTGGGAGGGGGAGGATCCGGGAAGTTCTGAGGGTATTTGACAGGAGCGAGGGAAGCCGCAAAGTACTTGGAG
>NW_025999983.1:1271280-1285822 GCF_001458135.2 Marmota marmota marmota | reverse complement strand
GCCCCAGCTCTGCTGGCTGCCGCTGCTCGCGGGGCTGCTGCCGCCCGCGCCCGCGCAGAAGTTCTCAGCGCTCACGGTAAGCCCGGGACCTGGCAGTGCCGCCCGGCCGGGTCCCCACGCTCCCCTCCGGACGGAGACAAGGGGAGCAGGTGGCCTTCAGGGTGTTGGCGCCTCCGCCCGCGTGACTCCAGCAGGTGGGACCCAGACCCGTCCCGCCGCGTGCGTGTCCGGGCGGATGGCTCCCGGCTAATGCGGGCTCCCGAGTCCTCCCAGCTCCAGATGGGTGAGAGTTAGGGTGTCCGGCGTTTATGCACTCTCATGGGGCAGGGACTTGCGCGGGAACTAGGAGGGATGGGACGCAGGCGCCCTGCTGGCTGTCCCCAGGGCGACCCATTGAGGACTCAGTCCACCTCACCCCGCAGGGATCTGGCCTGCCTGCATTAGGTGGTCGTTTTTTTTGGTAGGGAGCCCTGCAGATCCTGTGGCCACTCGCTGGGCTACGGGGGCGCGTCGAGGGCCCGACTACTGGGCCTGTCCCTCTTAGAGACCCTCTAAAGAAAGCAGGAAGAAGCAGATGACAGATATTCACTAAGTTCTAATAAAGGAGGGACAATAAGCTCTCTCCTCTCTTCTCAGGGTAGAAACGGGCCAGGAGGCGCTCTCTGCTCCAGCCGGGTCCTCTCCTCAGTGGCAAGATGCTGCGCACGGGCAGGCGCGATCCTGAGCGCATGGGGCACAGAGAAGGATCGCTCTGTTTGTCTCTCTTAGTTGCAGCCCTGGCGGGGCTGAGGCTCTCGGTGCCAAATGCCGAGCTGTGATGGGGGCTGAGCGGAGTCCGCAGCCGGCCAAACCAACTGCGGCCGGCTGCTCCGCCAAGGCCGGTTGTCTGCAGCGCCCAGCTCGGGCAGACCTCGTGCGCCTGCCATGCTTGCGAACCCATAATTAATGCAATCTGCAGAAACGAAAACATTCCACTTAAATGTGTTTTTGAACAAGTGCTTGAGAAAACACGGAGGTAGAGAGAAGGCCTGTGTGCAGAGGGGCTTCCAAGTGGCCAGGACAACTCGATGCAGAGGGTGTTTATCTTATGGAAAATAACTATGGTTAGCAGGAGCCGGTCCCTCTGCCCTTCAGTAAAGTAAAGGCAGTCCTGCGGTGTTTGCTTTTGCTTTCCTTTTCTTTTTCCACCCCCCTTCCCTCTCTCAGCAGTGTGAGGGGGAAGGAGTTAGTGAGTTCATTGTTCATACCTAAAATTCTTCTGGGGCGTCCTAGGTCCCTGCCTTGTGTCTCACAAATGACTTGTAGATTAGAAACCAGAGCTGTAGCTGGGAATTTCACACAGCCTTTCTCTGTAGCCCTCTGAGACCTCAGAAGGACCCTCAAGGAGTGCTGCTGTATGTACAAGCATGTAGATATGTTCCTATACATACATGTGCAGTTGGAATCACACAGACATACTGGTATGTATAAACACATCTTAAAGCCCGTTAAAGACAGTAGGGAAACTGAGGCCAATCCTCAAAATGAGATCATGGCATTTCTCCTGGAGCAGGAGCAGTAACTACCTGAAGTTGCCAGGGATTCTCTAAGTGTAGAATGTAGACATTCCTCCTGGCTGCCCTGTGGTGGGGGCCTGTTGGTTAGTAATTACAACAGTTTCAGGCTCAGTAGATTTTCTTGTCTTCTTGCTCCCTCCCCCTCTCAAAACTATTTGCTTTAAACCTCTTGCCCTTTGCCTCCTTGTGTAGCTCCAAGGATTTCCTGGGTTGCAGTGGTGCCAACTACATGTGGGGTCCTTGTGCAGGCGCTGAGCTTGCACCACGCAGGAAGTATCCCATTTACTTCCCAAGAACACTTTCTTAAAATCACAGTTGCGTGTAAAATGCTGTGCACCTCTCTTATCCAGGAAAATAGTTAAAGCTATAAAATCCTTGGCATCTCCTTCACCCCCCCCTCCCCTAATCAAGAAAATCAAGAAATAGTTGGGTTTTGCAGAGTACTCAAGATTGAAAATTAACTGATCACTGGACATGTTGGATGTTCTGGATTTTTCTGTGGTAATGATCTCTTTTCAAATCACCTTCTGGTTTTTGGAAAATTCATTGGGGTCCTGAGGCTGCCTTCAGAGAGTGTCCTCCTCTCCAGGAGATTCATACCCTACCTCAGCAAACCTTGGAGGTGGTGTCAGTTCATAAACGTGCAAGGAAGTGACAGCCCAGTGTCTTGCTGGGTATCTCTAGGTGAGTTGCTTGACTTCCCTAACCTTTAGTTTCTCATCTGTGAAAAGGGGAGAGGTAATTATGTCTGTTTAGCCCCTTGTGGAGATTGCACATGGGGCGATTAACATGTATTATGAGTGTTCTTCTCCAGTCCATGTTGTTTTATACCCATGCCTCTGGCCCCTGGCAGAGAGTACTAAACACCGTCATCAATGCACATGTTGCCATGTGGTTAGAGTGGGTGGACGCTGAGGCTTTGGGGTATGTGTGAGCTTATCTGAGATGGGACTGCACAGGCGAAGGAGGAAGCCTGATTCTCTGCCTCCTTCCATTCCATCCATGACCTCATGGAGACAGCAAGGCCCAGGCCTCTCTTTTGGGGGTTCAAGTTTGCCATACCTGGGCTCCCAGGCTCTGTCCATGGCTTCCCTCCATAAGGTGGATGTGTTTGCTTTGTGGGCACAGCCTTGCTGACCTTGCCAGGGTGTGAGCACCCCATTCCCTTACGGTGAAGATTGAGCTCTACTGCTCTACTTGGTAATTACCCTTTCCCCCATCCAAATGATTCTTTAGAAACAGCACTGTGTGTCTGTCCCCATGTCTTCTTGGTGCTTTGTGTGACCTGGTCACTTTCAGACCTCGTTATTATTTCCAGTGAGCAGCTGGCATTGGTAAGTGGATGTAAAACACCCTAATTTGGATCCTCATCTGTTTCTTCTTTGAAAAAGTAGGTACATTCTAATGCCAGACCATGTGTATTTTTCTTCTTATTTCTATAAATGACAGAGACCAGGGAATCATTTCTATCATAAATTGTTTTGGTTAAATGTAATTACTTTCTTCAGGGAGCGAGCAGATGTGAGCACAGGTCCTCAACTTTGTCATGAATAGAGTTAGATGAGTTTGACAGATGGACCAGTGAATCCATGTGTGTGTGAAGAATGACCTGACCTTTCCAGAGGCTTTGAGCTAGAGCCGTTGACGCATTTCAGAATAGACTGACTGGCATTTTACCCTGTACCGGGAGAGCTGGATATGTCTAGGCGTCCTTGTGTCTTTTTTTTTTTTTTGAGAGAGAGAGAGAGAGAGACAGAGATTGATTGATTTTAATATTTATTTTTTAGTTTTCGGCAGACATAACATCTTTGTTTGTATGTGGTGCTGAGGATCGAACCCAGGCTGCACACATGCTAGGCGAGCGCGCTACCGCTTGAGCCACATCCCCAGCCCCGTCCTTGTGTCTTTTTGTGTCACCAGTGGATGACACTCTCTAGGCTCCTATCCCAGTGCTCATTTAAAAAGCCGCAACTCCCTGTCCCAAGGGAGGAGGGCTGAAGCTTTGAGAGGTTATCTCAGCCCTGCCTGCTCAGCTGGCCTATGCCTTTGAAAGTCAGCCTGATTCACTCTTTTTCCTCAGAGCGGGTGCCCTGCACCACTTTCAGGACTACAGGTCCCATCCTGCCTCCTTCACCACCACCTTGGAGGACTTCCAGCCTGAGCCACCAGTTCTGACCACAGAAGTGGTGCTGAGAAGGGGATGGGACCACAGGAAACCGTCAACTCACAAACCCATCTACATGACATGTAAACCCAGACATTTGGAAAAGTCACTTTAAATTTAAGATCATAATAAATAAAAAATAAAATCATAAGATCATAATAGATCATAAATAAACTAAAGGCTGACCTGTGGGGTCAGCCTATAGTAAGTACCTGCCATTGGTCTGGGAAACTGTGTATCACCTGTGCTGAAATGGACATTCTAATACTCCTGATAGTATTTGTTTGCATTGAGAGAGAAGGAAAATAGTATTTCACACATATGAATTTAGAAGAAAATCCAGTTGTCCCCAGTCCATGAGAGGGCCTAAAACTGATCATCCTGAAATGTCAGAAACAGAATTGCCTTTCCGTTCCCCAGCAGTTAGGACACGCGGTAGCCACCATCTGTTTTGGTGCTGTTCACGTTCAACACTGGGCTGAACAGGCAATGGTGTGTCTTCTCCCCTCCCATGGAGGAGTTCAAGGCTCTGAAGATGACCACAGAGGTGGTGCTGAGAAGGGGATGGGACCACAGGAAACCGTCAACTCACAAACCCATCTATGTGACATGTAAACCCAAACATTTGGAAAAGTCACTTTAATTTTAAGATCATAATAAATAAATAAAACCATAAGCAATGTTGATTCTCACAAGATGGTGAGTCCCCTGTTGTGAAGGCTCAGGACAGAACAGATTTCTAAGCTGTTCTGCATCCAAACAAGACTTATGACAATCCAGAGCTGTAGGAGGCTGTGGCTCAGATGGGCAGTAGCCTAGAGCTGACAGGGCAGGGTGTATGTGGCTGTGGTGGAGGCGGGCAGGGGTGGAGAGTGTGGGGGTGCACAGTTCTCTGAGTAAAGAGGCTCACGGTTCCACTTGTGCACCACTTCACACACTCATGATGATGACTTCCCATTAGGATTGTGAGTTGAGAAGAGAATTAAGGGTGGTGTTCAGTTATGTGTGATTCATCTGTAGGAGAAAAACTGCTTCCTTAGGCTCCCCTATCGATGGTGACGCCCTGAGTCCCTCAGTGTTCACTGTGTGACTTTTGATGACAGTTCACATATTGAGTTCTCACCTCCATCCCACAGAATGAAAAACTTCAGAACATGAATTAGTATTTTGTTGAGTCCTGATTTCACATGGCTAAAAAGAATTTAAAAGCAAAACTCAGACATTCTTTTGTGGTGTTACAGTGCCAGGCAGAGAATAAAAAAGCAAAGGTTGTAATAAAACACAAATAAAACCAAGTAAAATGTGAACTGACTTTTGTATTTTCAGGATTAAAAAAAAAATAAGTGGGAATATTCTGGATCACTCTGTGGCCAGACTCCATTAGACTCTTCAACCCAGGCAGCCTCTCGATGGCTCCCTTGATAAGCCCGAAGAAATCTTTCAGATGTTTGTTATGCATGTCCTAGAGCGGCCGCCACACTGGCCTGTCCTCAGGATCTGTGCTCATGGCCATCTCTTCCTTCTTCTCCTTGGTATTCTTTTCTTTCTTTCTCTTTTACGCTTTTGCCCAAGTTACAGTGAGCCCCTTTCCTCTCCTCACACCTATGTGCTGTGGTGAATTTCACTCCATCTATCTTAGCACCATTTGAGATTCTACAAGTTTTCAGATACATCCAGTCGCCCTCTGGTGGCTGGGCCTCTTCAGTCCTTCTATACCCAGATGAGGGTATGGACTGCACCCACTGGCCGCCCCCAGGCTGAGGCCGCTTTGTGGGGAGGAGAGGTATGTGGACTCCAATGAGAGTGAGGATTCACAGAGTCTGAGGAGCTGCCTTTGAAGCGGTGGCCCTGGGCACCTGCGTTGGCATTCAGATGTTCCCTGGGACAATCTTAGTTAGGTCTCTTTCATGTGGATGCTGTCCATCTGCTGGATGGCAGCCACTTCACAAAAAATAAATCCATTAGTTTCTTGGCAAAAAACAAAATAAAATATAGAAGAAAAAAAAACAGCTATAGTATCTAAGCTGACCTTGTCCTAGTTGGGAGTGTGGTGGTATCAGGTATGATCTTGTCCTTGGTGGAAAGTGCTGTATTATCTAAGCTGACTTTGTCCTAGGTGGGAAAGTGCTATGGTATCTAAGCTGACCTATTCTTTGTGCAAAAGTGCTGTGGTTGAGGATGACGTGTCCTAGGTGGAAAAGTGCCATAGTATCCAAGATGACTTTGTCCTCTGTGGGAAAGTACTATGGTGTCAAAAGTGTGTTCTCCTAGGTGTGAAGGTGCTGAGCTATCTAAGCTGGCCTTGTCTCAAGGAGAAACTGCTGTGGTATCCAAGGTCACCTTATCTATCGTAGGATAGTGCTGTGGTTTCTGAGCTGCCCTTTTCCTAGGTGGGAATGTTCTGTAAAATCTAACTGAACTTGTCCTACTCGGGAGGGTTCTGTAGTACCCAAGCTGACCTTGTCCTAGTTTAGAAAGTACTGTACTACCCTAGGTAGAAAAGGGCAGTAGTATCTAAGCTGACATTTTCTTTTGTGGGATAGTGCTGTGCTTTCTAAGATAACCTGTCCTAATGGGATGCTGTGGTATTTCAGATGAACTTGTCCTAGGTGGGATAGTGCTGTAGTATCTAAGCGGACCTTGTCCTAGGAGGGATAGTGCTGTGGTAACTAAGCTGGCCTTGTCCCAATTGGGGTGTTTTCTGTATCCCCATTTCTGTTCATTTACCCAGGCTCTAGAGAAAGTGGATCAGCCCTCTGTCCAAGTGAGTATACTGGTAGCATTGATTTCTTTTTGAGAAATCAATGGCTTCTTAGGATGGGGCAAGCCCTTGTCAGCACAGAGATACCAGCCCACAGTGGTCTAGCAAGATGGTAGCCACTTCCCCAGGCCAGGGCAAGACTGCCCAGCACTGTGACTATGGGTCGGCCACTACCTGGCTCTGCTACTGAGGCCTGGAGAAGAGCCGGGCAGGATTTTCTGGGATGTGCCCAGGAAGCTAGCCCTGAGCAGGCTCAGCTGCCCTCCTGCTGGTGCCAGAGGCTGCTGAGCATTGCTGCCCCAAGGGGCTCAGGCAGGGCTGTCTCTGGGTGTTCTCTGCACTGAACTCTGTGATGGCTGAAGGGGCTCAGAGCAACTGTAGCCCTCTGAGAGAGGGCAAAGTGCTCTGTTAAAGGAGACGAGTCATTCTGATTTATAGGGTGCTCATTAATTTCTAGGATGGGGAGACGGTTGTCACCTCCGTGGTGACAGTTGTGCTGAGCTTCCCCACTGCAGTATTGCAGTGTGCTCAACTTGCTTCAGATGCTGCCGCTCCTATTTGTTCAAACCGGGCCTGTGCAGGGGGTGGGGGGCAGTTCCCTCTTCTCGTTCTCTGCTCACCCCTGGCTACTGATGGCATCTTGAGAAGAGGAGCACCCTTTCCTCCTCTGACCTTGTTGCCTGCTGGTGACGGCAACAGGTGGGAGCCGCCATCTGCCTGCATGGCCTTGCATTTCCAGGCATGCCCAGGACGGGCCTCGTGTAGGCTGCCGTAATCTCCCTGTACCATCTGGCAGAATATATAGATCAAAAGTAGTGTCAAGGGACATGCCTGCACCTCCCTCCCCTTTGCAGTGGCCACTGTGCTGTCCTCCCCTGCACCAGACATCAACTCAAAGTGCAAAGACTTCACAGGACACAGTCGTCACCATTAACAGGAACCAATCACTTTTAACAGAAAGTAGAACTATCATAGTAATGACGGAAATTCCATCTGTGCTCCTAATTAAAAAAAAAAAATTTCCAGATATTTGAAAGAAAACAATTAAGCAGAATTCAGTGTATTGTTTATTTTTGGGTATATATTTAATTCTTCCCACATAGGATGTGTTTTTTTAAACATACAACTAAATTTTAAAAATTTACCTGTGAAAAAAATTCTTAGTATCTTTCTATCTGTGGTGTCTGGTGGGCCCAGGATGGTCAAATGTGGGGCCTCTGGGAGCTCAGAGTGGGGCTGAGGTTCCGGATGCAGCTGCTCCCCACATGTCCCCTCCAGGGACATGGAGCTCTGTAAGGCCATGGCTTCAGTATGGTGTGGAGAGCGCGCTGTGCTGCTCGTCCTGCTTCCAAGAACAACCCAGGTAAGCACTTCAGTATACCCATGTTTCAGGGGCTCTTACATTCTTCATGGGGGAAGTGGCTGCATGCAATAGCATGCCTGTCCCCTCAGTCCAGTGAGGACTGTGCCCCTGCTTCTGCCTGCCCTGCTTCCCGAGGGTCAGTGGTGCCGGTCAGCATACTGGCCATACTCACCTTATTCTTCCTTCAGATGTGCTCATTTATCAGGAGAAGGTGGAGAAGAAAGCAAAGGAGAAAAAAGAGGGGAAAGTGAGCAGAGGAGGATTCTGCTCATTGCCAAAGCAAAGGGAAGCACTGACATCCTGGCCCTGCTGGACCATCGAGGCCCCCGTCATCTGCACGTGAAGTTTTAAACACTGCAAGAGAGACCATAAACACTCGGCCTGCTCCCTGGCCATTCAACAGGGAGTGACCTTTGTCATGGTAGAATTCTTGGTGGACCGTGGACAGGGTTCTCGGTGGGAATGCTGGGAGGACTTCTGTTGCAGCTCAGGCTGGGAATCACATAATGTTAAAAATTCACCTTATGGTAAATTACCAAGAATTGACAACAGCTGTTTCCCAAGGGCCATGGTTTTGAAGAAGGGGCTCCGGATCCACAGGGCCTCATTCCCCTGCCCCGCCCACCCTCCTCCAGGGCTGGAGTGCTGTGCTAACCCAGCGGGGTCCTGACATCCCAGTACTCCATTACTTGGGGTGCTGCCTCCTGGTTTCCCTCACAGTCAATCCCAAGGCTGAGGATTCCTGTTCCTGTCTCATCCAAGCCCCATTTCTATCTCTAACCAGAGCTTAAAATCCACATCTTTGAAGCATGCATCTCTCAACCAGACACAATATTCAAAAGTAGTTGTCACTGAATGATAGAACATAACCTGGAGAGATACCCATTTCTATACAGCTCTGTAAGTCAGAGGTGCTGTTAAATCACTCAGCCCCAGGACTGGTTGTTACAAAGGTTTTTGAACTCAAAGGTGGGACTTTATATACTATTCCTACTGAAACCGAATTTGCACTTGGATTTCGATATCCTGGGTTGGAACTCTCTTGGTTGACATGATGTGCTGAGCATCCTGGCATCTTCCTGGGAAGGGACTGGCCTCAATGCATGGAGGGGTTGGGACTTTCTCCCAGCACTGGCGCAGAGGCATTTCCATTTGTCCACTGTCATGGTCCCTGGAAGAGGCCCAGGAGGCTTGGATAGGTCTGGCCCCCTCAATGATGTCAAAATCATCTTCCATAAAATGCTTAATTAGACTCCCAAGTACACATAACTGGGACTGCTACTCTAAAAAGCTTATGGTAATCCAGTAATTGGCCTTGTGGTTAAGGCTGTGCACTAGCTACAGTGGCACAGAACTGTGCTTCACCCACTTCCTCCACGTGCAGATACTACCTGGTGGAGACACCAACCTTCTTCTGAGAGAAGGTGACTGCATGGGGCTGTGGGGTGAGGACCAACTTTGTCCATACTCTGCACCACTCTTCTGACCCGCAGAACTGGTTTTCTGTGCTCTGAAGACGCTCTCTCTGCTCACTGTATCCTGCCAGGTGGCCAGGAGTGCACACCCAGGGTGTATGCACTTCAGGTGTTTGGAAGCGCCTTAGGGCAGGGAAAGCAGCAGTGGCCCAGCCTGAGCATGCATGTTCCAGTTCTTTCTTTAGCAGATGCAGACATGTGCCTATGCTAATGGGTTCTTTATTCTTAACAGATTTATCTTCGGAGGGGGCTGCCAAAGTCGGGTCTTTCTTTTCACTCAGAGTACAATCCAGTAGAGTCTGATGATCTTGACTCTTGGCACCTCTCCACCCATCACCCCTGCCCTGGCACCCTCCTGCCTCACCCATGGGTGCTTTGCAAACACCTTCCTTACCCAGATGCTTCAACCTTTCCTGACTCAACCACAGGAGGGCGCCCAAGAATGCAGAGCTCTGTCCTTCAGGGAGGGGTCACAAGGTGGGCCTGGGGCACCTGCCACTAGCCAAGTCCCTGCTGCCTGGCCTGGTCTACCACTTAATGTGGGTTCAACTTTCCCATTTTAGACATTTGACTCATAATGCAAAATGCTATATTAGGGAAGTAAGAAGAGGGAGGTTTGTTATTTGATGTTTTTTTTTTTTTCTAGGAGTTTATTTAGAGGTCTGGAAAATGTGTGTTCAGCTCAGTGTTACTACCCAAATAATAGATGAGAGCGATGTTATTGATGTAGAGCATAGGATTTACAATGAGCAGGCTCGGGGATGGAGCTGGAGATGAGTTGTGCAGGGACCCTGGACTCATGTTCTTTCTTTCTGCTGTAAAGTCAACCACTTAGTGAACTGGACTTCTGAAAAGCAATTCCTGAAGGTTTTTATTGGCTAATTTCATATTATATTTCAGTGTTTTTCAGGGATAGACGTTCTCAGACATGTCATTTTTATGATACACTAAAACCCCAAAGAACAGAACTGTAACAAATCAACATTCCATGCTCAGGCTTTCACATTTTCTTTCCTATTGAGCCTTCCCAATAAACTTATTAATATTCTTTATGCAAATTCTGTGGGAAGGTCAGTTGTCAGCTTTTATTTCCTTTAGACACGTCCTTTCAGGGTGTGTCCTTGCTGGATTCTCCTTGGACATTCCCATAGGGGATTCCTGTTGGGTCCATCTCACTGGTGTGTTCCCTTTGGACACACCTTGTTGGATGCACCCCCAAATACATTCTCACTCAGTGCATCCTTACCAGATAGACTCTTACGTTCTTTTGGGGGGTACAATATTTTTTGATGCTTTTATTTTTATTGATTCCTCACTAGATCTGACTCAAAACAATTTACATTTCCTTATTTCCCAAAACTCGAGAGGAATTCTGAAAGCCATTCATTGCCCCCATTCAGGTTTACACTCCCGTCCTTTCCTCTTCCCTTCCCTCATTTTGACTGCTGCTTTTTAGCCAGTTTTCTTTTTAATGAGAAAGAACATACCTGTGGACTGTGCAGTGACATTGGTCTTGGAAGTCACCAGGGAGGAGGGCCACGACTCTCTCTGTCTCCACTTCTTCCTGTCTGTCTCGGCTCCAGCTCTGTCCAGCCTGTCCAGATGCCCATGGTCCCTCACTCCTTTCCTCACCTCCTGCCGTGACAAGCTCTTCTGCTCTGCTCATGCTCTGTGGCCAGGCTCCAGTGGGTACCAGCAGCGTTACCTGCTCCCAGCGGGTGGATAGAGAGGCTGAAGACCCCAGCCCCAGCCAGATGATCTGGGAAGGATCCTGGAACCAGCCCAGAACCCCACTCAGAGCCCAAGTCCAATTGGCCTTTAGACTTTGTCACACGCACACATGCATTTTTTTTTTTTGCTTTTTCTTCTTTCAATGATTTCTGGGTTTCCAAATTTCATTCAGAACACAAAATAGCCTTTTGTGACTTCACGGCAGCGAGATCCCGAGCTGCTGGCACAGTGGCCCCGCACCAGCTTGCAGTGCAGGCAGGCCAGGGCTCAGCTGCAGGTTCTCAGGTGGGCTCTCTGCAGACCAGCAGGGTTTCAGGTGGACGGTCTGCCTTAAACCCCTGGCTTGCATAGCTTCTTTTGGGAATTTTCTTTTGCACGTCCAGAGGAGTAGAGAAATGGAAATGCTCCAAAATAACACTCACACCACGTCTCTGTGCTGGAGGGAGCAGGGGCCTTCCCACCTGCTCTACTGTCCCTTGCTGAAGAATGTGATGTGAATTGTGGCTCAGTGGTCACTATCCAGTGGTCCCACAGACATGGCAGCTCTGTGTCATGTGACCAGAGTCCCGTTTGAGGCTGGCCAGTGTACAGAGCAGAGTCAGTAGGCTGTAGACCTGCACTCTGCAGACTTCAGGTGGCAGTGGGGAATGAGTGTGTTGGGAGCAGAGGTACCCCAGGAGGCTCAGGGGCAGATTGGTGTAGCAGGGTGGCCAGGTCATGGGTGGAGGAGGAACTTGTTGAAGAGAGATGGACACCTGGGGTTCAGTGTGGGCGACTGGTCAGGGTGCATCTCCACATCCATCAGAGTGATGGCTTCTTCTTGGGGTGTAAGCTCAGGGCACAGCCAACAGCCAAGCAGAGCTGAGGCCTGGGAGCCTTTGAGAGGCACTGTCTAGGAGCAGGCACACACAGGCACGTGCGAAGCTGTCACTGTCCATGTCTCACTTGCGTTTTTCCTCTGGCAATGAGGCATATCTTGAAGTCATGGCAAAGGCCGGCTTGGGCAGCCTCTGCTTCCTGAGAACTGTGTGGGGGACTGAGTCCCACCAGCTGTCTTGCCAATGTCACCTAGAGATGCCAAGTGGCCCCATGAGGGGTGTCATGAGGAAGATGTGTTAAACACTCAACAGAAATGGTGCAACTTCAGGTGGATGCCATTCGTCCCTGTGCCAGGCTTGGTCCAAAGAGGGCTGGGTAGCAACCTCAGCAGCCCAGCGTGGCCCTCTGGCTGCAGATGCCACCCGAGTAACTGTGTCAACAGGATAGCACTGAGCTTGGAAGCTTGGTGATGATGACGGTGCAGTTACAAGTGGTGCCTGTGTGTGGCTCTCTGAAGCTGCAATCACTTAATCCTCTGTTTTGCCCACAGGGTATCTCCTGATTACACAGGGACCTGGGGTGTCTCCTGATTACACAGGGACCCAGGCTGTCATTTGTGCACAGCATGCCACATCCTAATCACGTGTGGCCAAATAACCCCCACAAAGCACGGGCAGCGGAGCACCAGGACGTGCCCTTCCAGCCCCGCTGGTGAGCGCTGCCAGGGATCGCAGCACAGCCTTGCGCCTCAGCCACGCTCTGGGGGGCACCAGCAGACGCTGGTGGCCCTCCTGGTGTGATCACAGCAGATCCGCCTACAAGCAGCTCAGGGAAGTGCTGGAGTCTTCCGACTGCTTTCTTCTTTCCTGGTCTCTTCCTCAGGAGTTTGGCGCTATTCCCTCTTGACTTTCACAGCCCTTTCCCATCCTCCCTGGCAGAGTCAGGGCAGTGGCCAGGCTGCTTCACCTGCAGTGAAAGAGGCTCTGGCGAACCCCTGTGTGCTGTGGCCCCACAGGGTTCAGTGCACAGGGGCCTCTGGGCCTTCTCAAGCCTACTGAGAAGGTGCAGGGATTCACAGTAAGGGATCCCGCAGGGGTGACCCCAGGGTGAGGAGGGTTCTGTGTGTGAGGACACTTCCCTGGGCCACCAATTTCCTGGGTCTGCAGGACACCCATGGGCAGGCAGGATGACTATCTGGGTGACTACCTGGGTGCCCCAGGGTATAGGCTGCCTGCCATGGTGCCAGGCAGTTCCCCTGTGAGTGCTGCCCCTGGGGTTCCCTCTGGGCTAGGCCAGCCACTGTCCTCCGTCTGTGCTACAGAAGGGAGAGTAACCTCCTCAGTCTCTGCCCTGGTGAGCTCACTCTGTCCTCATCAACACCCTTGATGCTACAGGACAAGGCCAGCTCTCAGCCTGGCCCTGCGGTGCTACCTCGTGGACCTCCACTGGGGCCTAGCTGCTGGCTCTGCCGGCCCCACCTTGTGCTCAGGCTCACCTGTGCTCCCCTGTGGCGGTGCCTCTACCCCTTCTCTTCACACTGCCTCCTCCAGGAGGGCACCTGGAGTGCTCTAGGTGTCTACTCCTCCATGTGCAGGAAGCAGGGTGCTGGAGGCACTTAGGCAGGTTATTCTATTCATTTTCAGTTTATAATGGCTGAAAGCTGACTTGTTAAGAAGAAATTAGCATGGCATTAGATATTAGCATAGTGTAACAGTTTACTTTTCTGGAAATTTATCTGCTCTAATACTGTTGGCACTGAGGCAACACTAGTTAGTACTTCTGCAACATGAAGTATATCCAGGGCCTTTCAGAAAGGTGTACCATGTGATGCCTCTCTTCCTAGACAGGTCCCTAGCAGGGAGTCTCTCACTATTCTCACTTTGCAGATGAGAAAGTTGGGACACAGATGGATTGAGTAGCGTGCCCAGGGTCATGCAGCCATTAGATTCTGGCCTGGGTACCTTTCCAGCTCCCTGGAACTAGAGGGGAAGGTTTTAGTCAATGCATGTGTGTCAGTGATAAGCTGAGAGCTAGGCCTCAAGTCTCGAGCCACATTCATGGGGAGTTTCATGGACACACTGCTACCGAGGTCACGAGCTCCTCTGGGTTCGTGGTGGAGGAATCTGGGTCATGGACAGGAAGCACCACATTAGGAGAACCTGGAAGGAATGCTCCCTGCAACATCCAGAAGGAGAACACTCAGGGTGCTCGGAGCACAGTTCAGCCTCAAGATCCTGGCGAGCTAATGGAGGGCCGTCCACGGCATCATCTCCACACTGGACCAACGTGCTAGGGACCAGCAGCGGGAGGCTGGTGGACCAGGCCCTGCCCCAGCGACCCCCAGTCAGTGTGGCGGGTGCTGGCCTCACGTCTCCCAGGGCTCTGGCTTCCTGGTCTCTGACTCACGCAGGCACATGGCTTCAATTATCTTCACTCATCAATGTTTCTCTCTGAGAAATTCTGAACTTTTGGGGAACCTTCAAAGATACCTTTTACTATAAATAAGATAAACTTGGTTTTGATGGACTGATTCTGCAAAAGGCTTCTCAGGTGCACTTCATCTGCCCCAAAGGACCCAGCTGCCCTCACTGACGAGTGAGAGCTCAAGTCCCGCGTTCAAGTGACCTCAGCGCCCCCCCCCACCGACCTGCCCGCGCTCTCAGCCGTCATCGT
>NW_025999983.1:1074213-1271255 GCF_001458135.2 Marmota marmota marmota | reverse complement strand
GCTCCCCTCAAGGTCCCACGACACACCGCCTCCCCTGACCGTCCCACCCACACAGCGCTCCCCTCAAGGTCCACCACCACGCTCCCCCATGGTCCCACCGACACACCGCTCCCCCCCAAGGTCCCACCGACACACCGCTCCCCCCCACAGTACCACCGACACAGCGCTCCCCCCCACGGTCCCACCGACACAGCGCTCCCCCCCACGGTCCCACCGACACAGCGCTCCCCCCCACGGTCCCACCGACACACCGCTCCCCCCCACGGTCCCACCCACACGGCTCCCCCTCAGGGTGCGCCTGACACACCGCCCCCTTCTCGGGGTCCTCGCAGGGTGTTCCTCCTGTGGTGATAGAGCACGGTCGGGAAGAGGAACCACCAAGTCGTCGCGTATGTTACTGCGGACCGTTTTGGGCGGCAGGGGCCAGGGCGGAATGAGTCTGCTGGCTGTCACTCACTTGAGCGTTAGAAGGCGTCTGGGCACCTCTTGGTCCTGTGCCTTTTACTTTACGATGGGAAGCTTGAGCCCTGGGCAGCTCTGGGCAGGGGGCAGGTGCAGAGCCAGGAGTTCAGGGTACTCACCGACTTTCTGCCACAGTCTCTCACTGCTCAGGCTTTAAGGTGGAACTGGTGCCACATTTACATTGAACTTGACCTTGACTTCCGCATGCAAACCCTCCTGTGTCTTGCATTCATTACTATGAGGACTTATTTTTGTGGGAATGTGTGAGTAGGAAGTAGCTTCACTGGTTAAAGCTAAAAGTGCCAAGCGACACCAGCGTCACGGTGGAGTCTCTCTGGTTTGGATGCTTGCTGAACAGTGAGCCATGTCTGCTGGGGTCGGCATGGGATGGGCGGGGACTCCTGGGACTGGGCTCTGCCCAGATGTCCTGCCCTGTCTGCAGAGATGCCCAGGGTGGTATTATGGTGGAAATAAGGAAAAGTCACCCATTCCTGGCTGCTGTTAGGCACACTATGAACTTCAAATCAATCACTTACAAACTTTTGTCGGGTACTTTTCAGGGAACAACTAAGAAAGCAATCCCTGGAGAGCCTTTGAGGCTCACCCTCTCGGCTGAGGCAAAGTGAGGCTCCGTCTTGTTGTGGCTTTCCACGTGCTCTTATGCTGATTCTCACAAGAGCACTTTCCTTACCTGTTCAGGAAGAGCTGGTGTGTGGCGTTCTGGGTGGTGTGAGGCGTTGTGAGTGATAACTGAAACCTGGGCTCTGGTTGCACATTTAGGAAGGTAGATTGCATTGCTGGACTCAATGGAGACCTAATTCTCATCCTGAAAGTGGTCAGATCAAAGCACCAACAGCATTGGCAGATGGGGTGATTAAGTTGGAAGCCACTCCACCCCCCATCACCTGTACCTCCATCACACTGGCTCCGGTGTCCCTGAGTCTCCTCAGGGCCTCTATCTTCTGAGAAGTCCTGCTGTTTTATGTCAAGCTAGAGGCTAGGCAGCACTGAGATGAGCCTGGGTTCTCAGCGCCCACCCCTGACTGTGGCTGCCTGTCTTCCCCCCCACCATGGCTTCTGCTGCAGACAGATCAGCTGAGTCCCAGCCTCCCTCCCTGCTGGCCTTCGGATCTCTCCTCCTGCTTTAGCCCTTCTGGTTGCTTGTGTGATGTAGTTCCCCGAGTCCATCCACATAGGCTGCTCTGCCCTGGGGATTCCAGTCCCGTTCATGTAATCCTGACCACCCATGTCCTGGACTTCCCAGGACAAACCTGTCCTTGGGGAAGTCTCACTTTGCAATGCAGCTACTCCAGGTGGGCGTCCTTCCCCCAGTGGCTCTGGAGAGTGGCTGTGAGGCCCCCTCTCCTATTTGGGAACCCCCAGACCTCTCAAGGCTCTTCCCAGGGCTTCCAGTCTGGATAACAAGGAAAGACAGAAACTGTTATTGCATGAACAGAAACAGGTGCAAGCTTGGCAGAGATGCTCTGTAGCGGATGTAGAGGACCTAGGGAGGAAAAGGCATGGGGTCAGAGACTCTCTTTATTGATCTGAACACCCTGGAGGACATGGCTGCCCTCAGGCATCTCAGCTCCTTTTGTAGGCTCTCTGTCATGACTGTCCCGCCAAGGCAAGGTGCACCCTTGGGGGATGTGCTGAGTTGATGATTGACAGGTCCAGCAGCCTGAAGATTGTGATTCAGACAACCTCTGTGGACATTGGAAATTATTTGTTCAAAAAGAAGCATCCTGTGTTTATCTTGGATCAAAAATTGTTCCCATTCCTGCTGGGAAGTTGAACTGGGCTCCCATTCAGAACCTGCTCAGTGAGTCACAGTGTGCTAAGGGATGTCACTACTCCCACAGGGTGTCATGTTTACTAACTCAAACTTGAAAACAAAATCCTAAAGTGCAGCATGAGCACTGTGCTCTCCATGCCAAGTGGTGGCCCCTTCTCCCTGTATAAGTTCCAAGCAGTGACTATAAAGACATCGGGGACCTGAGGCCACTCTGTCTTGAGGTCTAGCATCCATGGAGTTTGTTCCAGTACTGTGCTGTCACCTGGCCCTGAGTGCCTCAGCCTGGGTGGCCTGGAGCGGCCGCAACCGCTGAGGGTGCCGCATGACTGGGGCGAGACCTGTGCCCCACCCAGTGGCCTGCGTGCACCCTCCCACCTCCACCAGGGCTTGTGGCTCCCTGCTTCCTGCTGCTGCTTTGATCCGTCACTTGTGAAAGCTTTGACACCCTCATTCTCTCCTCTTCTTTTTTTCCCTTTAACTAAGGATTCCTTTCTCCATGTGTATATAGTCTCCACTTGGCACTGATCTCCCAGCTGTTTCCTGCAGCCTTTTGTTTAGGTACCAGGGATTGAACACTGGGGTGCTTGACCACTGAGCCACATCCCCAGCCCTTTTTATTTTTTATTTTGAGACAGGGTCTTGATAAATCACTGAGGTTGGCTTTGAACTTGCCATCTCCCTGCTGGTCTTCTGGGTATCAGGATGTGCTACCACCCCTGGCTTTCTTTGGTTGTCTTAAGACAACAAAACAAAACAAACAAAAAACCTCTCTTGGTTGTAGAAAGTAGATTGATCTTTTTTCATTCTCAAGAGCGAACTTAGGACACTTTTCTTTTCCCCCAAATCTCTGGGCTCTGCATGAAGAGATTTTCCATGCTTGTCAAGATTTAGATGCAGTTTAAGGACACCCAGTTCTGCACCTAGGCTCTGTTTGCTGAAATAAGAAAGGTTTGTGGGAAAAAGTTACCCTATGAAGCACAGAGCACGTGAACTGCACAGGAACAAATTTCTCTACTGCTTTGTGGTTTTGAAAAATCATATCTCCTTTTTTGCCAAGGAATTCTTTGTTCAAATGCCCTGTTTTATGCCAGGCTGGGATACCATGGGAAGAGCCCGAGGTGCCCTGGATAAGCTGGGTGCTACCGAGTGCCTGGGCTCTGCTTCCACTCTGTCCGAGGGTCTGCAGGGCTGCATTTGGCTGCTTCATGGGGTTGGCCCTGGGGGAGGGTCAGCCAGCCTGGTCGGTGTCTGGGGGAGGTGATTGATTGCCAGGCCCTGCCTTCTGGAAGAGTGGTGGGTAACAAGGGAGTCAACACCACCCCTGGCTGTCCTCCAAGGTTGTTACCATCCCAAGGACAAAGCATATTTGTCATAGCATTGTGCTTGCTTTTGGTCTGGCTTACTGCATCTGTCCCCGAGTGCAGATCCTTCAGACCCCAGATCCAGGGTGGGCACCCCTGCAGGGTGTTTATGTCCATGTCGTCGGTCAAGGCCTGTGTGGGAAGGAAGCAGGGTGGGGATAGAGGCCAAGAAGCAGCATTGTCCTGAGTGCCTGGCTCCTTGGGTGTGTCAGCTGGCCAAGGAATGGTGACGGGTGCGGTGGGCCCTGGACCACGCTGTCCTCCAGCACGCCTGCAGGACAGTGCAGCTCCGTCCAGGCAGCTATTCCCGCTCTGAGCTTTGCTCTTGGGGCAGTACTGCATCCCTGAGGTCCCCCAGCTGCCCGGCTGTGCGGGGGAGCAGCTGCCTTGGTTATCAGAAGTCACAGAGCTTCTGAAATTCCAGCTGAGGGTGAGCAGGATCACAGCCACACTGACACAATCGAAGTGAAGTGAAAACTGTGTTCTTCCCCCAGGTGGACCTTAGGGTTTGTGAAATGTATCTCAATAAACCCATACAAAATTGCATGTTTTTGTATTAGATGATATCTTACTGAATTTTTGGTTATTTTCCCTGTTAATCAAGGATCAGTTTCCTTTTGATATTCCTAAAGTGGATTCTTCTTAAACTCAATGTAGCATCTGTTCTGTGAATGGGTTTACTGTATATGAAGTGAAACTTTAGCTAAAAGACACTGTATATCTATCCACATGCTAAGGAAGTACCAGTTGTCGTGTTTGTTTCTTTAAAAGTGCTGAATGTATTTCATGACTGAGACCCTGGATAATGGACCTCAGGAAGTGCTGGGCTCCTGCTCACTGCTCTTCTGTGGCGGTCACTGACATTCATTTCCAGGTGGACAAAGGAAAGCCCCAGACTTCTTAAGTCTCCTGGTGACTGCCCGGGCTAGTAGCAGGGGAGCAAGCGCCCTGCCAACCTTCTGTCATTCCAGAAGCACACCGGCATTCACAGGTGTTCCCAGCCCATTGGCTTGGGGACTTCCATGCCCCCCAAGCCAAGGGACTCCTATTCACAATATGTGGACTCCACCAGCACCTTCTCCCCGCCTCGGCATGGAGCGCTGTTTACACGGTCTTCTGTGATGACCTGGATAATGACCCTGCAGTGCCCTGTCTAGAGAGCCCTGCTGGGAGTTCTGCTGATTCTTCTACTTTCCTTTGTCTCAAATGGAAACCATGGCAGGAGTATGCGGTTGCCCCTGGGTGTGCGTTGCCATTTTGGGGTGTGTGGCACAGGACAGGCATGCTCCTGCTTCTCCTGGCCAGGGTAGCTGCAGCACAGCCCTGCCTCCCTGATCGGCTCTGCAAGACGGATGTTTCTTGCCCTGTTGTGCCTGAGAGAAGGGACCTTTACCCAGAGATCAGAGCTGTGCCCTAGGGTCTGCCAGTCCTCCCTGGCGCCAACGTGCTGGGTGGGAGTGATTGTGGCCACAGTGGAACCTCCTGAAGTCTTCACTCCCTTGGACACGTCCAAACTGCCTAGCACATGGCAGACAGTTTACAGACTGCAGTGAGGGATGGCTTGCTGCGGCGACTCCGTGTGTTTCGTCACAGATAAGGGGGCACAGGTTTATGTAAACAGGAAGCCCCTGCTGGCCCAACCCCCGGGGATCAATAGAATTCGGAGGGCCAGGATTGAGATACAGAGGTGATTTCCAGATCTTTCAGTTTGTAAATGGCCCTGAAATCCGTGAACTTCAGCAGTTCAAGCCATCATACAGCTTCAGGCCCATCTGAGAGCCTGATCACGTGGCTTGGTGGTCAATAAGCAAAACCCTGGTTCTGGACAAGCGTAGCTGGTCAGGGCGAGGGCATCCACGGAGACCGGCCACTTGGCACAGGCGAGCACCGCCAGCCTGCCTGCCGCGCAGCCTCCTTGGAGGTGCTTTGTGTCTTCACCAGCAGAGTGGAAATTCCCAGCCCATGCAGCGAGGCCGTGCAAGACGCGTCCTGGTCTTGGGGCTGGACGACTAAATTAGAAACAATAATTTTCTCCAAGTTTGATCCGGTCCTAGAAAATACATATCAAATTCCCTGGACTTGGCCCCGTGAGAGACATGACTCGCTGCCGTCTCCCCTGTGCACCACAGCTGACCGGCACCAGAGCTGCCCTCGGCCGAGGAGCACAGAGTAGAGCTGCCGTCTTCCAGCTGTCTCCCGGTGGGACCTCCCTGTGCTCTCTGGATCATGTCTCATTGGTCTTGCCTATGAAGAGAGGTGGGGCTCTAGGTTCATTCTTTTGTGACAATTTTAGAAACTTGACAGAGACAAACATGCTCCTTTTACAGTGAGGGTCCCTGTGACCTTCTGCATGCTGGCGTGGGACACTGTTGGCCATCCTCAGTGAGACCTTTCAGCCCCCAGCCCCCTGCTCTTTCCTGACAAGGCATTTTTACTTTTCATGAAAAACACATTTTAGTTTATTTTTCAATATGTGTGATTTATTAATTCATCATGTGAAAACTCCAATGTTTAAACTGGTCTCCTTTGACATCGCCACGTTGTTCTGCTTGATAACCTTTTTTTTTTTTTTTAAAGAGCTCCTGTTCCTGGATTCCGTAAGGAGTTTTCTGACGTTTTATTTCTCAGTGGGGCACTGGATGTGCGAGGCTGCAGATGTCCATCACTGGAGTCAGGGTGCGTCCAGACCCTGCCCTGCTGTGTCAGGCACTTCCCTGATGATTGTGCCAAGATGGGAAGGAGGGAGGATCAATGTGAGATGCTGAGAGTTGACAATAAATAGATTCCAGTGTATCTTCTGATTTTTTTGATAGTGTGATTCCCATATATACAAGTTATTTATTAAAGGTTTTAAAATTGAAGTAAAAGGACACGTAGCATTTCCTGTCTTAACATGTTTTCCGTCCTGATCATCTCAGGTGTCTTCGTGCTGTTGTGCCACCAATACCCAGGACATATTTACCATGCAAAACTGAACCTGTGCCCACAGGCAAGAGCTCCATCTCTCCACGGTGGCCCTGGAGACACCACCCTGCCTTCCCTCTCTCTGGTCGGCCTCTCTGGCCCCTGCAGGTGGAAGGGGCAGCGGGTGTGCTTTGTGACTACTCTTGACGCAGCTCCGGGTCCTCGAGGCTCCTCCGTGTTGCTGCAGGGCTCAGAATTCCCCTCTTTAAACGGCCCGTCCTCAGCAGGGGTGGGTCCTCACTCCTCTAGCTGAAGCTCCCTGTGCTCCAGGAGCCCCGCCACAGATCACAGGAGCCACCTCAGACAGAACTGGCATCTCCCCGGAACCCCTCCCACAGAAGTGTCAGAGCCCTGGTTTCTCAGGAAGGCTGTCAGTGTTGGGAGACGCACACAGGCTGTCCCTGATGTGTCACCTAACAGGGCAGGGGACTAGCAGGAGGTGTCACCAGCTGACGAGGGCACAGCACAGGCGAAGGCAGAACTGTGACTGAAAGCATCCAGCAGCCAGCGAGGCTCCTCCAGGCCAGGTGTGTGCGCCCAGGTGTGCGCCCAGGTGTGTGCAACGTGGGGAGGGCAGACCTCGCCTGCAGCAGGAGCGGTGTCTGTGCCGCAGGTTGTGGGGATCGCGCTGGACACATGCTTGTTACCAGCTGCTCTCAGGAGGCTCACCACCTTGCCTGGCTCAGGCTCCTGGGACTTGGCATTGCAGCCTGACCTTGTGCACCCGTGGATGAGGGTCTGTGAGACACCGAGCACTTTCTTCCCTCTGTCCTTCATGGCACCAGCTGATGGATCTACTGATGCCTCTCCCAGCCGCAGGGAGCTTGCTGAAGGTGGGAAGGCATGCTGGCTCAGACCCAGGCTGGCGAGGGCCCACTCGGCCCCACAGGTCCTGCAGGGGCACAGGCACCCGTAGTGGGAGCTGTTCCCGCACCTTTACCCGTGTGTGGCTACCTCCTTGCAGTGCCACCCTCCTGGGTTTGTTCCAGAGCCGGCTGACCCTTCCAGCCCCCTATCCAGGCCCATCCTGCAGCTGAGCTTTCTGTGTGGGTGTGGCTAGGGCTTGGTGAGCCCCACTGCCCTGTCCCTGGGAACCCGCCCTCCCAGCGAAGCCCCGGTCAGTGAGCTTGCTGTTACTGCGGCAGCGCACCTGGATAACAGCTTCCAGGAAGGAAGGGCTTATTTCGGCTCCCAGTTTCAGAGATCTCAAGTCTGTGGTCACTTGGCCTCATTGCCTCTGGGTCTGTGGCCAGGCAGCACATCACATGGAAATGTGGCAGAAGAAGCCCTCACCTCAGCCCAGGGGCATCCAGAGACCCTGAGGCCTCGAGGCTGAGAAGCAAAGAGAAAGGAAGAGGAGGTGCTGGGACCCACTGCCCCCTTTCAAGGGCATGTCTCCATGACCTCATTTCCCCCCCTAGGCTGGCCTCCCGAGGGCTGGACCACCTCTCTGTAGTGTGGCTGGCTGGGCACCAAGACTTCCACACAGGGGCTTTGGAGGATATTCCCAAACCATAGCAGCCACGGCATCTGTGTCTGTATCATCTGCCCTCTCCTGACTTGTAAGTCTGTCTGTCCAGAAGCTGAGCCTTGCCCACAGGCAGCCCAGGGTGCGCTGTGTGTCATATGTGTGTCTATGTGTAGTGGGTAAAGAACTGGGATCAGATTCTATATTTGCATTTTAAAACGTTGTTTGAAAACACATAACAAATATCTTCTATGTTTTTACATGATATTAAATGAATTCATTTAATATGATGTATTAAATGAATATTTAATATTCATTAAATGATGTATGGAATTACAGTTATTTAGTTAGACAAACCTTTATTATTGGAGATTCAACTTCTTTCTGGTTTATTTTGCTGTTGAAAATAACATTGCCGTGAGCCACTTTGTCCATGATGGTGTGTGTTTCTGAAGGTTTCTTCAGCGTGCTCTGGGTGTGGAATTGCTGAGTGGAGGTCATTATATACAGGTCAAGCTGGGCTTTCTGCAGCCATGAGCACTTCAGAACTGCTTGGAGGCGGTCACTGCTCCAAGTTCAGAGGCAGCAAGTTTATTTTCCTTGGTTTTTGATCTGAGAATCTGCACTCATCATGGACTTTTGTATGCAGTAATGCCAGTGACTCCAAACCTTTAACCAAACTTGGGCTGAGTCAGAGCGTTTGGGGTCCCAGCTGCGGTTGGCCAGCTCCTCAGGCTGCAGCAGGCGCAGCCTCATTCTCCTGTGGGCCGCACTTTTCTGATCTCAGTGTCAAGTGGGAACAGATGGGCTCAGACCCTGGAGAGCAGCCCTTCCTGTGGACGCAGCAGCCCACGCTCAAGGACAAGTGAGAACTCAGATGGACTTCCAAGCCACAGCGCATGTGTGGGTCGTGTGTTGAGATCACTGACCGCAGCCGGGGCCTCCCCAGCCCGCCTCGCCTGTGGCCTGCGATTCCAGACCGCGGTTCTTTGCCTTTCCCGGCCCCACGGCCTGTGAGGGGTGCTCAGAGCTACTGGGCCAGCTTCCAGTCACTTCTTCCCTGGAGAGCACCATCAGTGGCATCGCCTGAGCTTCTGTGGCACCGAGAGGATCGACAGGCACAGTGGAGGGTAGGGCGTTTAGCTGAGCCCCCTCCCTTTTGTCTGAGGACATCTCAAGTCCTAAGAGGAAAAGGAAGGTGGAGAGAGAAGGAAGAATGGCAGCCAGCACAGCGGCCCCCACACGTGATCCCAGCAGCTCGGGGGGGCCCCGGCAGGAGGATCGCAGGTTCAAAGTCAACCTCAGCAACTTAGCAAGGCTGTAAGCAACCTAGCAAGACTGTGTCCCAAAATAAAAAGAAAATAAAAGGTCTGTCGATGTGGCTCAGTGGTTCAGCACCATTGTGTTCAGTCCTTGGTACCAAAAAGACAAAAAGACAAGGAGAATGACAAAGAATGCAAAGAACACCGTGGCCTGGGGCAGGGTGTGGGCTGTGGCTGCTGTGGCTGTGGCCTGGGGTGGCAAGCAGAGGGTGGTGAGAAGGCATTTGGGTGAGGTGTTCTAAGCAGCCTACCCCACAGTACACGTCTCTGAGGTGCTTTTCGATTCCCCAGCATTGCATAACCTGTGAAGTGCTTTCGTATTCTGCAGCCTACCCCCTTCTTCTGCCCTTGAAGACATGTTAGTGTCCCGGCTTCTCTACCCAGAGGCTTCCCGCTCTCTTGCTCCCCCTACCCAGGGTTGGTGGAGCACATGGGACCCTCGCCAGTCTCCGTTGAAGGTCTGGCAGAGGCACTGGGCCCAGACGTCACCCACACCATGAGTCAGCAGCTAGAGGGTCTGACCTCCACACCCCTCTGTCCAGCTGAAAGCCCTGTGTCTGATGTGGTGTCACAAGAGCCCAGGCCAGAGGAGCCTGCGTCTCCTGACATGGCCAGGAAGATGGTGGCTGTGGGAATTTGGACAAGCACAGGATACCTGTAGTTGGGTGGCCAGCAATGGTGTGGGTAAGAAGGAAGGATTTACATCTGTGAGAGGAGGTCAGCATGGGCTAGAGCAGCACCTAAGATAGTGTCCTGCCAGAAAGGGCCATCTGCCCATGCCCAGAGCTGCAGCAGGTACGGTCACCTAGCAAGAGCCTGGTCTGTGGGACAGAGCATTCAGCTTGGTGGCTTCTAAGCACTGTCTATGGGAGAAGGAGCCAGGGCTGGACAGTGCTAGCAGCATGGAGGGACATACATGTCTGGTTTATAGAGAATGATCCTGCTGTTGATTAGCGATTTCATATGCAATATTTGACTCACATTGGGAGTCTTGGCAAGACTATCTATAGGTGATCTTTGATAAATCTATTATTATGTATTTATGAACCACATTTATGAGGCAATTCTGTTCCATCCTGTAAGAAGAGTCATGATATTAAAAGTGCTAGCCATCTGGAGAAGGGGGTAGAGGAGGAAGCACTCCACATCTCTCGCCCCACCCAGATGAGGGACGTGCTGGAAGAATCTCTCTGCTTTAGCTGTTCCAAAACTCTGCATTCTACGGAGGATTTGCAGCTTCAGAGGAGGTTCGATGATGCCCTGAAGTTACTCTAGGTCAGTTCAGCTCTTAGGACCTGCTGCACTGGCCTCTACCTAGCCCCTTGGAGTGGGTGTGTACAGATTCTGGGGCACTGGGCACATGGCTGGCAGGACCCAGGGTAGACAGGAAGGATCCTGACCTCCAAATATCTGTGCTAGTTACTGGTTGTTGCTTTTGATCAGAGAGTGTGGACAAAGCGGGGTGGCCATAGTTGTCATACTCACCCCCCCCCACCAACATCACACCCCAATTTTGGTAAGAGCTTCTGTCTTGCTGAAGGGACTTCCAGGGCACTTAAAGGCTAGAATATTCTCTGGACACTTCATTTTTCTCTGTTTCACCTTTTGGGGGCCAGGCACCTTTTGGGGTGCATTCAAAGATAACTGAAAATACGAGGGATTTAGAAAGTGTCACACATGCTTAGGGAAGGTACAGGCTCAGAGTAGACTTGAGAAGACCCTAGGATTGCACATCAAGCAGATCCTTGGCACCAGGCCAGCCAATGACAATAAAAATAATCAAACAGAAACAAAAGGAAAAAACCCACAGGGGGAAGGGAAGAATTATTTCCAGAGTTATCACAAAAATACCTTCAAATGTCCAGTATCAAATAACAATGGTCACAAGACACACAAAGAAACAGGGAGGTAGGGCCCATTCAAAGGAAGAAAATAACCCTCAGAAAACTCCCTGATGGCAGTCCCACATGAAGACTTTAAAACACTACATCATCAAGAAAATGATGTAGGAGTAAAATGGAAATATCAATAAAGAGATGGAAATCTGGAAGGAAACCAAAGAGAAATTCTGGAGTTGGAAATTAAAAAAAACAGAAATAAAAAAATTCACTAGAGGGAGTGAAAGGCAGATTTGAGCAGGTGGAAGAATCGGCCACCCTGCTGATAGAACATGGAATTATCAAGTCAGAGTGACAGTGAAAGTTTTGGAGGAGTGGGAGTGGGGTCCAGGGGACCTGTGGGGCACTGTCAAGCAGACAGCATGGGCATGTGGCCTCTCAGGAGAGGCACAGTGGAATATCTGAAGAAGCCACTCTGAAGTCTTCTCAATTTGATAAAAGACATGAACATCAGCCTCCAAGAAGCTCAGTGCCCTGCAAGTGGGGGGGCACCAAGACTCCGACCTGGCAGCCGAGGCTGTGGAGGAAGAGCCAGGGGAGAAGAGCATCAGGAGAGAAAGGGCTGGAGCAGCCCCCAGGGAGGGCATCAGAACAGCTCTCTCGGGAGACCAGGAAACAGTGGGCACATACATTCAAAGGCTAAAAGGAAGAAGTAGCCACCAACCAGGACACCAGTGTCCAGGGAGTGGTTCTTCAAAACCAAGGAAGTTAGACGTTCTCAACAAATGAGGGCTGAGGGAGCTGATCACGGGCAGACCTGCCACGAAAGAGGGAGCTGCAGGGGAAGTCAAGGACACCAGCCAGTGCTCGGAGTGGTGTGGAAACACGCTTTCCCTGAAGGCAGACACACAGCAACTCTGACCTTGTGTGGCTGGAACTCGGTTTGTAACTCCACTCTTTGTTCTCTACATGATTTAATAAAAAGATGGCAAGAGACTACCATGAAGAATTCATTGGGCAGCTCAGATAAAAGAAATCAATTCCTACAATCACAAACCCTATCAAGACTAAATCATAGAGAAATAGAAATCGGTGTAGACTTAAAGCCAATAGAGATTGAATCCATAATCAAAATCTCCCAACAAAGAAAACCCCTGACCTAAAGGCTCCACATGCGAACTCCACCAAACATATAAAGAGCTTACATAAATCCTTCTTAAACTTTTCCAAAAACTTTAAGGGGGAATATTTCCATTACCCTGATACCACAATTAGAGGACTGTACACCAATACTCTTCATAAACATTGATGCCAAAATTCCAGAAAACAAAATTGAGTAGCATGTTAAAAGGATTATATGCCATGATCAAGTGAGATTTATCCCTGGAATGCAAGAATGGTTCGATGTGTGCAAATTCACTAGTGTGGCAAACCACGTCCACAGGAGGGACTGCAGAAACTATGCACCCATTGCAATGTATGCAGAACAAGCATTTGGCCAAACATGGCACACTGAGAAGCGAGGGACAGGAGGAGACTGCCCTCAGGACCTTGTAGGACAGCCCACCTGTGAACACTCCCTGTAGACCCTTGTCCTCTGTGGTGAGACCGAGAGCTTTCCTCTACCATCAGAGCCAGGCAGGGAGACCTGATTCTGTGACTCCTGTTTGCCATAGTGCTGGAAGGTCCAGCCAGGACAATCAGGTGAGAAGAAGGAATAACATCCAAACTGGAAAGGAAGAGCCAAAATCACCTCAGTTGTCAGATGGCATGTTTTTATACATATATATAAAAAATCCCCCAAATTCCACAGAAGCTGTTAGAACTAATAAATTAACTCAGCAGAGTTGCAAGATGCATATTAAAAATTCAAAAATCAAGTTCATTTTTTTTTTTGGCTTAAGCAATAGACATTTATTTTCTCAAGTTCTGGAAGCTACAAGTCCATGGTGAAAATGTGAACAAATTGAGTTTCTGGTGACTAGAGGAGATGAACTTCTGGATGTGTCCTCCCATGGCCTTTCCTGCACGCTCAGAGAGTGGGGCAGGGTCTAAGGTTTCTTCCTCTTTCTAAAGGCACCACTTATAGCAGATGGGGCCTCTCTCTCAGATTTCATTTAACCTTAATGACCTCCCTAAAGGCCTTATTGCCCATTTGGCTTCAACTTCGGACTCCGAAGGGAAGACAACAGTCAGTAACAGGGAGTAAAGGAAACAGAGACAAAATGAACTGGGCTGGTGGGGCATGGTGGTGCTAATCCCAACGACTTAGGAGGCTGAGGCAGGAGAGTCTCTATTCAAAGCTAACCTCAGCAATTTAATGAGGCCCTAAGTCACTTAGCAAAAGCCTGTCTCAAAATAAAGGACTGAGGATGTGGTTCAGTAATTAAGCATCCTGGGTTCAATCCCTGGTGCAAAAAAAAAAAAAAAGAACTGACTGGGAGACAGATGGTAGTGACTTGGACTTGGATGCACCTAGCGCCTGACTTGCCTCTTTATTACTTTGAGATTTGTTCTTCTTAAATCAAAACCAATAATTTGATGAAAGTGAGCTTAACAAAAATTCTCTATTTTGACTAAGCTACAAAATGAGATGGAAATAACTGCACAGAACTTGTCTGAGCACTAAGTCTATATTTAAAAAAGAAGAAGAAAGAAAGAAAAAAGGAAGATTTCAAGCTAGACGCCAACTTGGACAACTCAGCAAGACCCTGTCTCAAAACTTTTAGAAGGTCCGGGAGTGTAGCCTAATCCTAGTTCCTGGGGCCCTCCAGGGGTGTGGTAGGGGGGAGGATGCAAATTTTTCAAAAGGAAGTAGAACTGAGAGAGCCTTTAGAAAGCACCGCTCTCGGGACACTTCCTTTGAGCTCGTGATGCAACCAGCACATCCCAGGACTTGCCTGTGTGAGCCGGTAAATGCCACCTTTAGATTCGGCACTGACTTTAACACCTGATGAAAGACTCAGACCTCTACCAAACGGGGACACTCAGAACGAGGCCCGGAGAAGACACGCTGGAGTAGACACGCGCGTCCGCCTGCGCACACCCAGCGCCCTCCAGCACAGAAGGTGGGTGCAATACCGTTTGCACGGGCGGACCCTTCCCGAAAAGATCCCTGGACACCAAAGGCACGCGAGAAAGACCTGACTCCCCTGTCATCGGCCTCGGTGCAGACGGCATCCCGCTGACCCTGCAGAGAGCCCCCCAGCGCGGACCCCCAGGCAGGCGGACATTCTCGGGGGAGGGCCTCCCTTGGCCGCCTCAAGTTCATTTTTATATACAAACAGTGAACAACACGTAAAAGGAAATTAGAAGAACAATTCCATTCAGAATATTATCAATACTAAGAATCATAGCAGTAAACTCCAGGAAGGAGGTGAAAGATGTATAATGACCATGACCAAAAATGACCAAAACTCACCAGAAGAAGCTAAATAATGTGCTCATAAATGGAAACTCGTCCCATCCACATGGACTGGAAGAATTAGTGCCGTGCAGATGTCGGAGCTGCAGTCTCCAGAAATTCTAACCACTCTTTTTTTGCTCAAGTAGCAAAAGCAAATCCTGGAGTTCACCCCATCACAAGGGCCTGAGTGGATGAAGCAACCTTGAAAGAGAAGAGTGAGCTGAGGGAAATGGCACTTCCTGATTTCATGACTCTCCACAAGCTGCAGCGGTCACTCCAGGTCAGTGCTGCTGTGAAGACGGGCACAGCGACGGGGGCAGCAGCATGGGGTCCCGGATAGAAACCCTCAGCATGCGGCCAGGTGGCTCTGACGGGTTCCAGACCCTCCAAGAGGGAGAGGGCAGTGTTTTTGAGAAGCAGGGCTGAGAACACTGGACCTGCACAGGCCAAAGGGAATGTCGCCTGACTCCACGAGGCTGCCCGCAGTTGGCAGACCTGTGGGGACAGAGGGCAGATCAGTCACCTGGGCAGCTGAGGGGCTGGCGAGCTGTAAAACATTCCCTATCCAGGGTGGTACTCGTGTTGTGCAGCTGAGAATAGACTACTCACCAGGGAGCTGTACCTTTCAAATGGGTGAATGTATGGTGTGTGAATTGCATCTCAATAAAGCAGTTACTTTTGAAATTGCTGGTAGTTTGAATTAATAATAAATTTCCAAAGTCTACTTTATAGGGCCCTATGGCTTTTCATCAGTCCACGCATGTTCTGTGTAACAAATTCATTTGATCAAGTATTATTACAATTCAGAGCCCTGAACAGCCGAGTCCTGGATGACACAGAGCAATAGTGACAAGAGTGGCGGGGGGGGGGGGGGCTGCTCTTGGCTCCGCCTGGCTCCCGGCCCTCTCTCCTGCAGGTGCCCTGTAGGTTCCCAGCAGTTGGCCTCTCCTTCCTGTGGGTACTGTCAGTCGAGGCCCCTGGTCCACACAGTGCCTGGCAGATGGAGGCTCATTTAATGTAAACCAAAAGCACATGAGGGACTCAGTATAGCGTCTTCCCTGAGGTCACTGGGAAGCCATCTAAGAGCACAGCAGAAGGAAAATGCTGGGGGCTTTGTTCTCTAAGCAGGCCTGTGTCCACCACTTTCCTCTGTCAAGCTTCATGGAAATTTTGGGTCCAGCACTTACAAAGACCCTCACGTTTCCTTGTGCAATTGAGCAACAGAGGGAAAACTGAAAGACAAACTAGAAAGAACTAGCATGTCTCTTCCACGTCTTCACACAAAGGCCTTCACAGGAAGGCTGATGGCTGGCTCCTGCAGAGGAGCTGTCCTTTGTCTCTGGACTCTGGAGCTGGCCCCAGGGCTCCCCACAGCCAGGGCGGGTTGCGAGCACTTCCAAACCCACCATGATTCACCAGCCGGGCGTTTCGGAGGCCGATCTGCAGAAACCTAGCTGCCTCCTGTTGAGTTTGCTCACATTCTATTGTGGTTCTACAGCGTTTGGCAAAGGAAATACTGCTGATTCCAACTCTCTGGGGGCGAAGGCCAAGCCTTGTAACTCTTCATTACAAGTGAGAGCCAGTGTCCCGCTCCGCCTTTCCTGGAAGAGGACCTTCACAGGGCGGGTCCCATCCTGCAAGCAGCTCCCTAGAAGGGCATGTGCCACCGTCGCTGTGAGGCGTCTGGCCAGGGAACTGCGGACACGCAGGAGCACCTGGTGGTGGCTGTCCTCTGGGCTAAGCCCTTACCGATGCCTGGTGGCTTGGCAGGGCTCAGCTGGGCTGGCTGGAAGGTGAGCTCCTCCCCACAAGGTCAGGCGCTCTGGACCCCTGAGCACCCATGTGGGTCTCACCCTCCGTCTCCTGCAGGCACCTTGGGTCTGGACTTTTTGTGGAGGGGGCTTTGGGGATGCAGTAGAGTAAGTCCAGGTAGGGAAACGTGACTTTGCTGTACCCTAACAGCTTTATGTCCCTGGGCCCCCAGACCCTTATTCTGCTTCATCTCAGTTACCCATGGATCAGTGGTGGTGGTGGTTTATTTTACTCTTCACTATACAGAGCTGAGGCTATTTTTCCTGATCCAACTCTTCCTACCTCACGGAGACTTCATGATATCCCTGAAATTTGAGTCCCACGCTCAGCCAGGTCACCTCTGAGCGGAATCACGGATGACATGAAGCTGGTGCTCTTGCTGGGTTCCAGCCCCAACAGTGCAAGCTGCTGTGCGTCTATAAGCTGGCTTCAGGCGGGTCTCCTCCTGCAGGGTGCTGGCAGGGCTACACTGACGTCCTGTCTCCTCCGGCTTCAGCTGCCTCTGGGCAGTCCTTGCCGGTTTTTGGCTGTGGACATCTCTTCCAAGGCTCCGTGTCTTTTGCTGTGTCCTCTTGCCATCTCTCTGTGCCCCTCTGCATCTGTTTTCTTTTCTCATAGGACACCAGGTGCCTGGCTTTGCTTGGCTGCTAACAAGTTCCCTAGGGCAACTTGGAAGTAAGGTAGTCCTCCCTTTCAAAAGGGGGTTGAGTCTGGGTTTGGAAACTTGGTGGATTCTTAGGAAGCCCTCGATGCAGGCACCCAGCTTCATCAGTAAGAAGTCCGCCTCGAGCCGGAGGAAAAGCTGCCTGTTAGGAGTGTTCCCTAAAACTCCTGTTACTGCAGGAATGTTCAGAGGTGAAGTGATCCCACCGTGAGAGCTGTGACCTAATCAGTCCACCCTGTGTGAATGGACTTACTGGTGAAGCTGTAGAGTGGGGTGCGGCTGGAGGAGGTGGTCACTGGGGGTGCTCGCGAGGGTTCTATTTGTCCCTGGTGAGCAGAGCTCCGTGCTTCCCGGCTGCCCTGAGCCGAGCAGCTTTCCCTTGCCACACCCTTCCAGGTGACGTTCTGCCCACTCGGGCCCTGAGCAACGGAACCCACCAACCACAGACTGAACTCTGAAACCATGACCCCAAAATAAACTCCCCCACCTAAGTCGGTCCTGGTCACAGCAACAGAAAGTTGATTGATACCAACAGATGGGATCAGCCCTGGCCAGGAGTGCTGAGGGTCAGTAAGGCCAATTTGTGCTGTGGGCTTGTGGTGGCTCAGCCCAGGGAGCCTGGCGTCCCTCGGATGTCCCCTCGTCGACAGCATTTACCAGGACCCCAGGCTGGCTGCAGCAAGCCCTGTGTTGTCTGGGCTATATGTGGGATCTCAGTTCCCCACCAGCTCTGCGGGGCCTCATTAGAGGACAGAGCCCTCTGCCTGGGTTCGGCAGCCTCCCCTGCCTCCTAGAGGGGGCAGTGCAGTGGACAGTGTCTTCCCTCTTCAAGGAGGACCCTTGTGGACTCGGGGGAGCTCATCCCTGACAGCAAGGAGCATTGCCAGCTCATCCTGTCTGTCTTGCGGTGGCCAGCCCAGTTAACTGCAGTCCTTCCATCAGGCCTTCCCTGTCATCTTTCCAAGGAATGCAGAACTTCTGATCGAGGTCCAGGTGAAGCTGAACAAATCTGTAGTATGAAGAGGCGAAAACAGGCGGAACACAAAGCAACTTTAGTTCTGTTAAAAATCACAAGTTAATTTGTGCATGTCCAATAATGGAGGCAAAATAATGTGAAGATGTTCGCTTCCAAAGCATTTGACTCGAGGCACGACAATGAAGAGCAGGACTCGGGAGGTGCTTCCAGGACCCAGGACAGTCTGCCGCAGGCCTGATTCCTGGAAGGCAGCGTCTTGCTTGATTTTTGAGTTTCATGATGACACCACCTCATGTGCATTTTAAAAATGAATTTTGAGGGTCAATTCAGACCTAAGCCATCATGGGTGGCTTCCACCACAGTCAGCTGGAGCATTGAACACATACCTAAAGATCCCAATTACTGCTACACCCTGTGTGTGCGGCACAGTTACTCCTGGGACATGCAATCCTTGCCTTCAGAGGTTCTGACCAGACTGGCTGTTGAAATAGCCCCTAATTTTCTTAAGGCTTGTAGAGGAAAATCGTGACGTTTGGGTACTCCTGATGCGAGGTGCTCGTGTGTTTGCTGGTGTGGTGCAGAACGTAAAACAGCTATTAATAACAGTTAGGTGGATTTCTGAGATTCGAAAACTAAATTCACAAGAACGTGTATGGTGAAGCACTGTTTGCTTTCCTTAAAGAGCTTTAGCACACTGCAGTGTCGCTTTTCCATGGCTCAAAGAGTGACGCTGTTCTCAAGGTGCGCCCTGAGCATGGGTGTGAGATGCCTCCTTCCCTTCTCGGGTCAACACAGTCTTCCTTGTAGAAAGGAAGTGAGATGGGAAAAAGTATCCTGTGAATGGCAACGAGATACTTGGTGAAAATTTAAACCAAAACATGAACTTAGTTAGGATAGCAGTACATGGGAGGTGGAGAAACACCCTCAGCTTCTCGGACACAGATGCAGAAAAGCCATTGGGTTTATTTAACTGTGATTTTATTCTTTTGTTTTCAAAGAAGCACTTTATTTTGGCTGTGTTATAAACATCAAAATTAAATGGAAAGCTTGAGTACAGAGCTGACAGACCCAGGGAGTGGGCTCTGCGGTCTGATGTTGCAAGTCTTCTCTGGAGTGATCCTGGATTTTTGAAACGAAGCTGACATGCCACTTGTTGTCTGGCTAGTTTTGATGTTCACAAGCACATCTGGCGGGTAACCTCTGACATTGTGACAGAGACACCCACCTGCACACAGATGGAGATGGGGATCATTTTGAGTGGAGTTTTCATGGATTCTTTTCAAGTGCAAAACAAAGTCTTCTGGGGTATGTGACTAGTTTTTAATGTAGTTTTTAAGATTAAAAGTGATACATTTTCATAAGATTTTCTATGATTCAGTTGATCATGTGTTCCAGTTTTTTAAGTTTATCTCTAGCTAATAAGCATCAATTTGCAATTAAGATGTTTGGGTTTTGTTCTTTCATCAGAGGGGAAATTCTGGCTTCAGCTCCGCCTGGGGAAGGAGACTGCGGGTAAAACTCGGGCATCTCCTGGGAGCGCCCCACTGCCAAGTGGGGACATCATGCTGGCGCAGCCCTGCTCCCAGTGTGTGCTGCATGAGCCCATGGCTTCAAGGTGGCCGTCTCACACAGGCTGGCCCCCAGCCTGTGCTCTGCAGAGTGCCCTGGGGTCCACGCGCCTCCCCAGCAATGCACTCACAGATCAGCTGTGGGACGCAGGGTCCTTATTATTCTTGTTTTCAGTATTAAAGTCATTTTAGTATAAAAACACAAGTCACAGAAAGAAGCACTCTCAAAAACACTGGGTTTTAGAACATTTTAAGTTATCAAATGCCCTTGTTAACCATCTTAGGGTGACCTGCACATTCCCCCTCAGCTCTTCTTTGATGAGCCTCATTTTTCCCGTGGGAGGGACGCTGTTGGTCAGCTCAGCCTCACTGGTCAGCCTCTGGAGAAGATGAATTTACTTAAACAGAAAAATGTGCCCCATCCCCATTTTTTTTTTTACTTGTGGATGGAAAATCATAGGTCATATTGGAAGGGGAATTTTCCCAGGGGAGCACACCGTGGGTCCTGCCAATCAACATGGAGAAGCCAATTGTTTTTACAATGGGGGCCTCCTGGCCCCTTCCAGGAGCACAGCCACCTGGACACGCCCTCCAGAGGAGGCACAGGTGCCCGCATCCTTACCCTCCTGTGTGCCGGGCTCGCGCTGATCCAGGGGACTTCCACCTACCTGCGGGTTGGCTTCAGTGACCTGAAGGAATAGCAGGAACAGCACACAGACCCCAGGGGTGACCCTCCCCCAGGTCAGTGGCCCTGCACTTAGGATAGGAGGGCCAGGTGCTCACAGCCTGCAGGTCAGTCTGACCATCTGCACCGAGCAAGTCCCTTCTCTGTGTGTGGGAATGAGGGACCGTCCAGCGCCAGAAGTGGGATGGCAGAGAGGGACAGGAGGTGAGGTGACCGTGGCCCGTGGGAGAGATGACACTCTGAGAGACAGCACCAGTCTCATGGCACCAAATGGGTGCATGGCCAGAGGCACATGTGTGTCCAGACCCATCACTGGGAACCGTGTTTCCCACCTTGAGCGAGGCGCCACGTCTTGGCCTCAGTGCTGCCCTCTGTGCAGTGGAAGGTCCCTGCTGTCCTGACCCTGCGGTCATCAGCTGATGAAGTTTGATGGGACACGTCTCTGGTTGGAGTCCCAGGACTGACCAACAGCGGCTCACGTCCAGTTGTCGGCAGCAGCTGTGCTCACCAGCCACCTCTCCCAGGGCAGCGACTTGGTCCCTGTTGGCTCAGATGTGTCACTTTACAGCGTGGCCCTGTGCAGGGTGCTGTGTGTCTCTGCACAGTGAGGAGAGCACTGTTGTGGGTGACGTGCAAACGTGAAGTGATGGTCTGCAGAGCCGGAGGACAGCGCTCTGTTGGGAAAGGAGGCTCCGGGTGAAAGGGCGAGCCCTGGAAACGGAACCTGCGGTGAGGTTGGCTCTCAGCCACCGGAGATTTGAAGCTGTGCCGATTGGACGGGTCAATGTCGAATGTCAGGCGTACTGAATCCTAGTGAGCGGAGTGAGCTTTGGACAGACACATGGACAGCATGGACATAATTTTATTTTTTGGTAAAGTGTGTGAATCCTAGTTTTCCCCGTTAAATGGTGACTAAGAAAACCCATTCCATCTGGTTGATTTCATCAGACCTGTCTAGATTTTGGCTGTCTTCATGGTGGTTGTGATTTAATTGGTTCTTGCCATTCAGTGTCTTTTGACGAGAATTTCCAGAAGCCGCCTGTCAAAACACAGTGTTAGACGCTGTGCAGTAGCGTTTTTATAAACTCTGCCTGGTCCACACTGTGAGTTCAGCAACTTTGAGATATCATGAGCGTGGAGTCATCCCGAAGCCACTGGAGCTGGCCTAAATTGAAGCGTCTCTCTGTTTCCATTGCAAACCTCCTTGTTTTCCTGGTTTGACATTCTTCCAGGCATGTTGGGCTGAAGCTTGGCAGGTTTTCTAAATAGTTCTAGCAGATGTAGAGAAGGTTTTCCTCCTCGGAGTTCCAAGGGAATGCATCCTTCCAGGGGAGGCAAAGCAGCAGAGGAGAGCCAGGCGGTTTGGTAGGTGGGAGCAGGCCCCAGCACCAGCTGCTCACAAGGCTGTAGGTCAGAAAGTGACTAGAACCAAGGGCAGGTGTCCTCTCTCCTCCCCTTCCCTAAAGAGCGCTTTTCTGACTCCAGTTGACATTTGCTAGGGTAAGAAGCCATCAAGATCCTCGTGGATAAAGGAGCACACACTGAAAAAGCTTCTTTTGTGTGTGCCCACGGTCTTTACAGATGCATGGGGAATCCATGCCTGGTATTTCTGAAGGTGATGTCTTTGACTTCCTCAGAATTAATGGATTTTTTGGGTCAGGGAAGCCCTAGGGCTTGGAACAGATGTAAATGGGGAAGCAGTTTTCCTTCTCTATGTGTTTTGAGACTTTTGTGGTTGTTTATAAAGAAATAATAAGCCCAGGCCCCAGCTCTGTGCAGCTGAAGGGGAAGAAAAGTGCTAGGAAGGCAGGTGCTGGTGCCCGGGAGTGGAGGGGAGGCTGGTTTAGCCGGAGTGCAGATCACTCTGGATTTGGTGCCATCTGCCAGCAAGCCTTGGGGACCCCTGGGGAGCTGCCCCCTGCTTTCACCAGCATCCTGCACACAGCATGCCTGCGTGGCTGCTGCCTCATCACCTTCTTGGAGCAGTGGAGTGCCGGGCTCCTGTGCTGCCCTTCTGTGAGTCTCCAGGTGGGAGCTGAGGCTGGCTGTCAGGAGCTGAGGAAGAGACTTCCTATCTCAGATGCCATGTGTTGTGGCTCCATGGGTCAAGGGTGAGACCTCCATGAACCTGCCTGCCCAGCCCTTCCTTTCTGTCAGGTACCCCCGCCACCTGCAGGCTGTGGATTTGGACGTCTTGGGAAACCTGCCTTGGCGCCCGATACCACCTTCCCCTGACACTGGCTGGTTCCCACCAGGATCCTCCCAGAACACTGGGGCGTTGCTTCCCGGGCCGCTCCGTACACGGCTGACATTCAGCTTCTGTAAAGTGCATAGAACAGACGTGGTGCTCCCAGAACCTAGTGGAGAGCCAAGCACACATCCGCTCTATGGCGAGCCCCGGGACCAGCAGTGGCCTGAGACACGATTGGTGAGATCACTGCTCCCCGAAGGCCAGGCTGACTCCTAGGACAGTGTGACATCTCTGCTCCCTGCCACACGGAGTGAGCCCGGGACAAGGCTCCACCTGCTGATGGTTTGCCCCTGGTCACTTCCCATCAGCCTCTCTGCGCTTAGCTCTGGGCTGAGCAGTTGCCCTGGGACAGACAGCAGCAGCTCGGGTGGAGCCACCCCACCAGCCTCCTCTCTGACCGTCAACTTCTAGAGTGCCTTGGGAGTCCCCCCAACCCTCTCTGTTCCT
Source organism: Marmota marmota marmota (assembly GCF_001458135.2). Taxonomy (NCBI): domain Eukaryota; kingdom Metazoa; phylum Chordata; class Mammalia; order Rodentia; family Sciuridae; genus Marmota; species Marmota marmota. Next base: position 1,248,236 of record NW_025999983.1, on the reverse strand, counting down.
TCCACAAAAATCTCCAGTTTCTCTTCTTCCTGTAATTAAAGCATTTCTCTTTCCTCTATAATTAAATCTATGAATTTCAAGATGCTTTTAACAGTCGTTCTTTTCTTGGCATTTGGATTTGTTTGGTCATCGAGCCTGGAGCTGAGCTTTCCTGGTGTTGTTCCAACTGTTCCTTACTTTAGCATTTTATGGAAGAAACAGAAAGTAATTGCTACTTGCTTCTTGTTTCTAGGAAGCCCTGCCTGAAGGAGCAGTCTTTGAGGACAGAAAGATCTGCGCTGTCCAGAGCGGCAGCCACTACCCTAGGTGGCCACTGAGCACTCCGCAGTAGCCAGTGCCACCCGTGATGGAATGTGAAGTCCAGTTTCATTTCAGTTCTTCTAAATGTGAATGGCCCCATGTGGCCAGTGGCTTCTGTGCTGGAATGTGCAGGTCCAGGGAAATCTGTAGGTGTTGCACAGATTTCGGCTGCAGACAGAGCCCGAGTGACCCTGGCCCTGGTGTTCAGGGCAAGTGAACCAGGCGCTCTGCCCAGGGAGTGCCTGGGGGAGGGTGCAGGCTCCTGGGAGGTGTCGGCTGAAGGGCTGCAGAAGCACCGCATGAGTGCCTTCAGGCTTCCAGCACTTTCCACCTATCTCTGAGATTGTGCCCGTTGTCTCGGTATGGGTGATAGCGCAGGGGAGTGGTGTGGCTGCGCGGGGTCTCGCTGCTCCATCTCCAGTGCTGGGAAGAGACTGCTCTTGGCAGCGAGCCATGCCCCCGCTATCTCACAGTGTAAACAGAGACGGTTCAGAAATTCCAAGAATCTCTTTCTGCCTGTGAACCAAGGTGAGAGCGAAAGGATGCACTGTCCACGTCTCTGCCGCCCGTCCTGAGCAGCAGCCGGGCTCCTCGGGGAAGGAGAGGAAGCTCAGGAAGGCAGAGGGCGTGCTGTGCAGACTCAGCGGGTCCCCGAGCCTGCTGCACTCGTCTTGCCCAGGCTCCCTTTCCGAGTCAGTCCTGTGGGTCAGGCGGACAGCAGAAGCCTGGAGCCAGCCCTGCCCCTCTGGGAGGGCCCAGCTGGAGTGCAGGGAGAGGCCCCAGTGGACAGCCCTTGTTGAGGTTCTTGGGGTCTCGCAGGCCAGCTGGGTGAGCTGTGGAGACATGCCTGCCAGGCTGTGCTGGCCCTGGGAGCCGCTCCAGCTTGGTGGACTGAGCAGTGTCCGCAGCCCCCAAGCCTTTTGTCCCCAAGGGACATCCACTGAGCCTGCCCCAAGGCCTGTGAGCCAAGGATTTGGGCCCTTTTGAGGGATCCAGACTTCTTCCACGGATCCTCCTGCCTTGCTCCGTGGTGGTGGAGGGAGTCTCGTGGGACAGGAGGGATCTTCCCACTGCTCTGTCTTTCTCCAGGGCCCCGCTGCCTGCCCCAGTCACGGGGTCTTCCCCCATGGTGGGGACGCAGAGAGTTGACCTGCCAGTGTCCTTGTCAGGACGACCTGAGTGAATGACACCAGAGACCCCTGGCTTTGGGACTTTCGGGCCCTTGTCTCATGACCCTTCTTTAACAGCTGACGCTTAGTTACTTCCAGAAACTCCTGAGAGTGAGTTTTACCCCAGGAAGGGCGAGGGCTGTGAGCTGGACCTGGAGTGGCACTCTGAAAGCTCCGTGCCTGATGTTCAGAGGTGGGGCTGTGCACAAGTGGGGCTGTCCATCACCAGGGCCCCCGGCATTTGGATTTGTCTGATGGTCATTGATCCTGGAGTTGAGCTTTCCTGGTGTTGTTCCAACCTCCCCAGTGGACCTCTCCATTCACAGCTGAGTGGACCTACCCTGGGAGGTGGTGGGAACTGCTGGAGGAAGTAGGCTTGGGCCTGCTCTGGGGATTGGGCCTTGTCCCTGGCCCCTTCCTGGCTCTCTCTCTGCCCTGCTGCCATGCTGAGCAGCTTCCCTCTGTCAGACCTTTCTGCCTTGGAAGTGGCTGACCATGGGCAGAAACTATGAGCTGAAATAAATCTTCCCTCGTCTAAGTTCTTTTCCGCTAGTATTTGTCACAGCGTAAAAGGTTGATTGACACAGCAAGCCAGGGGGACACAGGGGAGCCATGCAGATGGAGGATGGGGGGTGGTGACGGTTGGAACGGTTCGAGGGTCTCCTGCATTTAGATGGACACACAGGGCTGGCCGTGCCTAGCCTTTGGGTAGAGACCAGACACCCGGCCTTTTCAGGATGTAGTCATCCGCAGTTCTCTGAACAGTGGAAAGGGGCCTGGGCATGTGGGCCTTCACAGCTCCAAGGCCTCCTCTCCAAGGGCAGCTTCTCTTCCTGTTTGAGTGGAAGGCATGGCGACCTTTCCGGGCTCCTCTCAGCACGGTTTCCAGAGAGGACCCGTCCTTCTGTCTCTCCATTTCCATCCTGTGCACAGGGCCCTTGGTGCCCACAGGTTCCCCGTTGGTGCCGCGTCTGCGAGGCTTGGCTGCGAGGCTGTCTGTGGAACCCTGCTCTGCAGGCTGCTGTGCCCCCTCCAACCTGTATTCTGTGTAATTTGCTCTACATGCTTTGGGATGAGCAGGAGCCTTAAGAAACTCAGCTGGGTTCCCTTTAAAGTCTCTTCATTAGGATCACATTTGATTTTAGGAAAGTAAAGACCACTTGGAAAATGCTGGCTGTCCATTTTAGGGGTTATGGTTTAGATGGGAGGTGTCCCCACAAGCTCATGTGAGAGACAGTGCAAGAAGATTCACAGGGAGGTGGCTGGGTTACGAGAGCCTTGACGCAGCCAGCGTGTGAATGCCCTGGTGGGGCCGACGAGTGGTGACTGGAGGCCGGGGTGTGGTGGAGGAGGCGCGTCTCTGGGGTGCACCTTTCGGGTTCATGTTCTCTCCTGGTGGAGCAGAGCTCTCTCTGCTTCCTGGTGCCACGTTCCCGGCTGCTTCCCTCTGCCACACTCCACCACCATGTCGTTCTGCCTCATCTCAGGCCCCGAGGAATGGAGTCTGCCTTCTATGGACAGAGACCTCTGACACCCTGAGCCCCAGTAAGCTTTTCCTCCTTGAAATCGCTCTTTTCAGGTCTTTTGGTCACATCAGCAAAAGATAAATGAATAAAAAAGCTGAATAGAACAGTTAAGCTGTTCCAGAAAGTGTTGAGGTCGATAGGGAACTTGTGACTGTCACGCTGTAGAAGTACAGAGCTGCTTCTGTAATAGAGCAGAAGGGGTCGTGGGCTGTGGGCACCTCCCTTGGATCTGTGTCCAAGCAGCACCGCCCTGTCTTCCTCCCGGTTTTCTGACCAGGTGGCCGAGTAATACTCTTGTGGCCCTGTGAGTGACCTCTCCATAAGGGCCACCGAGAACCCCATGCATTCCTGTGGCCTTCTCCTGCAGGCGGAGACTCCCGGGTTCCACCCTGGGTCTCTGAAGCAGGGGCTCTGGGGTGGAGACCCGATCCTGCTGCCCGGGACTGGTGCCCTAGTTCTCAGGACCTCGGACGCGTAGCGCAGATGTGGTCCCTAGGACGTGGAGCCCAGGCGCATCCACTTGTTCTAGGGCTGATGCTTTTCCTTGTGAGGTCCTCGTTTACCTCTCCACCCTGTTCCTGGGTGGCCACTGCGGCACTGTGCTTGGCGCGGGTCACTGCAGGTGGAGTCCCCCTGACTTTCTGTGTCAGACCTGACATGCTTGCTGGGTGCCATGGGGTCAAGGTCAGGTTTCCCCAGACACTGTCCTGCAGAGGATCCCAGGTGTGTCTGACTTCCCTTCACAGGTGAACACAGGGCCCACCCACTGCCCTGTCATATCCTCCATGGATGATGTTTGAACGGCCTTACATGGAGTCCTCCCGCAGTCCTGTTGCAGCCCAGGCCACGTTCTCTGGCTCAGGAGCAGCACTGCCACAGCAGGCCAGGCCGTGGGTTGGACCCCTGGGGGCCCCGCTCACTAGCCAGGGAGCCACCAACCGTGAGTGGAGTGGGTTACGGCAGTACCTGGCGCAGGAGCTCTCAGGCTAGCGGAGATAAGGGTGTGTGCGAGAGCTCAGCATGAAGCCCATGCACCCAGCTGCAGGCAGGGAGCAGCCCCACCCTCCAGTCCTGAGAGAAAGCAGAAACAAGGGACAGGAAGTGGGGAGAAGAGCACATCTGTCCTCCTTACAGTGCTTCCTGCCTGGTGTGCTGGCCCCAGCCGGCACGTCAGGTGGAAAGCACATGCTCCTGCCGTCCGTCTGTGGAGCTCCCCACGGGCACTCCGATGCCCTGTGTGCCTGCAGCTGGGCTCCCCAGCTCTCTCAGGCTCAGTTTCCAGTGAATACTCCTGTGTCAGTTTTGTCCAACGCGTTCTCTGCCACCCCCTCATAATTCCTCGGTGACCTGACATATGACTATAATAGGCTCTTCAGGCAGCAACGTGGATTGAGCATGACTGCAGGCCAGACACTGGGACTCCAAGGCCACAGGAGGAGCAGACTCTGCCCTTGAAGAGTGCCCATTCCAAGGGCGCAAGCACAGATGGTGGAGTGTCCTGTGCATTCTCCCACGTCTCCACCCTCGTGGTGTCACCAAGGCGTGGCCCGAGGAAACGTGGATGGTTAACATCCCTCTGGTAGGTCGCTCGATTCTCACTGGGCTCTGAGACAAGCAACGGATTCTTTTTGCAGCTGAACTTGTGATGACAGTCCCAAGGCCCAGAGAGCCCGTGCGGACACCTCAGATGGTGCAGCCATGCCTGCGAGAGGGGCAGCCCTGCTCCGCTTCAGTACCGTGGAGGAGTCGTCCACCCCCTTCTGCACTCCGTAGGAATGTGACTGGAGGTTGAGGAAGGCAGGCTTTCTTCATGCCAAGGATAATGCTTGCATAAAGTCACCATGGTTCACACGGCTCTTATTAGGAAAAATTCAGAATAATAAAGTTCCTACTGAGTCCCAAAGTAACCTAGATCAGGAACCGCAAATACCCGACGGTCCCCTTGAACTCTCTCCAAGAAGAACTAGCAAGAAGCAAACGTGTGTTTTCATCACTGAGCTGAACATTGATGTGGAGACAGAGACAGGGAAGGAAATAAGGAAAAGAAGATGTTTGGGGAAGGGAGGAGAAGGCCCTCAGGTGGAGCGGCCACACAGGGCCTGACTCTCACCAGGAGGATAGGCAGGCCGGTCGTGCCCAGCTGTGGTCAGGAATCTTCAGGTCTCCTCCTGGAACGGGAGGAGGAAGAAGAATCGGAATGAAGAGCAGGAGGGGGGCCAGGGTACCCACAGCCAGCACGTGTCCGGAAAGCCCTGTAAAACGTCCTGTGTCCCCTACAACAGACAGTAGCAGCAGCACGAGAAGAAAGGCAAAGCAGCCCGGCCTTTGTCTCCCCTCGGGTCTGGGTGCCCAGAGACCGGCTTCCTCTCCAGGTGGACATCCCCTGTGCTTGGCCCTGAGAGGGCTGCCCTCCAGCCCCCGCCTCATCCCGTCTACTGCCTGCAAGTGTCTGGACCCCTGTCCCGTGGCGGGTGTCACCTGCTCTGGCTGACCCTTGGTTTTCTTTCCTGGGCTCCTTGGGAGACCGCCTCTTCCTCGCCTTCTAGCTCCCTGCTGTCTACTTGGCTTTCTCCCTGGGGGTCCTCATGAACAGGAGGGCCACTTAGGGTCATGTGATGGGCCGGGAGTCCCTCTGGAAGGTGCCGGTGCCCTCCGTGTGGTGTGCCCCGGGCCCCCTTTCACCTCCACTGGGGTCTTTACGGAAGAGGCACGGTTGTCACCACAACCCCATTACAGCTGCAGAGGCCAAGTCTCAGGGCCAGGCGAGCGTCCAGGGCCACTCCAGGTCAAGGCCTCCATGAGCCCGGGGTGCCGGCAGCCATCACTGTTCCTGGGCCCTTGGCTGAGTCCCCAGTTTCCTCCGTCCTGTCGTGTTCAGCAGGTGGTTCTTACCCAGAAATTTGCTCTTGGCCTTTGAGTTCCTGCAGGTGCCCAGCACATGTAGGGAGGGTGGACGGAGCCTGCCGACCACTCTTGCTGGCGATGCCTGCTGCCTCCCTGCCCGTGAGGGTTGCACTGGGGTCCTCAGCCTGTGAGGACGGCGCTCCCTGTGGGACACCCTGTTCCCGTGGCTTCCCTCCCCACCTGACTCCCCTGAAGATGAGACGGATCGGGAGCCTGTGCCCCCGACTTTAGGGTGACCCTCCTCCTGGTGAAAGAGTCAGGCCCTGTGTGGCTGCTCCACCGAGGGCCGTGCATGTGATGGGGCAAATTCCCAGAAGCCCTTGCTCACCTGTGTGACACCCCTTCCCTCCTTCTCCCAGTGGCCTCGAAGGCAGGAGGGAAAGTGGCCCACTCTCAATGTCAGGCAAGGGGGCGGAGCCTCGGAGAAAGGGCAGGATTGCAAGTGCATGAGCTTCCCTGACGCTCAGTCCACTGCTTCAGGACCCATCGGACTTGCTGGCCCAACTCCGGCTTGCTGATGGTGCTGCGTCAGGAGTAGCCACCAGAGTCTGGTTTTAACTGGCACTTCCACAGTTGTGCCATTTGTCCCAGTTCGCTAAGAATCATCTGTGTCAGTTAGCTCTCCGTTCCTGTGACAAAGTACCTGAGAAGATCAACTTCAGACGAGGAACGGCTCATTTTGGCCGAGTGTGTGAGAGGTTTCAGGCCACGGTTGCTTGGCCATGTTGCTTTGTGTGTAGGAAAAAATGGTGTAGGTGGGTGGCAGAGGAGGCTGCTTACCCAATGGCAGCTGGTAAACAGAGAAGGGAAAGGGCCAGGGGTCCAACATGGGCGTGCCCTCAGTGACCACAGCGGCTTAAGGTCCCATGGCCTCCAATAGCATCACCCTGAGGACTGAGCCTCTACCAAATGGCCTCTGGGTGATGCAGGGACCCAACCATAGCAGTACGAGAACACCGCCCTGGACAAAGGCCAGATTCTGCCAGTGGCTCGGGTTGGCATCACCTGGGTGTTGTAGTACGAGATTGTGCCACTCAGGATGTTCAGATGCAGGAAGGAGCCACTGTCCCGACCCTCTTCCTGCTGCTGCTTTTCATTGGCCACCTGAGCTTCCCCTCCCCAAGGTGGCTCCAGCCCATGCACAGGTCTGTGGGCCGCTTGCCACCATGACCCTGTGTGAGGAAAGGGTCCCTTCTTCCTGGTTTCTGTGTGTGGCTTTTCCCACGCTGGCCTCCACTGACCTGCCTCCCGAGCTCCTGTGCCTCCTGTCTTCTCTGGCTTCCTGAGATGTCTCTTAGGAAGCAGTATGTCCCCAGCCGGTCCCTCGGCCAGCCTCCCAGCCCGTGTGCTCCCCTCATATGACACAGCAGTGACTTGTGGACCTGCTCTCTGCAGTCTGGCCTCTAGCTCAGCTGGACAGGGCCTTCATCCTGGAGCCCAGTGACGGCCTCCAGCAGAGAGCTGTCCCTGGGTGACTGCACGTAAGCTCAGTTCAAGTGGGTCTGGCTTGTGAGCCAAGGGGTATGAAGAGGCTTTGTTCTTGGCTGGGGGTGTGGGGGAGGCAAGGCCTCTGGGGCACAGAAGCCAGGTGACTCAGGACATGCACAGAGCACCAGTGAGTGGAGAACCTGGCGGCTCATGGGGCCGGTGCGGGCAGCCAGCTGTGTCCCCTGTGCCGCTTCAGCTGGGGGCTCTGGAGTTGGGAACACTTTCCTGAAACCCCAGAAGATCAGGCCTTGGGGTGGAGACGAGCTCTTCCGGGAAGGCTGGGGTCTGCTTCCCTCCTCTGGTCTGACCTGGCTGCCTTCCCTATCATTCACGCCCCCCAAGTGGCCAGGTCCGGGCAGGGCCACCATGCTGTCCTAGAAGTCTGGCTCCTGGGAGTCGTCTCCTCCCCAGGGCAATTGAGGGGCATGGGCTGTCTGTTCAGGCCCGCTGTCGAGGAGCTGCCTGCTTTGAGAATCTCACAGACACAAACACATCAGCTTTGCTCTGTGTTCCAGGGAACTGTCCCCATGTCTCCTGTAAGTTATCTCATGGCACGGTCCCCGAGCGGGCCTCTTCTGCCCGCGGCAACAGGAAGTTCAACTGTGTTGCAATGTGGAGAGTGTTTTGACCCGTTTCTTAACGGGCTTGATTTTGTTATAGTCTTTGGTTTGGCTTACACCCAGACATTGATTAAGAGAGACAAAGGCAATGTCTTTGATCCCATATTTGACCCGTGTTCTTCCAACACACGGCTGCTGGCATCCACAGAGGCAGCTGGGCTGGGCCTGTACCTTCCTCACACCTGCTGCCCTCACACCTGTGCAAACAGCTTGCTCTGGGAAAGCAAGAACCGGGAATTCCCTGGAATCCAGGTGGGCTTTCCAAAGTTAAAGTTGCTCAAGGCCCAATTGATTTCATTGTAAACCTGGCCAAGTGCTTTCCATCCTGAGTCACTTTGAAGACCCTCAATGAAGTTCTTTCAACAAACAGTGAATTCTATAGAAGGAGAATATTTTATTTTTTAGTGTTTGTAGTAGGTTCTGTTTATTAAAGAACACAACTTAGTTTTAGTAGTTTATTTTTTCATGCACCCTCTCCCTAGAATTTAATTGATGTTAAGATGGGAAGGGAAAAACACGTGCATAGTGTGTGTGATCCTGTTCTGTGAAAGGACACTCCCGCTGTCAGTTAGGCCCCACCACGGCACTCAGCATTGTGCTCCAATTCCAAACACTCGAATGCTAGACTTTTTCTTAAGACAAAAACAGAGGTGTTCTTTCTCCAAGGAGAGGACGGTAATTACAGTCTCACCTAAGTCCTCAGCATTTCCTCACTTAGCGTTTCAGGAAGTGTGAATAGACCACCGCAGAAACCTGGAAATCAATGGGATTTGGGCAATTCCCTCTTCCATCTCAGGCAGGCGCTGTCTCTGGGTGGCTCTGCTCCCAGTCAGGGCACCTGGGCTGGGCTGCTGCTCCCCGGGACCCTCCCTGTTCCTGTTCTCTCGAGGTGTAGAGCAGGGCTACTCTGGGCAGGCAGGGCCTTGGGGACTGGTCTGCGGAGGAGCCCCCCTGCTGCTGGAGTGCCCACAGACCTCCTGCCCTGGGGTGAGCGTCCCAAGATCCAGTACCCAGGCCATCACCTCCGAGCACCTGCTGGTCACACTACCTGCCCCCAGGGAAGCCGTCCCCGCCAGAAGGCAGTGATCTGTCCCCTGGCTACCAGCTGCTTCTGGTTGGAATAAGCGTGAGTCGTTCTAACAGATGGTGGTATCTCAGGAAAAGTTAGCGCCTGATGCTTGAAGCTGGACTCTCTGGAAACTAGGTCTCCCCTGTGGAGGGGAAGGTCCAGCCTGGCCCAGTGTCTCCCCAGTTGCTGGTCCAAGCCTCTACCCCAAACCCAGGAAATGGCCACTGAAGAGATGTCTCCCGAGCTCCATAAGGGGCATGCTTAGGTGCCGTTAGCCACAACACATGTGCTGCCCTTCTTGCGTGCCATAGCTCCCCAGTGGGTATCTTGTTTGTCCCGTGGCTCCGATTCCTGTTTTAGCATTTGGTAATCTCCCAGAGTGACCCTGGATGCTCAGCCTCCAGCAGGAGTCCCACTAGCTTTCCAAGGAGGGGAACTTTGTGAACTGGAGAATTTGCTTTTCCTCTTACTGACAGGGAGCAAGACCAAGGGACCCCGGCGTTTGCTAAATCCTGATTCTGTGTTCCTTTCAGTGTAGATGAGGAGTGTGGGTGGTCACTTTTACCAGAGCTCTCTGCCTCCACTGATAGGGCAGACTGAGCCAAAGTGCCAAAAACCCTGCTTGCACATATGATGCTCGGGAGGCCCACACACCACCTGGTCACCAGGTGACCACAGCTCTGTGCTCTATTCTGTCTTTGAACACTGCTTAAGGTTTTCCTTTGAGCATTGCTAACATTCCACAGGCCAGAGACGATACCTGGTGGCCGCTGATGTTGCATAACCCAGGCTCGGGACAGTTCCATTTGTCATCTACAGACACCTACCGTGTGGTCCACGAGGTGTCTTTGCGTCTGTTATGTTGTCTGGCATGAAGTAGGACCAGACTGGGTGGGAAGGGTTGGGTAGGACGTCCAAGGAGAACAGGCAGAGGCCAGCAGGGGCTGCAGCCGAGTCTTCCCTGGGTATGCTGAGGACCCGGGTGGGAGGCGGCCCCCTCGGTCCCCTTTCTCAGTGTGCTGCCCTTCATGCAGCAGGGGAGGGGAGAGCATGCAGGTCCCAAGTCATAGCCACAGAAACACCAGCTCCCTGAGGGGCACTAGGTCTCATCATCTCAGTGTTCCAAAGGGGAACACTCACAGATTCTGGGAACGCAGGTGAAGCTGTGCAGGCCACTTGAAGGAGGAAGGATGACCTTCCAATTCCTAACAGTGCAGGTCCCCAACACGTGGGACTTCCAGAAGAATGAGCAGCGCGGTCGGTTCTGAAGGAAGCTGAAAAGTGGGGGTGCCAGTCGGAAGAAAGCCCTGCTGCTCAGACTAGAGCAGAACACGGCGAGTCCCCTTGCAGAGCCAAAGCAGGTGCGCAGGCCATTTTGGATCAGATGTCAACTGTGGGCTCAGGGAATTAGAGTAGGGCTGTTGAGACAGATGGTGGCTTCGACATTTAAAGAGGTTCCCGGGACATTTCTGTGGGTGGTGGACACTGAGCGGTGGTACCCCTTGGTATTTCATTCCTTGACCTTCTGTGGCCCGAGGCGACCTGTTTCCTGCTGCCTGACAGAGCAGAGCAGTTATATCTTGCTTTTTTTTTTCTCCCCAAAGTTTTTGAGAGTCGATCAAGATAAAGACAGAGATTGCAGCCTGGACTGTGCGGGCTCTGCTCAGAAACCCCTCTGTGCGTCGGACGGACGGACCTTCTTATCCCGCTGCGAGTTCCAGCGTGCCAAATGCAAAGACCCTCAGCTGGAAATTGCTTACCGGGGAAACTGCAAAGGTAAGCCCCCTTGATGGTCCGTGTATAGACCGTGGAGCTGTCGTTAGAACACGTGCCTGTGTTGCTTACTCTCACATCTGCTAAAAGTTTATATTGAAAGGCTAAAGAATTTTTTGTTTATAGTTTTTTTTGAGCATGTGAAGGGTGAAGAGTGATTCTGTGAATTTCAAAGTAGAGTCATTTGAAAATTACTTAATGCTTTTCTTCTTAAAGTGTTCTGTGCTGTCATGAAACAAATCTATCCAAGTGTTTTATAGACTTCCCTGATGTCCCTCACCCAAGTTCATTGTTGGGTATTTCACTCTTCCTGGGTGCTCTCAGGTGGGTGCTCAATAGCACCTGTGTGGTTCCTTGCAGGTGTTAGTGCTGATTTTACTCCTGTGACATTCACTCTTCTTGACCTGGGATCTCATCTAGAGCTAACACTCCTGCCTAGAGCAGCACGTTGAAATGCTGCCCACGTTAATGAAGGGTTTGATGCAGGGAAAGATACTGGTGTTTCAAACACAAACAGAATCGCTGCACAAAGAGATCTGCCTCCTTTTTCTTTTTCTCTGGGAAACAAGACCACACAGGCTGGAGCAGCCTCTGGGTGGTGTTCGGGTCGCTTGGGGATTAGCCCCCGCAGTCCTCCTAGCTGAATAAAGCTCAGCCAGGGGCACAGTGTCGGGCGTAGTTGACCAGGTTTGGAAAGCACTCGCTCCTCCTTTCATAAAGCAGCACACCAGGCCGATGGATCGGTGCTGCTGTTCCAGACTAAGGCAGAATGTTGCCACCTTCTTTATCCCTGAGAGCCCTCCCTATGGTCCAGACTCAGAGTAGTGGCTCCCAACAGAGGGGTGGCCAGCATGCCCTCTGGAGCCTGACTTCGGCACAGTGGCGTACCTTCACTCTGTACACGTTGGTGTGTCCTGTCTGCAGACAGTTGATCTGGAGCCTGGACTTCCTCTTAGCATGTGCATGTGGCTCTGCCCATGACTGATGGTTACACATTATCAAGGACATTTTCTGTTGTCATGGTTTGTTCAAAGTTATTCTTTGGGACATGTGGCATTTAAAGGCTACAGAAAGGCTTGATCCATGTAGCTAGGCAGGTAGATCTTCCAGGAAGAGTCCTGGGAAGGTCCTTCTACTCGTGAGGGTATATGAGAGAATGATACTCCTGAGACCAGAGTCCACAGTAGGTGCTTTTCCTGAAATGTTAACAGACTCGTGTTTTGTCCTCTTGTGCTAAGAGGGCTATGACAATCCAGGCAGAAGCCAATCTGAGGGTCCTATCACCAGGGGCAACAGGTGGGGTTGGGAGAGAAGGTGGAGCCAGGTTGTGGCAGACGTGGTTGGATGAAAATCCTGGTTGAGTACCCACACCGCCTTGCCCCTATGCACCTACGCTACACCTTCAGCCAGGTGTTCCCAGGCTGCAGATGGACTAGTACCATCAAGGTCAGTCTGAGTTTGCTAAATCAGGATGTGCTTCTGAAGGGAAGAGACCAGCCACTTTCAAATGGGAACTGTAATCTGGATTCACTCATTAACCTCAATATGCTCTTGGGTTTGCAAAGAAAAAAATGTAATAAAGAAAGAATTTTATTTATACTTTTAATCAGCATGCTACAGGGGAAGGTAGGAGAGGCCCAGGACTGGCCATTCCTGAGCACCTGGGGACTGACCACACCTGAGCACCTGGGGACTGACCACACCTGAACGCCTGGGGACTGACCACACCTGAGCACCTGGGGACTGACCATACCTGAGCACCTGGGGACTGACCACACCTGAATACCTGGGGACTGACCACACCTGAGCACCTGGGGACTGGCCACACCTGAGCACCTGGGGACTGACCACACCTGAGCACCTGGGGACTGGCCATTCCTGAGCACCTGGGGACTGACCACACCTGAACGCCTGGGGACTGACCACACCTGAGCACCTGGGGACTGGCCATACCTGAGCACCTGGGGACTGGCCATACCTGAGCACCTGGGGACTGGCCATACCTGAGCGCCTGGGGACTGGCCATACCTGAGCGCCTGGGGACTGGCCATACCTGAGCGCCTGGGGACTGGCCATACCTGAGCACCTGGGGACTGGCCATACCTGAGCACCTGGGGACTGGCCATACCTGAGCACCTGGGGACTGGCCATACCTGAGCGCCTGGGGACTGGCCATACCTGAGCGCCTGGGGACTGGCCATACCTGAGCGCCTGGGGACTGGCCATACCTGAGCACCTGGGGACTGGCCATACCTGAGCACCTGGGGACTGGCCATACCTGAGCACCTGGGGACTGGCCATACCTGAGCGCCTGGGGACTGGCCATACCTGAGCGCCTGGGGACTGGCCATACCTGAGCGCCTGGGGACTGGCCATACCTGAGCACCTGGGGACTGGCCATACCTGAGCACCTGGGGACTGGCCATACCTGAGCACCTGGGGACTGGCCATACCTGAGCGCCTGGGGACTGGCCATACCTGAGCGCCTGGGGACTGGCCATACCTGAGCGCCTGGGGACTGGCCATACCTGAGCACCTGGGGACTGGCCATACCTGAGCGCCTGGGGACTGGCCATACCTGAGCGCCTGGGGACTGGCCATACCTGAGCGCCTGGGGACTGGCCATACCTGAGCACCTGGGGACTGGCCATACCTGAGCGCCTGGGGACTGGCCATACCTGAGCGCCTGGGGACTGGCCATACCTGAGCGCCTGGGGACTGGCCATACCTGAGCACCTGGGGACTGGCCATACCTGAGCGCCTGGGGACTGGCCATACCTGAGCGCCTGGGGACTGGCCATACCTGAGCGCCTGGGGACTGGCCATACCTGAGCACCTGGGGACTGGCCATACCTGAGCGCCTGGGGACTGGCCATACCTGAGCGCCTGGGGCTGCTGGAGGTGGCCAGCCCCTCAGTTCACGGGAGGACTCCAGAGCTCAGTGTGCCCCAGGGAGCCAGGCACCGGGGTCCACACCTCTCTGAAGCAGGTGACTCTTGCTGAGAACCATCTCCTAGGCCTGAGGTAGCTCTAAAGGGTTGGACAGAGCTGGGGGCTGAAGGCAGAGGTCGGCTGGCTTTGCAAACCACCTCTGTACAGAGAGACAGTTCCCCAGGCAGGGCATGTTCTTCAGACTGCAGCCCAGATAGACAAAAGCTGCCCCCTGAAGAACGTGTTGAAGGGAAAGAACTATCATTTTTATTGTACAAAGCAAATACTGTTCTCAAATTAAAATTTTAGCAGGGAAAATAGTTTTAAAATGTTAAAATACAGTTAGGAAATACTTTCTTTAGAAAATATCTATAAAAATGAAGATGAACATAATACAAATTAAAGCATTGAAATTATTCTATCCAATTACATATGGCTATCTACAACAAAATAATTGGAAATTTGATTTTAGAAGTTGCAGTCCGTGCTCTGACTTCCTTGGTGGTGGTGGGGGAAGTGGGTCATACCATATAAGATAAATGACTTTTGGCAAATGGCAAATTACTTTTTCTCCCTAAGCATCCATTCTGACCCACAGAAATGAGCAGAACATAACTTATTAAATGTCATCTACCTGAAGTTCCAGATTCCCTATCAGTGTTTTGTCCTCGTGACATTCTTCTTGGTGGGCATTGAGTTTCGGCATTCCGTTTTCCATCTCTTTGGTGGCATCGCGGATGAAGAGCCACACATGTGTCTCCTGCCCACTGAGGAGGGTGCTCTGCGGGCAGCTCAGCTCTCTGGGTCTAACATCATGTTGTTGGCTCAACCTGGGCTCCTTCAGCAGGTTCTGAGAAGGCACTTGGTAGGAACAAACCCACCAGCTCATCTTCTGCCTAAGGACCAGCCCCTGCAGAGATGCAGCGTCGCTCTCCAGCAGGAAACCCCAGGAGTCTTTCTCTCTCCCTCTGTTGGGCCTCTGTGGTCCTTGGGGAGAGGGCCCTCTAAGCATCAGACTTTCACGCAACATCTTAGAGGCCGGGAGCTAACTGGCCTCCTCCGAGGAGCTCACAGTGGTCTTCAGTGGTGTTTTCTGTTGGATCCCAGATGTCCACACCACCCAACCTGTCCCCAGACCGTCTCTGGAGGTGGGGTGCTGGGCCCAAGGTGGCAGGACACCGTGCACGCCTCAGGGACAGGCACGCGGCCTGTGTGGGTGTGCTGAGGGCTGCTTTGCTATTTAATGCCCAGTGGCACCTGCGTTTCTGGGGCTGTCAACACCGGACCTCCAGAACCTTGACCCACCTGGCTTCCTACAGCTGATGGGTGCAGAAAAACTGCTTATTTCTCTATTGACAAAGAATAAGGCTGCCTATTTATTTGGAAAGATAATGTTCATTTAAGGAGTGTTTTTCAAACCTCAGGACACATGCTCCCCTTCTGCTTCTCCCACCACAGACCCCTTCCCTCTGAGAGATCTCGCACCCTTACTGAGAAGGACTGTGGTTCTGCATGATTGTCCTTGGGTTTAGGTGCTTCCCCTCAGGAGCAGTGTGGCCCTGGGTGTAGAAATCAGAGTGAGGTGCGTCCATCCACACAGGGCACTCTCCTGTCCCCCTCGTGTTTGAGTCCTGTGTGCCCAACCTGTGATGAAGACTCAGGTGTGATTCTGTGCCATGGCTGCCCTCCCCTCCACCCTGTGCTGCAGAAGGGGGCGATTTAAGGGTGAATGTGAAGACCAGAGACGTTCCTGGAAGCCTTGGCTCGTGAGAACGGGTGCTGAGGGCATGGTGGGGCCTCGCCACCTGTCAGGATGGCTGGGTGTGTTCCCCTTGGCCACGTTCCTGGAGAGAACCCCAGGCAGACGTCCTGCTGAAGGGCTGTGTGGGGGCCGTCGGGGCAGCTGGTGCTGGCTGTGGCCTCTCAGGACGGGAGTCTGAGGGCCTCTGAGAGAGGCCAGAATCTTCCTCAAGAGGAAGGGTGGACTCTCGCTCCCCAGGGCCTGGTTTCCTGGGTGGTGCCTCTGGCCCTTGGTTTGCAATACCCTGAAGGGTGGAGTCACTCTTTCTGTCGGGAGATTTTCGACGTGGGTGTCCCTCGCAGCCTGGTGTTGGCTTCCTGGCACCTGTCCCCGGCCTGCCTTCCTGGATAGCTGCCTCTGTTGCCATTTTCATTCACTTCATGGAAGAAATTCAATGCTGTAAACTTGTGACCCAAAATGGTGATGGAAATGGACAAGCAAATCAGAGGTACCCCCCAGCAGGCTCATCAGCCAAAGGGATGTGATGAGGACAGCGCCCAGGCGGCTGCAGATCCCCAGACCTGCTTCCTAGGTGCGGCAGCCACCTGGTAGCCAGGCAGGACTTGCTCAAAGAGAGGGCCAGCTGTGCATCACACCCCGAAAGACAGCCAGCTCCATGCTGGGGCTGCCCTGGACAGGGCTTGGTGTCAGGGTGGGTCCCTTGCGGGGCCTCGGTCTCAGGGAGCAGGACCTTGGTATGGGGGGATTCCTTCCCACAGGCTGCTCTGCACTGCCCAGCCTTTCCCACATGCTCTTGGAGGCCAGCACTGATGGACCTGCACTGCCCGGCCGTGGGAGGGTGACCCTGAGCCCTGGGTCTCGAGGCCAGGCAGGGTCTTGGCTCCATCCTCTCAGAGCTTAGACGCTGCACATTGTACAAGACCCAGTTAAGCTTCCCTTCCTGGAGGTGGAGCAGGGGGCAGCTTCCTCTGTCCCCCGGCCTCCCTTGAGGCAGTAGGAGTAGCCGCCCTGCCTTTGACGGAGCTACTGCTGGTGCCCCCAGAAAGCCCAAAGCTGCTGCTGATGTCAGTATTTTGAGGGCACTTTCACATTTTTGGTGGGTGACAGTTCTGCGGGCTTGTCTCTTTTAGATGTCCTAGTTTGGAAGCAACAATTAAAATACTTGAGTCCCCATTTGATGTGATGGGGTTAGTGTTTCTGCATCTCATATCATGATCTAACCAGTGACCTGGACTAGAGTGGCAGTGGGTTACAGGGTGGATTTTTCTCACATTTTCATAGAAATTTGTGGAACTTGTTTCTTCAGAACTCAGCAAACACATTAATATTTTTGTTTTGATCTGAGACCAGTGGAACTTTCTTCTTAATAAAATTTCTGGCATTTAATTAAAAAGGCAAAAAAGAAAAAAAACAGGGTGGGGGTCGTGTGCCAGGAGGCCTCGGGACTGTTCTGAGATTTCTGGAAACTGCCTCGCAACAGATGCCCACAGAGTGGCTTCCTGGGAGCGTCCCAGGCCCGAGCTCAGGGAATGGGGCGTGTGGAGGGCCTCCAGGTCCTTCCTGCTGCTCACCACTGTCCTCGCTGCTGCCTCCCACCTCAGTCTGGGCCCCTGAGCACCCAGTGCCCGTGGCGCACCCAGGGTGTGTGGCACTGGTGCTGGGCACGGGAGGCCGGGGCACAGGCCCCTCCCCGTCGGGGAAGGAGTGGACGTTGTCCAGTCACCCTTAAGATGAGGTTGTGAGCTCCTGCCTTTTGCCTGTGTGGACGCCAGAGTGACACCTGCGAGTCTGCACTGTCACGTGATCATTGTCATCACAGGGAGAGGTATCGATGGGCCCTCATCCAGGTTTGGCTGCAGGGCCCAGAGCCAGGCGGTCTTCCTCGAGGACCCAGCCTCATGGCCCACTGCACTGCCTCCCTGAGCCGGGCAGGTGTGTGGGTCTGACCTGTCTCTGCCTCTGAAACCAGGAGCCAGATCCTGCAAATTCTCAGGATCCCTCCTGTCTGAAGACTCCGTTGCCCTGCAGGTGTCTCCAGCAAGCCTCAAGCCAGAGATCAGAGGGACAGGTCAGGAGCTGAAGTAGGGCACGCTGTGTCACCAAGGGCACCTGCAGCATCTCCTGAGGGCTGTGCGCCAGGCATGGCCCTAGAGCTGTCTCCAGAGAAACTGGCATGTGGTGTGTGCGTGTGAGCAGCATTCGTGTGAGTGCTTGTGACTGTGCATATGTGTGAGTGTGTGAGTGTGCCTGTGTGAGTGCTGGTGTGAATGAGTGTATGTGAGTGTGAGTGTATTCGAGTATGAGTGAATGTGTGTGTGAGTGTGCACAAGTGAACGTGAGTACGTGTGAATGCTGGTGTGAATGAGTGTGAGTGTGCCTTGTGTGAGTGTGCATGTGTATGTGCCTTTCTGTGAATGTGTATCTATGTGTGAATGTGTGTGTGTACTGGTGTGAGTGTAACCCTATGTGTGAGCGTGAGCACATGTGTGCACATGTACTGGTATGGCTGTGTCTGTGTGTGCATGTAAGTGTGAGAGCAAAAGTGAGTGTGAGCGTGTTTGGGTGGCTGACATGTTGGGAGTGAGTGGGTGCGGTGTGCGGGTGTACAGGGGTCCTGGCGTGATGGGTGAGTCTCTTCCAGACACGCTGCCCTCGCCGGCCCTGGTGCCAGGAGAGCGGCTGGGAATCGTGCTGTGTAGCCCTGGGAGAGCAGCAGCAGGGGCTCCCGCCTCGGGCGATGGTGGCAGGAAGCACAGGGTCCTTCCTCTGGGCCCTCCTCTGCTCTCTTCGGGGGCTGTGGCCTTAGGGCAGCATGACCTCAGCTCTTATGGCCAGTGGTGACAGCTGCACTTCCCGTGGGCCTCTACACTTCCCGTGGGGGGCCTTGGGGCGCTCACACACTGACCTGTTCTGGGGTGTCGAGAGCGTTGTCATCCTCGTGGGGACACGTGGCAGCCACGGCTCCTTGCAGAGACAGCACCTGTCTGAAACCTCACGCACAGGGAAGTGGCTTGCCGTTGGTCCAACTTTTCCTCTGCTGTTGGGCACCCCCAGTTAGGCTCTGGGGGGTTAGTTGTATTTTGTTCTGCCTCTGTGAATGTAAATGAGGATTGAGCCCCTGCCCCCGGCTCTGGGGTCCGTGTTCTTTGTTGTCACGGAGCTGTTCAGGGGCTGGCCACTATTGGGAGACACTGCCTGGTGCATTTGCTGGCCCTGGTGGAGGCCCTGCCTGGCACCCTGCTGACTGCTCTCCCAGTCTGGTCTTCAAAACCACACGCAGGTACAACGTTACAATTCTGGAACTCGGCGTCTGCCTTCTCTTGGTGCAGTGAAGAGAGGCCTCTGCTCTGAGGCGGTCCTGTCTGTGGCCCCCACAGGGGAGTGCAAGTTGCATACCAGCTGCCCTCGCTCGTTCCACCCATGTGCGATGCCAGCCCAGTCTGTGCCAGGCTCAGCCTGGGCCATGGAAAACAGGACTGCTCTTGACCCCAGGAGTCCCTGTGGCCCCCCCCTAGCTGTGAGCACGCAGTGGGCTACCATCAAGCTTGTCCACGCCCAGAGGAGCCTTGCTTCCCTGTCACGTGATGGACAACAAAACTTTCACCTGTTCACCAAAGGTTCTGCCTGCTCCGAGGCCAGGGGCACTGCCGTGGTGCTGCCCTGCATCTCAGAGGGCCAGGGGAGGAGAGGGAGGGAGACCCGGCCTGAGCCTGCGGCGGTGGCCAGGAGCCTGAGGCAGCTCCCGGGCCTGGGGCTGTCTCGAGGCCTGTCTAGCCTTGGCCAGCTTCCTCGGCCATCCTTGACTAATCCTTTTAATTGCTGCTCTCCAAAGTCCCTCTGCAGGGAACATTCAGCACAGCCATCTCTTCTGATTACTGCTTAATCCTGTTTTGAGTGATTTTAGCAAAGAAGGAAATTATTTGCTTCCTGCTTGAAAGAAAGCCATCATCAGAATGAGTACCATGAAGCACCGCTCATTTCCCCCCAGTGGACGGCACGCTGTGCTTTCCACGGCCAATGTGCGCTCACTGGGAGCTGTCCCGCCACCTCCTTGCCATTCACTCCCCTCTGCAACTGAGGGAAAAGCAGCCACCAGCAGGATCAACTGCTTGTAAAACCCATTGGTGTTAAAAAAACGTCCACCAACAGGCTGCTACAATCCTGTCGGTGATGTCTGCTGAGCAGTGAGGGACTCTCAGCTTATAAAGTCCTGGCTGTTTCTGGAAATGGCAAAATGTTTCTAAAAACATGTGACCAACTTTGAATCACAGAGTTTTTCTTTGGTCTACTTGAAGCAGAATGGACAGTGGCACCCGTGAGTCTGGGGCCAGGCACGCGCCCCAAGACTTGAAGGCAGGAATTAAATAAAGAGAAACGTGTCTGGATGTTCGTTGCAGCACCATCCACAACAGCCAAATGGTGGACACACCTGTGTCCATAGACAGATGATTGGACAAAGCATGGCCTGTCCATGCAAAGGGACATTTCTGAGTTCTGAAAAGCAGTGAACATCTGGTCCCGCTGTAGCGTGGACAAATGTTGAAAATGTTGTGATATGTGAAGGAACAGATGCAAAGTCCACATACTGTATGATCCAGAACAGTAAGTCCACAGAGAGAGTGTATTAGCTGCTCTGGGCTTGGGCAGGGCTGGAGGGACTGCCTCAGGTGCACACTTTCAGGGTGACACGGGTGTCCTGGTGCTAGGCAACATGCTTGCTGCAGTGATATTCTGTTTGCACCACACAGAGAATGTGCCAAGTGCCACCGAAATGTACCCCTTAAATGGCCAAGGTGGCAAATTTATGTCACATGTAGTTAGTTGGACCATGATAAAAAAATAATTTTGCATGTATTTTGAGGATTTAATAATCAAATAGTTAGAAATAGTGTCCAGAGTAAAATCTTAATAAGGCCACACAGGTATCTGCCTGACCTATAATTTAATCACAACCTAATGACATGAATGTACGGCCTGTGAGTGAGCACCGGGGGATGTCCACCTTGAGTTCCGCTCTCGGCAGAGTGACTGCAGAACTGGCAGCTTGGACAGGAGGGGTGGGGTGTGTCTTGGTATCTTTGGTTTGAGGAGCACAGGATGCACACAGCAGTTCCAAGTGACATTTAGGAGCAAGGAGGAGCCATGACTTTTCCATAGCTGGGCCCCTTGTGGTTGGGCATGTCTGTAGGCAGGTCTGCATGGCTGCTGCTCATGCTCACCAGGAGTGTGGACTGTGCCCGAGCAGACCTCCAGGATGAGGTGACTGACGGGTGGCCTGAGCGGCGTGGGGAGCTTGCTTTCCGACACTTCACAGGGTGACTGCAGACTTACTTGGAGGCACTATAACACAGACCCTGTGATTTCATGCTGCTATTGTCACTGTCTGCGCTGACTGATGGTCCGTAGTACTCTAGATGCAATCTTAGAATTTAATATCTAATAATCTCCAGGGCTACAGGTGTGAGAACTATCTAACCAGTGGCAAATATGAAACCTAGAGGCCTCAAGTTGTGCGGAAAAGTGACGTTTTCTTGACATACTCCAAGAGAGTTCAAATATTTGGAAATGGGTCCCCTGCTAGAGACCTGTGAGCCAGAGCCCAGGTTGCTTTTCCTCTTAGACAGTCAGCCATAGGCTCACTGAACAAGGAAGCAAACCTAGCACTGCTGTGAGTTTTCCTCAGCCAAAAGACTGCATTAGAACCTCGTGTTGCAGAGAGATGACCACCAGGCCAGAATGCAGGACAGATGGGAAGCAGAGGCCGGGTGGAGCGGAGGTCTTTGGACGGGCAGGCTGTAGCTCTGGGTGCAGCCCCAGTGGTACAGAGAGCCCAAGATAAGAGATGCAGAGACCTGGTAGAACTCAGAGCTGCCACAGACCTGCAGGACCCCCACTGGTGTGCCGGTGGCACTGTGTCCTTGCCAGTATCTATTCACCAGTGTCAAGGGGAGGAGCCTGTGAAGGTGAGGAGTGGAGACTGCGTGAAAAGGCATTGTTCAGACACTTGGCCGCTTTTGTCTCAGCCCCAAACATTTGCAAACACGGGGAAGCCATTCCTCCCAGGGCTGAACTCCAAAGGAGCTGTGTCCAGCTGTGGGCACAGGAAGCCAGGCGCGGGCTTGCTTGTGGTAGTGGCCCTGGGTGTGGAGCCTGGTGCTGAACAGCATGCCGTTGTCCACACAGTTTCCTGCCGGTTCCTTGGGCCCCCCTCACCTCCCAGGATGCGGAGAGGTCAGCGTGGCTGCTTGGAAGCCCAGGCCTTCCATCTGCCTGCTGGCATCTGAACTCCTCGCCAGGGTTGTGGTCCCTGGGATGGAACCATTCTGAGGGCAAGCTGTGGGGAGAAGTAGCTGGTCTGGAGTGTGTGCATCTTGCTGCTGACCTGCCCATCTTCACAGTATCCGCAGTTCTCTACAGGGGGTAGCACCTGCTGCTGCCCCGGGAGCCTGGAGGTTTCCTGAGTCCCTCCTGTCCCTGGGGATTCCAGCCTCAACAGCACCAGCAGCACCATGCCTTCTGCCGTCAAGTGCACTAGCTCACTGCTGCGTTTGGGGCAGAGCCTGGCCCTTTCCTGCTGGGTTTTTAGGATTCCTGGCAAGAGACAGAAACTTCCTGTGCACCTGGGACCCTGGGGACCTGGGAAGAATGGGCTGTGGCTCTTCCGCAAGGTGCTTTCAGCTTGGGCAGGCCCAGTACTCCACCTGCGTCAAAGTCCCTGTTCCCAGGAGGTGTTCAGCCTCCACTACTGCTCAAGGGCCCAGGTGGGCCCAGGTGGGTCTCCTTGGGCCTGAGGAGAACCTGACTGTGACTGGGGTCATCTTCAGGAAGCAAGGTCCACTTGCTGCCCACAGATGTGCTCAGGAAGCTGACTGAGCCTCAGTGTCCCTCTCATCCAGTGTGGAGAACGACCCTCTTCTCACTGCCTGGCCTTTGTCGGGCGGCAGGACTGTGAGGCGGGAGCATCCCTCTCACCGGGAAGCCCCTGCCAACCCGGTGCGTGTCTGCCTCTCGCAGCTCCCTGCCGGTGCGTAACCCTGTCTGTCCTTCCCTGCAGACGTCTCCAGGTGTGTGGCCGAAAGGAAGTACACCCAGGAGCAAGCCCGGAAGGAGTTCCAGCAGGTGTTCATCCCCGAGTGCAACGATGACGGCACCTACAGTCAGGTGACCACCCTGCTGGGGACGTGCCACCCGGGCGGTGAGGGCGGAGGGCGCCAGGAGGGCGGGCAGCTGGCGGAGCAGCGGCCAGGGTGCCCCGGGAGGCCTCCCATTCGCACCGCAGAAGTTTCTCCCCAAGGAGCCTTGTGTGCGCAGAGGGGGGCTGAACACGTCTGTGCCCCATCGGGCAGTGTCCAGCTCTGCTGCCCACGTCCACCCGTCGTTGCCTGAGAACCTGGCGTGGGCAGAGCCTCGGCCAGCCTCTTAGACCAGGGGAACGGCCGGGTTGTTCAGGTTCGGTTTCAGGTGACAGGGCGCATGCGCGGGGAAGGCAGGGAGCATGCGCAGCGTCAGAGCCAGGAGGGAGCTCCAAGACAGCCCAGCTGGCGGCCTGTGGCTGGAAGCTGACCAAGCCAGGCTTACCTATGGTCATGTCCTTAGCCAAGGGACGGTTGAGAGGCCAGGTCACCTTCAGGTGACAGCGTGGGATCCCTGTCTTACACCGCCATTTGACCACTGAGAGATGGGTATGGAGAGTGAGGGTGCCTCTGCTGGTCTGAGCAGGGCCTGAGCCTGGTCCTGGAGGCCAAGGAGGCTCCCTGGAGGAGCACCCTCCCGCAGCGCTCCACCGCCGACAGGCTCCCGCCTGCCCAGGCCTCAGTTTCCCCATTGCAGGGTGAGGGTTGTGCTGCGGCGTCTGGACGGTAAAGGGCAGTTAGGTCCTTCACAACAAAGGTGCCCAGCACCCTCATCCCTCTAAGATCTGCAAACCCTGCCACCCACCAGGGAGTCACCTTAAGTGGCACTGGCTATCCCAGGCCTCTGAAGTGACTCCACTAACATGGAGCTGGCCTCTCAAGCCGCCAGCTCTGCTCCTGTGTCCAAGGATTGCTCACCACCTGTCCTTTGTCTGCAGGTCCAGTGCCACAGCTACACGGGGTACTGTTGGTGCGTCACGCCCAATGGAAGGCCTATCAGCGGCACGGCTGTTGCCCACAAGACGCCCAGGTGCCCGGGTAGGTCTGATCCAACCTCCGGCTCTGTGGAAATCAGTTGCCTCTTCTGGCTGTCTTCTTTACGCCTGCTTGTAATTCAAGAGGAAAGCCAGTTTGGTGGAACCCTGAGTGATAGTGAGAAGGGCTCAGGCTACTTGACAGCGTGTTGGAGGGAAGAAAAGCGGAGGTGCTTGTGCACACACTCAGGGCGGAGGAGAGCACTCCCAGGAAGGCCTCCCTGGCCTGAGCCATGGGAGGGAGGGACCATGACTGGGAAATGTCAGTAACCAGAGACTTTAGTCACCAGTGGAAACGACGCAGAGCTTACTTTGGCCACGAAGGTGAAAACTTCTGGTCTTGTATACATAGGTTTTTCAGAGAGAAAGTGGCTCATTCTTCATCGGCGAATTTCCAGAGGGTTTATTTGTGTTATTTTATTACTCATAAAAGGGCTTGATGTAAGAAAATTAGCAGGATAATAATCTGTGAAATGCTTTCTTTTCCATTAATATTTTACCAAAAAGGTTGTAAATGATTCAGATCATTTTTACTTGAAAATGGTCTATAGCCCAAGTTTGGTTAATTTGCTGGGGAAATCTATAAGTTTCCTTGAAAAAAAATCTCATATCTAGCCTTCAAAATTCTTACATTCTACATATGAAAATAGGTAGAACTATCATCATATGATCAAATAAAGTAGCAAACATTTCCCCCAACTTTTCATGTAAAACATTGAAACAGTTGCACTTAGAGTTCACTTTTAGACTTCTTTTCTAGTTAAGGACAGGCACTTTCTAGCTGGGAGTTCTGTTCATGCTCAGGGGCTTAGGAAGAGTCCCAGCCCCCAGAGTGCAGGCTGGAGCTCACGATGGCATGGCCTCACGGGAACGATGCAGCTGCATATCGAGCAGCGTGAACCTCAGGACCTCACGTGGCAGGTCTCACGTGGCAGGTCTCTCGTGGCAGGTCCCATGTGACAGGTCCCGTGTGGCTTGTGCTGTGGAATTGAATTACGGGTATTTCCCAAAGCTGCTTTGTTACCAAAGGCCTCAAAAGAGCTGGACAAAGTTTGAGTGAGCTCCCATTGACATCTAGTCGTTCTTTCATGGACTCCTGGAGGAGGCCAGGGGAGGAACTAAGAGGCTGTGCTGGGGCGGCCTCTGTGAGCCTTTCTGGCTCCGCACCTCCCCCTGCGTCAGCTTTCTGGGTGGAGTCTTCCCTCCTGGAGGG
This sequence comes from Marmota marmota marmota, assembly GCF_001458135.2. Lineage (NCBI taxonomy): Eukaryota > Metazoa > Chordata > Mammalia > Rodentia > Sciuridae > Marmota > Marmota marmota. Next base: position 1,223,314 of record NW_025999983.1, on the reverse strand, counting down.
GAAGCGGGGAGGAGTGTCTGTTGCTGGGGTGGCAGGGAGGTTGTCTGAAAAATCAAGTAGTGCATGGAAGAACTTTCCCGGAAAACCGTGTGCACAGTTGGCTGAACGGCGTACGATGTGCAGCACAGCCGGCCCACAGCCTGCTGGCTCTCAGTTCCCAGCCAGCTGTCACTAGCACTCGGCTGCAGCAACTTCTCCGTCTTTCACTGATCCTATAGATGTTTTGGTCTGAGAAGTGGATTGGGAAAGAGAGTATTCTGTGCTTTTGCTCTAAAGGCCTGGTATTTACTGTGTGGAAATGCTACCGGTAGGAAGCAAAGACGGTAAAAGTGCGGTCCACAGGGCACTCTCCCGGAACTCACGCTCCTACAAGGCAGTCGCACCTTTTCGGGTGCCTGGTGTGGCTCTGTGGCTGCTGCCCCTGTGAGGTGTGACTCCTGGTTGGGATGAGTAACCTGTTCCCCGACTCCAGAGAGCAGCGGAACATCCCTCTATTCCCCCGAGAGCTCCAGGCTTTCATTCTGCCAACTTGGGTGGGAGGGCAGGTGCAGCGCCAGCTCCTTTGGGAGCTTCATGGAGTTTGGGGGACTCTCTCCCTCTCTTTTCTCAAAGATTTGAAGTCTAACTGCAGGGGACAGGAACAAAGCCTACCACAAAAGGACTTTTTCTCCAAGGGAGGATTCCTACAGCTAACCTATTTTCTACTATCGGGAAATCGCTTCAGGTTTTTTATCTCATCTCTGTTCTGTAACCCTGCACCCTGGCCAAGAGCTTATTCCTGGCCCGAGAACAAAGTGCTTTACAATATTAAAGCTGAATCGACATGCAGGAATTTTTAATATCACAGTATCCAAAGACTCTTCATATAGAGCTTCGTCTGGGTTATGTCTTTGAAGTGGTCTGTGGGCTCTCGTTATGGGAGAGGGGTAGAACAGCATAGCTGGTGCCCACCATGGGTGCCACCCCAACCCGTTCTCTCACCAAGGGCCAGGCACAGGTGCTGGCTGGAGGTCTTGTCCAGCCTGCCACAGCTGCATGGGATGTGAGTGGTCCCTTCTCACAGCTGAGGAAAGAAAGCCATTATTTGTCCCTAACAAGATTCATAACATCAAACTTTGTAACTTGGTTTAAGTATTGAAGCACTTGCACTGCCCACTCCCCCAGGGCCGAGGAGGTCCGTGGTCTTACCCACTGCCCACCTCCGCTCAGGCAGAGCCTGATTGCTCATCCCACCATGTCTGCTTTGGTGTCAGGGAGACCAAGATGTTGATGACGGAGGATCCCGGCTTGGACTGAGTAATTTCAATACGTTGTTGATGCTGACTTAACTCTGATTCCTACATTTTCCTACTTTGCCCAAGGTACTGGCCACTGTCTGATGCACAGAAGGCCACGTCTGCAGCAGAGTTCCCAGTGATTGCTGAGCAGTCCTGCTAACGAGCAGCTGGTTGGGGTCCTGTTTCTCACTAATGTGTCTCTGGCACTAAGCGGAGGACCCCACCTAGCCGAGGACATTGAAGAAACATCCAGAACAATTAATCCACAAATGTTGAAGTCAGCAAGAAGCTGCAGTTGGTTTCTGACCTCTCTCAAGTATATCTTTATAAAAATTACTAAAATGGAAAATTGTAACTACTTTGATTAAAAACTTGCTTTTTAAAAAAATCATCTCCTCAGCCAGGCACAGTGGCCACAGCTGCAATCCCAGAGGCTCAGAAGGCTGAGGCAGGAGGATTGAGGGGCCCTAAGCAACTTAGCAAGACCCTGTCTCAAAGTAAAAAATAAATGATAATATTAATAATAATTTTTAAAAGGACTGGGGAAGTGGCTCAGTGGTTAAGTACCCCTGGTTCAATCCCTGGTACCAAAACCACCAAACAACCAAACAAACAATGAAACAGAAAAACAAAACAAAATCATCCTTCAAAATGGCCGTTTCTCTGGGTCTAACACTTCTCTTCCTTAAAATGTTAGTTATTAAAATTTTAATAAATATTAATAAAGAAAAGCATGAACAAATAACTCCAACAAGAAGTAGAAAATGCACTAAAAACTCAGTCTTTGCAGCCTGTGAATCTGGATTTTTACCTGTGGTTTGCAATCCCGTGAGGTGCTTCTATAGGAAAGTATACATCCCTGGCACTCCTCTCATGTGTTCTCAGAGGTCGAGGACGTGCCCATTTTGTCCTCCATGAGGTGGCTGTGATCAGGAGCAGCCCCAGAGGGTCAGCCCACTCTGCAGTGGAAGTTGTGGGTGGTTTTGAAGGTGTTTAATTTATAAGAATTTCCTAAGACACTGGCTAGATATAAGGCAGCGAGCAAAGTGTGGTGGCCGCCCTGCAGAGGGGCTCTGCAGCCTGGGGGTCAGAGGACCCTCCTCCACCTGTGGGGAGACCTGCATCTGAGCAGCCTGTGGGCTCATCTGATCCTCCTCCGAGCGGGCCTCTGTCCTCTGTCCTGGTCTTCACATCTCACTTGTGGTCATCCCACTGACAGAAAATATTTTTCCATTCAGGAAAAATGTTTCTTTTCTTTTGGGAAGAAGTACTTTTCCATGTGTAATAGTCACATTTTTGATTGTCTGCCTTCTTACTCTACTTCATAGTATGTGTGATTTGGTGTCTGATTTGTGATTTGAATGTCACGTGCATCTAATAGAGTACTCCATGAATCATCCCTAATGACACCAGTCCACAGATGGCTTCAGCCTCCGCTTCCTAGTATTTAATAACTCTTTCTAAGAGATAGAGGGCTTTTTAGAAGTGAAGGGTCCCTGTCTGTGTAGCTCATCTGAAGAAAAATGGCTGTGTTTTATTCAGCCCTGCATTGCTGTGACCAGAAGACCCGATGAGAATGACGGGACGAGGCGCAGTCTCTGTTGGCTCTTGGCTTCAGAGGTTCGGTCCGTGGCCTGCGGACCCGGCAGCTCTGGGCTCCCGAGGAGGCAGAGCATCATGGGAGGGCAGGGAGGAGGAAGGCAGAGCTCTGCACACCAGGGACAAAGCATAGACCCCGAGGTACGACCCCGTGACCCTCCTCCAGCCACACCCCTCCTGCCATCATCACCACCCAGTTAATCCATGAAGTGGACTGAAGCATGGATTGGGTTTAAGGCTCTCGTAGCCCGATCATTTCACCTCTGAGCATTCTTGGCTTGCTTCACAAGTGAGCTTCTGGGGACTCCTCACATCTAAACCATAACAGCCTCGGTCTCTCTGGAGGTTTTATGCACGGGAAAACAAGCATAGGCATTTTTTAGATTAATTTTTTATTTACATATGACAGCAGAATGCATTACAATTCTTATTGCACATATAGAGCATAATTTTTCATATCTCTGGTTGTATACATAGTATATTCACACCAATTCGTGTCTTCATACCTGTACTTTGGATAATAATGATCATCACGTTCCACCATCATTAATTACCCCATGCCCCCTCCCTTCCCCTCCNCCCCATGCTCCCTCTCCCTATCCCACTATGGGTCAGCCTCCTTATATCAGAGAACACATTTGGCATTTGGTTTTTGGGATTGGCTAACTTCACTTAGCATTATCTTCTCCAACGCCATCCATTTACCTGCAAATGCCATGATTTTATTCTCTTTTACTGCTGAGTAAAATTCCATTGTGTATATATGCCACATTTTTTTATCCATTCATCCACTGAAGGGCATCTAAGTTGGCTCCACAGTTCAGCTATTGTGAATTGTGCTGCTATAAACATGATGTGGCTGTGTCCCTGTAGTGTGCTGTTTTCAGTCCTCTGGGTATAGACCTAGGAGAGGGATAGCTGGTCAAATACAAATGCTGCTGCTTTTTTTTTTTTTTTAAACAAGCATCTTTTGTTTTCTTTCCTGTGTGTAACTACGGAGTCAGGTGTGGGGGGACTTTTGAGGACCCTAAACTGTGTGACCCTCTTACAGGCTGACTGCTGCACTGAGGCTTCTTCTAACTTAAAGAATGTGAAGCTTTTACTCTTAAACCCAGTGTGTGTAAGACAGGCTGGGGAGCAGGGGCCGTCTCCTAATGGCTCCCGACTTGTGTAAGGGGAAATTCATGGGAAATTTCTCCTTTCACGACTTTAGAGAAGGAAGTCCTTGGATTGGGGACGATCAGGGGCCTCACCTGTGGGTAGTGGGTGCAGAACATTCCTTCTGCCCTGTGCGCTTCTAGCCAGGAGTCCAGGCTACTTCACACCAGGATCACTAGAGAAGGGAGACCCCTGGAGCGAAGGCCAGCCCTGTGAAGCCCTCCACATCCACCATGGCCCCAGAGGCTCACTGGGAGACTGGCTGGACTGGGTTTGGCTTCTGCATCTGCAGAAACGGCAAATCGCCGCCGGAGTCCAAGCTGGGTGCACGATGAGAAGGAGCCGCCCCTGCGTGGGGGAGACCCCCGTAACAGACAGAAGACGAGAGGACAGAACTGGGTCACTGGTTGTTGCATGGTGACGAGCACCCGCTGGACCTGGCTCCAGCAGGGAGGTCAGTGTGCCTTAGGACCCTGCTTGACAAGCCCCGACGGTGGCCTGGCCCTGACACAGAGGTTTTGCCTCCTGACAAGTCTCCACGTGGTGCCGTCCATGGGCCCAGCCCCTCCTGCAGAGGGCATGGGTGAGGCCAGGGCCCCACATGGCTGCCCAGGCCACAGTGTGTCCACCCAGGTGAGCAGTAGGGATGGCCACCTGCATGCTGTGAGAGGCCTGCTGTTGGCAAGGACCTGGGACTGCCTGTCCCTCCTCCAGCTGACCACCTGCTGGGAACCAGGTGGCCACACCAGCCCCTTGCCACCTGACTGATTTGCTCCACCCCGTTTGGTATCTCACGGCAACTGGGTCAGTCAGAAGTCACCGTGGGCTGCAGGACCCTGCTGCCTTGTGGCCTGAGCATCCACATAGGCCTGGGTGAAGCTGACCTGCTGTGTGACCTGGTTGTCCCTGGAGCAGGCAACGTGGACACTTCTAGTCCCTGTGCCTTGAAGATTATGAACGTTCAGGAAACGTAAATAAACCATGCTCTGCCAAGCCCTCTGGGGCTCAGAGTGGAGTGGACAGCATCTTCCTCTGTGGGTCACTGACTGCTGGCCAGGGCAGGCTTAGGATTGGGATCTGGTACAACTTCCCTGAGTTTGGGAACAGGGAGGTGGCACCTTCTGGGTCTGCATGTGTGGAGTCTGCCCTGACCCTGGGGGCCTCCTGCCCCATGGAGGAGATGTCGAGGACAGGAGTGGGGAGGAGTGGCAGGCGCGTGGGTCCCTGGCCTCCCTCACGGGCCTGGCTCTGACCCCTGCAGAGGCCGCTGGCGAGCCCAGAGGCTTGGGCCACAGAAGCTTGCCAAGTGCTGCCGGTTGTCGTGTGAGCCTTCTGTCCTTTGCTGCCCCGTCCAGGAGGCAGAGTGTCTGCTTAGGTCTTTGCAGGTACTGACCAAGCTTCTCTGAGAACCCGGGCTGCTGTCCTGGCGTTGTCCTGGCTCTGTCCCACGGAACTGTGTGGGTCTTGAAGAGCTCTGGGTCCTACTGTGGCCAGCTGCCATGCTTCAGCATGCGTGGAAGGATCTCTCAGAGTGAATGAGGGTGGCTCTGTGTCAGCTCCACGATGCCTACCAGCCACACCGCCCCAGCGCCCTGGGGGACCCAGCCAGGCACAGGGGTCCTGTCTACCCACTATCACAGGCCGAGAGTGCATCCTTGTCGTGTCTCAGGTGACACAGTGAAACTCAGGTGAACTCAGAAACCTCCCCTTTGTCTCAGGCCCACGTGGCTGGGATGTCTGACCCTGTGAAGTTTGTGCTTCCCAGCCTGGTCAGGGCCAGGGAGTCTGAGTGAACCACGGACCTTTCCTATCGCCCCTTATGTCCATTTCAACACTGGAAACTGACCAGGCTTCCTCTCCTTCCTCCCCTGGCATGGATCCCTAAGTCAGGGCACCAGGGCCTGAGATCATGGAGGTGACGTGCACCAACCTCTTCCATCTGCTGGGATCTGACTTAGTTCTAGAATATCCTTCCTGATGCGCAAGAGGCGTGTGATCGGGTGGGGCTGACCCCACTTGATCCACCCATCCCCCAGTACCAGTGTCTGCCTCGGACGAGGCATTAGTGCTGAATGCAGAGCAGCTGTCCCCAGGAGCCATCTCCTGCCAGACCAGGCTGGTCAGGGGAGAGGAGAGGAGCTGCCTGACCGGCATGTGTGACCCACAGTGAGGAGGGGCCAGGAGGCCTGCTGTCAGGGCTGTGGGACAAGCCAGGCTGGTCCAGTTTCCAAACTGCTTTGAGGTGAATGTCACTGGGTCTCTCCTCCAGGCACCTGGGAGGTGAATGGGGCAGGCAGTTTGCTGCCTTTTTTCATGAGACAATCAAAGCCCAATGGCTCCCGCTGACTTCTCGGGTCCTTTGATGAGTGGCTCTGTGGGCCCACTGGCTCTTGTGACTCTGCCCAGTGCTGTGCTGGGCAGTTCTGTCCTCTGTGTTTCTTGCGCAGTCCTCTCGGGCTCTCCTGTGCACCCCTGCGGGTCCACACCTGGGAGCCAGCCAGCTGGCTAACGTCCAGCAGTGCATCAAGGGCCAGGGCAGGCCTGAGGGCCAGGCTCTTCATGGGCCCCCGTTGGTTTCTGCTGTGGGCTGTGGTCCTGTTGGGAGTTGTGTCTGCGGTGTCAGCAGATGATGCAGAGGCAGGGCCTGCACCCTCTGTGGTCTCCTTCCCACCGTCCTCTCTAGCCTGCTTCTCTGGTGCCCGCTCACCACCTATCTTCTGCAGAGGGGCCCCTCTGACTTCAGACCGTGTCGTCTCCCGAGGGCAGCAGACCTCCTGGGCCAGCTCTGCTGCTCACTAGCCAGGTGCCCTCCTGGGCCACAGTCCCTCCTCTGTGGAGTGGCATGGGCAGGCTGTCTCTGCACTGAGAGACCCAAGGCATGCAGACTGCTTATGACAGAGACCAGTGTGCCCTAAGAACTACCTAGGCAGGAGCTGGGCATGCTGGACTGTCACTGGACATTATCATTTGATGCCATCTCCCCAAACCTGACTGACTGTCCAGTGGTGAATTCCTTGCACACAAGGGATGCATGTGGGACCGTGGGTGAGAGACCATGGCAGTGGGGCTGGGGTGATGTGGCCACTGTGGCCCTGCTGTGGTGCCTGCTTTCCATGGCTTGGTCGAGCGGAGATGGCACGGGTCCTCCACCCCAGAGGGCAGCTGGACTTTGTGTGGCTCTATGACCTAAGCAGACGTTCAACATTGTGCACTGGTTTCCCTCCAACTTGGTTTTACAGACGAGGACACGGAGGCAGGGAGAGCTGAAGGGGCCCCTAGGCCCTGGGCCAGGAGCTGTGGCGTGTGCTCTGCTGAGCATGCTCCCTCTCTGCGCACAGGCTGTCTGGCCTCAACACAAGCTTTCAGGTCACTTTCCTGCTGTCCTGGTTAGAGAAAGAGAAGGCAGGAGCAGCCAGCACCACTGAGAAGGGCCAGGAGCAGAAATGCCTCTCTGTTGGGAAGAACGTGTCCCTCACCATCCCTCTGAGCTCTCAGCCCCAAAGCAAAGGCTAACGTGTCCATGTGCCCAAGGAGTGTGAGTGCAGCAGGGCAGCTCTCTCGCTGGCTCAGCTCTGGGGAGCCGTCCCTTCCCCAGCTGAAAGAGGCCTCCCTGTCCTGGTTGGCCCCCGGGACCCCCACTTCCCCTGTCACCGCCTTGGTCTCCTTGCTTGTTGTTAAAGTGCATCTAGTGCTGAGTGAAGGAGCCGTCTTAGGCCTCTGACTCTCAGCAGCCTGTGGCCACTCAGCTGGGCCGTCTGGCAAGCGCTCGTCACTGCTGGGTTTGAACCGAGCCTTCAGAACCACAGGCCTGGAGAGCTCATTGCCCCTGCTCAGGGCTTGGAGGCTTCCTCGCGTGTGCTTCGTGGAGTCTTTCACGGGAAACTCATACCCGGAGTGCTGAAGAGCCACCCCTTCCTGGGCATGAAGTGGCACAAAAGCTCAGAAATGGGGGACTCCAGCTGTGGCCTGGCTGGTCTGAGGGTGTGGCTGAGTGGGGTCTTCCCACCTGTGAACGGAGGTCGGCCTGGAAGCTGCCCACTGGCCCAGCGTCTCAGAACGCGTGCCGACCGCCGAGGGTCATGCTCATCACTCCTGTCCTGGCCCTCTGCTGGAACCCCGCCAGTTGGCGCCCCTGGGAGTTCAGCAGACCCTGCCTCCAGGAAGGGCAGAGGGGAAGGGCCTTGTCCTTTTGGCTCTGGACTCAGGCTAGTTTCCATAGCTGTGCTGTGTGCAGAGAGCGGTGTCCACGTCCCTGCAGCCAGGACGCTGCAGGGCAGGCTGCGCAGGAAGGCCAGAGTCCTGTCCCGAGGCACCGGGACCCTGAGGAGATGCACCGTTGGACCCACATCCAAGTCCTGAGTAGCAGTGTGGACCCAGGGCATGAGGTCCAGGAAGGATGCTCGATTCTGCCGGGAAGTTCTTTCTTGCACATGAACAGGAGATAGGACTGTTTTTGCATGGATTTGTTGAAGTAAGTGCTGGCTGAACGTGGGGCCTGCTGGCCAACTGCAACACTGTGGGAGGTGGAGAAGGCTGCCTGGCCGCCTCTGGTCAGACTTCAGTTCATACCCTCCTGTCTGCAGATCACAAGAAACATTCTTAATTCAGTCGAGGAACACTCTCATGGGGGTGGGTACTTCTTATTGGGCATGTTTATATTTCAGTCAAAGTCAAAACCCACGCACTAATGTTCAGAAATATTACTGAAATTTTGTCATTTCCAGTCAAAGGAAGGAAATTGCTTTTGAGTCACTGCAGCAGCATGTGATGAACATAAGCTGACGAGTAAGAAGCAAGCTCTTCAAATCTGGCTCTGTGAAGAAGTGGCACACGGAGGGGCCAGCAAAGCTGTCTGCAGGCCAGGAGGCCCCCAGGGGCAGTCCCTCCCCACGAGGAAGCCTGGTGCTCCGAGCCTGGAAGTGCTGCCCCAGTTAACCAAGCAGCCAGGCAGCTGGCGGGAAGGGTCCTCAGCCAGTGCCTAAAAGTGGTGACCACCAGCCAGACCAGGGGTCCTGTGCCTGTCCACACACTGGCAGCTCTGAGTCTCACAGACAGAGCTCACAGACAGCTGTCCACCTCCCCAGGCTGTGCTGGCTGATTCAGGCCCTCCAGAGAGGAGGCGCTGGGCTGGCTGCGTCCCAACTGGTCCTGTGGAGTGGAGCTCCCACAGTGACCCGGCACCCGGGAGCTGAGCTGCCGTCCCCGCCGTCCCCCTCAGCCAGGAGGGCGGCTTGTGCACTTCCTGGCACCTGTTGCCCCACCCAACAACGTCCTAGTCCCCTCTTCAGTGCAGACGCTGGTCTGCATTTCAGTAGCACATTCAAAATGAAAAAAGAACACTTTCAAGTTCTGAGATGTTTTTGCTAAGGAGATCACCCAGCACAGGAGGATGGTAGTTCTAAGTTAATCTGAACGGAATTTTAAAAAAATGCTTTGAGTAGGTTTAGTAATGATGAGTGACAGGAAGCACTTACAGCAGTTTTGATCCCTTGTAAAGGAAGATCCACACGGTCCTCTCCTCTTCTCGCCTTTGTGATACAGACCTGGCAGTATCGCCTAAGTGTCAAAGCTCCTTGTGACAAATTCCCATGTCCTCTGATCCTCTCAAAAGGTCCTTCTTCAATTTTCTTCTCTATAAATCTGATTCAGGCGGATGCAAGGGCTTTAAATTGTCTTTAGTTAATTACTTAGTTAACTATTATCTTTAGTTACTTATTTTTAAAACCATCTCCTCTGCTGCCTCCCTTGCCTGAGGTATGGTCCCTGCTTAGAAGGTCACTGTGGCCTTCTGGGGAGAGAGGCTGGACGCAGGACTGGCAGCCCTACATGCACCTCCCAGTCCAGAAACAGAACCCCGTGTGGCCTGAAGGCCATCTCTTTGTGGCTGTGGCTCCTCCGCATACCAGAAAATTGTAGCCCTTACCTATAAAGTGCCAAGGCATTGTGAATTTGTTAAATGAGGAAATAGCTGCTCACCTAAATTATTGATCACCATTTGGTGACCAGAAATAATTTCATTTTTTATTTTTCTCTTTTAGGTTCTGTAAATGAAAAGTTGCCTCCACGGGAAGGCACAGGAAAAACAGGTAACTATCTTAACATCAATTTTCATGATGATATTTCGTATCTAATCCAGTTGGTGCCTTGAAGTGACTTCTCAAGTTGAGACTTAAACATGTATTAGTAATGGTAATGGAGCTGAAATAGTGGTCAGTTCTTGATTTGTTCAACAGACATGTGGTCAGTCTTGGGGTTGCAGTCACCCTGTGGCTATGGTGCACATCCCTGGCCAGCCCTGGGGTCCACCTCGGGGCTCCTGCCCTGACTGTATCAGAACTGCTGCACTGTGTCCCTGGGAGGACTCTAGGGAGGGGCCAGTTCAGGCTTGGGCTCCGGCTCCAGTCACTGTGGTCTCACCCCTCCTGCGCAGGGCCATTAAGCTCCTTCCTTAAGAACCACTCCTTGGCCAGGGTCAGCTTCCAGGGGCTGCAGGTGCCTCTGTGGCTACCAGGGTGGTGGACCTCATCCCAGGCCCCCTTTCTGGTTTCATCTTCTCCAGGTTAAATGAAATCAGACTTTGACTTTCTTTCCCTGATCTGGGTTATTATGATGAACCTGTAGCAAAGAAGAGTAACGTAAAGACAAACGGACCCTGGTGTATCCAACCCCATTCCTGAAACATACATTGAAACTCTGACAGGCTCCGTCCCTCCCTGGAGGAACATTTGTCAGGTGTTTGCTTTTGTAAGACAAAGGTGGCCACCTGGTCACCTCCAGCTGCCCAGAGACCACTCGATGGGGATGGGCGGGAGGTGGTTGTGTGGACACGGACACAGTCCCTGGGAGATGGAGCTCTCGGTGCAGGAAGAGCGCCCGTTCGTTTTCCAGCTGTCGCAGTGACAGGCAGAACGGGGTCCTGGCTTGACAGGTCTGCGAGGGGAAGAAGGGACAGGCACACTGAGCACTGGAGTGAGGGTCTGGATCTGCATCTGTGAGATTTTGGTGGTCGTCAGACTGAAGGTTGGGGAAAAGGAAGTGGCAATGTTCATGCTTCTAGAAGTCAATCAAACGCTGAAGAGGGAGGGGCAGGAGAGGGAGGATCCGGCTCAAGGACGGCTTTCCTCCTGATCCTTAGGATTCTAGATGCTCATGGAACCCACTGTGGGGTCTTCCCAGGGAATTGGTGTGTGGGCACGAAAATGAACTGAAGCCCCCAGCCAGAAGACAGGCCTTTAACAGAAGGAAAATGGGGAACCCAGCCGCTGAGACCACTGACTCATGTCCTCGGGTTGCATTGGCCCCACAGGGCTTGTGCTGACACAGAGCTGCTCAGGGCAGCACAGGACAGGCTGCGGGTGCCTGGGGTCTGCCCCCCAGCCACACCCCCACCCCTCACCTCCCTCGCCCTGGGCAGCCAGCAGCCCGTAGATGGCAGGGACCCCATGAGTCTGGGGACAGCTGGAGGGCCCAGAGTGGCAACCTGCTTAGACCTCCGCATCTGACTGCCGTCGCCAGCCCTGAAGACTGAGGATGAGCCTTTGCAGGGTTTTCCCCATGTGCACGTAGGACCTGGAGCAGGGCCCTGGACCGGCCCTCACTGCAGCTTCTCCTCTGAGAACGTGGCAAAACATTTAGTAGACATGGGCCTGGCTACCATTGTTGTTCGGCTCAGACTTTGCTATCAAATGATGTCACGTTATTCTCATTATTTGGACCATAAACAAGAGAGCTCAATGTTAAAGATTTTTAAAAATTTCTTTTTGGCTTTCCTCCTAAAAAACCTTATGCTAAGCTTCACTGCTATTCCTCAGCAGGGAGGGTTAGCAGATAGGCCCAGGGTCTGCCGTCATCTTGTGTTTTATCCTGAAATTACTACCTAGCAGGGGGCACAGGCAAGCCTGGGTGGGGAAGGGGGAGTCCTGGGGGCCCAGGGCCTCCCCACTGCCCAGCGGGGCTGGTCCCAAGCAGGATGAGTAGGAGCTCTGGAGCAGGCAGGCTGTGTCTGGGCTCTTACGCCTGCTCCTCCCCGGGAACTGGAGGACTCCTCTCAGATGTCTGAGTGAAGATGGTCCATTGAGCAGGTGCCCTCTGCACGCCCGGCCTGCTCCCTGCTCCTAGCCCTCACCCCACCCACCTCTCCTCCTGTGTGATGCTTCTGCATCGTTCTGCACAAGGGAGAGCTCAAGGCGCACAGAGGTGGCAGCCAGTGGTCCAGCCCACGCCTCCCTGACTGCTGCCTTTCCACACACCAAAGGGGGGGTGCACCCAGTGCTGGTTTTAGCCACCCTCCCTGTCCCCCTGTCTCCTCCTCGACTCCTGATGACCTGAGTTCACCACTCTGCTGATTTGAACCCTTTCCCAGATCTAGCCTCCCCTGCTCCTGGTGTCTCACCCCTTCCCCAGCCATCCTGGGGCTGGGCATTGGCCCAATGGCTTAGGGCCACATCTAGCATCTCCTGCCTGGGACTTGGTTTTCAGCCTTGAGCTGAGTTTTGAAGCAGTGGCCCCTGCGGCTTCCATCAGAGTCTGGTCGGGGCTGGCATGGGTGCAGCCCCTGCGTCCATTCAGGGTGGCTGTGGGGGTTGGTGGGGCTGCTTGCGAGTCCTGAGCTCTGTCCTGCATGCACACTTACTTAGCTTACTCTCATAATTGTAGTCTCCTTGCAAATCTTTTCCGTTCTGAATTCAGATGATGCCGCAGCTCCGGCGCTGGAGACACAGCCTCAAGGAGATGAGGAAGGTGAGCCTGGGAGATGATTGGGGTTTGTGGCGGGGAGGCCAGAGAGCTGGGAGGTAGAGTCAGGTCGCCCTGTGAGGAATGCCACTCACAGAGGATGGGGTGAGCCAGGAACACGGGCTTCCAGCACAGGGGAGAGAGGAAAGGTGGCCACCGGGTGGGAGGGGCCAAAGGATACCAGTTGCACCTACGTGGGATGAGGAGGTTAGCGATCTGATGTGTGGCATGAGGGTCATCGTTGCTACTGTCCTGAGCATTTCCTAAGACAGTGAACTCAGGTACTTCTACCACACACAACTTCAGTGAGAAGAAGGGTGTGTTAACCTGCTTGATTGCAAAACTCGTTTCAGTCTCTATCCTAAATAGAGATGCCCAAACAAGATATTTGGCCTGAACCTCTGTGAGGGCACCTGCTGTTTTCCTGGGGATTTTAATGTTGAATGGTACTTCACATTGCACAACACTGAGATATTCAATTTTTAATACAAATCTGTGAGTTGAGATCTTACAATTAAGATAACATAAAGTGTGTATTTCAAAAGTGTACAATAACATATGCCATTCCTCTATTCATCTTTTCACATTTTTGTTATGATGAGGATAGATTTCCTCTCTTCACCTTTAATAAATTGTTTTGGACAGGTCAAATCCTCAGGTCAATTGGAATCAGTTGGGATCAGGGTTTAAATATAAATAAATACAAATAAATCAGGGATTGAAATACAGTTGCACCTTGCTTTGCAAATAAGCTGACATGCACATGGTGCTGAAGGCCACACCCTCTCTGCACCTGGGTACCCCATTCCAAACAGGAGAGCCAGAGGTGTCTGGGTGGTGAGGGCGAAGGGATCTTTAGAATCTGTGTTCTCAGGGCAGAGCTCTGACCTTCACTATAAATATTCAAATGCATTTGTTTACACAGTCTCACTAAAATGGTACATCCCTGAAATTTTTTTCACAAAAATTATATTTTGTGTTGAGTCTTTCAACTTAGGGAAAACCTGCGTGTTAGATGAGCAACCATCTGTGCCACACAGTACATTTTCATACACTGAGTTGTTTTCTAATACCCAGTTCTCAGGAAACTGTCTGGATTTAAACTATTTTTAATCATACTTTGGTTAAAGAAGAAATATGCTAAAATAATATTTGAATTGTAATCTTACCATTTCTTTTTGTTTTGTGCACATGATCACGTTAACAATTGCTTTAGGAAGGAGTGATGTGCACTTGTATGTTACACCCACTTTGTTTGTTTGCTTTGCTGCCTGCTGGAACCTTTGAGGAGCTTTGATGAGAATAATTCTCCTTTTACTTCACTAGATATCGCATCACGTTATCCCACCCTTTGGACGGAGCAAGTCAAAAGCCGACAGAACAAGACCAATAAAAACTCAGGTAAAGTGAGACGACCGTTGCAAATGCACGTCTCAACTGGGAGCTTCACCTGAGGGGGTGCCAGGCGTTGTGTCCTGTAACTTGGTCACAGAGTCCTAAGAGTGTCACTTATGGCCGGGCCACCAGATGCATTTAAGATGTTGGTGTTTTCTTATTACACTTTCTAAATTCTTCAAAGGTTTATGTATGAAAATGGAAACGTTTGATGTAAAGACACCGATGACAGGGGCTTGACTGTTGGGATCAAGTGTTGGGTGACTCTAGACAAGCATTGGTTGCGTCCTCCATGGTTGTGATTTTGGCTGGTTTCAGGAAACCTGCTTCTTCCTGTAGTTCCTGTTGACCTCTGGCTGGTGTCCACAGTTCATTTTGGAAGGGAGTGATCTTGGGGTTTCAAGGAGCTTGGTGCAGAGGAGACCGAGCTGGTGACAACTGAGATTTCTTGTGCTGCCTCCTGGGAAGGCTGCATGGTGACCGCTGCGAGGTGGTCAGCGTGGTGGCTGCTGGTGGCTCTATGTCTCTGTCAACATGCATTTTTAATAACAACTTACTGGAAAGTCGGGCGGTTTACCAAGGTTCAGGGTCCTCAAGCAGCTGGACTCTGCTCTCACCCGTGCACTGGCCCAGCGGCACAGCCCCAGGTGGAATCAGGAGTGTCTGGCTGGTGTTGCCCGGGAGGACTGGGTGGCCGGGGCCTGGCACTTCCCTCCCACCTGGCGTCTGCCCAGGGCATTTCCCAGCCCACTGCGGCCCTCACCTGGCTCTGGCCAAGCCCTGTCCCTCACCTTCCTGGTGGGCTGAGAAAGGCAGGATCCAAAGGTTTCACCACCAGATACGTGGGTACAAATGCAGGAAATTAAAACGATTTATAAAGTGTTGATTTTTTCCAAAGGAATGATATTACACATAAATTCTCCCTGTTGTGTAAAAATATGCAACTGTGTACTTCTCTCATAAACTTTAGAAACTCAGTCTTGTTTGCTTTTGTACCGTGAGGCTATTGGCTTTGCTTCTGAATTCTATAAACTAATGCAGGAGAAACCACTCAGAACACACGTGCATGAGCTCGCCAGTAGGTCTGGAAGCTCCTCAGGGCAGGGGTGACGTGCAGTGCCTGAGCTTTGGGAGACACATGCCCAGTCTTTGTGAGCCCCATCCCTGGGCGCTCTTAAGCACAGGTCATTGTGAGCAGGGGCCATTCGGGGTTGGCAGGTTGAGCCTCCCAGAAGCCCAAAGAACAAGTGTACCATTGTTTGACACTTGCTTGTGCCTTGTTCTGGGCTGCCAGGTGGCCTGCCAGGTGCAGTCAACCCATGGAAGCTGGACAGGCTTTCAGTAGGTCATGGGGCTGAAAATCGGGCTTCAGGAAGTCCCATCCACATCAGCTACCCTGCACACTGCTTGATCTAAGTCTGCCTGCATGAGTAGAGTACAGGAAGGTGGCGTGAGCTGGTTTGTGGATGTGGGGCTTGAAAAGGAGTGCTCAGATTTGTGTTTAGTGACAGCTGTCCAGGTGCAGGTCTGTCTCAGTCTGAAGAGGGTATTTTGGGACATTAAAAACAGTGTTTAATTTGTTCCGTTTTAACAGTGAGATGATGTATCACAAACAATCAGGATTTACATAATGGCCACCACTGTCATTGAAGTTTCAAACGTATCAATCAACTGTATGCATATTTATTTTCTGCTGTTCAAAGCTACTTTTACTTATAATCATCTTTGGTAGACATGGGCACATTTATTGGACCAAAAATGAATGATTTGTGACTTAGTACTCTGTGTTTTTAAAAATTCTCTTAGTTTGTCAGTTTTCTTTCATCTTCTTTTATAGAAAAGGTCAACCTAGAAACAAACGGCATTGCTTATCTGTCCTCTGATGTTCCTGTAGGTGAGCAAAACATAAGATTTTCCCTGTGAGTTTGCAATAAAAAATGTTATTTCTTTTGGTAGCAGTGCCAGCACTAGCCCCAGGCCTCACGATGGGAGCGAGTGTGTGCTGTGAGCACGTGGCTTACAGCAGAGTGGCAGTAGCCTTTCCAAGGGACCATTCTTCCAAAACAAACCAAGTCTCCCAGCCTGTGAAGCTTTTCACATAGTAGTTACTCAATGAATGTGTATTTACCACAATAAATATGTACTTACTAAACCAACAAAGAGTCTTACCATCACACATCCCATGGGTACTCTGATGGTACCATTGCATTTGTTTCTAAACCTGAATTAACGAAACAGAAGTATAACCAAGTTGATAAATAGTGAGGAAAGAGGGAACCTCAGTACCACTGTGCTTTGACTTCTGGATTTATATTGATTGAAATTCAATGCAAATATAATCATATATGAAATGTTTTCTGTTCATTTAGTAAGAAAAGCATCTCTTTCATTTAATGATCAATATACATTAAAGAAATGACTAGAATCTCATTTTTTTTTTAACTTAGGAATGCAGTATCCACTTTTCCTATCTATATAAGACTAGGTGTTGGTTCGTCTCTGTCTTGAGTCATCTTACCATCTTAGCTTTGCTCTATTCATAACGGGTACACCAGGTATGGCAGATATTTATCAGGTAGATTTTGCAAGTTTCTTTCAATCAGATGACTGCATTAGTGTCTCATGATTAACTAGTGTAAACCTAACCATTGCTCTTCCCTGGGGCGTGGCAAGTGCTTCCCCGATCCCAGCCTGGCTGCCCTGAAGCCCCCTCTAGGATTTGGAAGAGGAGCTTTGGGTTTCTCTTCTTGGTTGGAGAATGCCTCAGGCGTGCAGCGATTCCCAGATGCCAGGCGCTGGGGCTCTGTGGCCTTCCAAACGAGGGGCCTCTCTCAGAAGGGAGCGTGAGCTGGGCCTTCAGGGCTTATGGGATGCTGCCTGTAGGGCCAGAAGCGGCCACCCAGGCCCTGGTCTCTGGAGTCCAAGTGCGAGTCCTTCTCAGTGCCCAGGTGGCGGGAGGGGGAGTGTGGCTGGCATGAGGCTGGCTTCCTGCAGCCTGGAGAGGAACCTGAAGTGGGGTGTGACCTGAGCAACCGTCCTCAGAGCGTGTTCATCCTGGGGTCCATGGGGCATGCCTCTCCCCAACAGGAGGCCAGACCGCTGTCCTCACCTTGTTTCAGGGGCCTTCGTCTTTTACAAAGTACTAAGAACAAGATGACCATGTTCTTTTTCACTCGAGGTGTCTGATAATGCAGATAAGATTCTTAAGTTTATGCCAAAAAACGTGTGTTGATTTGTATTGATTAATTGGGATTCTGCTCGGGGCCCGTTACCTGCTGAAGAGAGTACAAAGGGGCGGAAATAGGAGCTCAGCCCAGAACAGGTGGCAGAGCCCAGCAGGGCTGGGAGGCAGAGGCCCTCTTGGTGGAGAGGGACCCGAGGGCCCAGGGCTGCGTTCTTTTGCACATCAAGAGCTGGGCATGTGCCCTCCAGGGCCCAAAGCCTCAGGATGTTCTGTGCCCATGTGGCCGGCGTGGCGCTGTCGTCTGCACCACACCAGTCTAGGGGTCGCGTGAAGCAGAACCCATCAGTCAGTGGGGTCAGGGTCCGGCTGGGGGACCGGGCTCTGCAGGGTGGGGTAGACCCTCGGCTGCCTATTACTGGGCACCGATTTTCCAGTCAGATCCTCCACTTGCCCCTGCCCCATGCGGACACTGAGGCATTGCTGAGGGTCTGATGCTGGCCAGGAGGGAACCAAGTGGGATTTGGGCTGGGTCACCCCTGGGGCCACTGCCCTTGGGTCAGAATGGATCATGTGGGTCGCAGTGCCCTGGGGCCCCTCTGCTTGGGCTGAGGGGAGGGGGGCAGCCCAAGTCTCCTCAGGGGAGGCCTACGTCACGTTTCCCACTGTCCTCTGTGCTTCACAGTGCTGTGGTGTGGGGGGTCGCCCTCACCGCCAGCAGCTCCTAAAACCAGGGGCGATTGAGGGCTCTTCTTGCCCTCCCAGGTCAGCACCTCAGCCTTAGCCCACACTGCCCTGAGGTGGCTCTGCAGGGCCACTGGCCGAGCAGTTCATCACCTGCTGGCCCCTGCTGGACCCCAGGGCCCCTGTGTCCCTCCTGGGCCTGCAGCACTGCCTTCGGGGCTCCACCAGGGCCAGCTTCACACCCGGGCGCTGGACACCTCGGTCTTACGTTATTAACCTCGGATCTGAAGCTGGTGCGGGAGTGGCCTGTGTCCTTCCCTCCAGGGCCTGCGGGAGCCTGATCTTCCCTTGGAGCCCAGGCTGAGGCTTTGCAGACTTCCGCGGGACACAGGCCTGCCCCAGGCCTCCCTCTGTAATCCTCTGGCTTTGCTGACCTCTCATTTAGTGCCTTTTAAGATTTTGCACATGAGCTGGAGGAAACATAGAGGACCCTGTTTCTGTCAACTGTCAGAACCCTCCTCCTACCAGGAGAGAGTCTCCTTTCCTCCCCAGACTGCGAAGACAGCCCTGCTTCGTGTCTGGGGAGAGCCTGGTATGCCGGGCGCCCTGCGGTTTTATGGGCCCCTCAGCGGAAACGCTGCTCTGCCTCATTCAGAGTCTGATAATTTTTGTTTTATTGCACATATTAATATTAGTGCCAAAAGATAATTATCATTTAATTCTGCTTTAAATCATGGTAGATTACATTCCCTGGAGGCAAATAATACAAATCATATTTTCTTTTTTTAATTTCTGAGTTTCTCCTTTTCATTCTGTTTTTCAAACATAACAATATAAAAGCATCAAGACACCAGGTAGATTTGTAAGTTATAAAGCTTGGCCATCTGAAGAGCTTACGGTATTAAAATGAATCTGGCAATTCCTGCTAACTGTGACTATGAGACTGTATTCCTTAAAGGCATCAATTATTCCTCTGAAGATGGACATCACTGAGTTGATCCATCACTGAGTCTTCTTAATTACACATGGAGGTTTTAATTGCAGTAATACTTCAGGGTTTCATATTTCTCCTATTATGATATTCAGTCAAACTCTGGTTAAATTGGCACTCGACAGCATTTTGGAGCCTCGGTGCAGGAGCAGGCGGGCCCGACCCATCTCCGCAAACTGCTGGGTTCCATGAACGGTGCAGCCAACCCCTGAGGTGGCTTCCCGTGAGCTGGGGCTGCCTGCCTCATGGGCAAGGTCAGTGTCTCAGTTCTACGTGGATGAGGGTGTTTAGCCCAGACTGTGATTCCACGGAATGCAGAAGGCCAGGCTCTTCTGCTCCCAGCGCAGGGCCTCGCTGCCCTGAGGGCATGTTGCTGATCCTCTGGAAGAGGCCTGGGCTGCACATGCTGCTCCCTGGGCATCTGCTGACCATGAGGGCTTGTCCACGGGTGCTGTGGGCAGGAGTGCAGCTTCAGAAGTGACCTCTGGCAACAGAACGGGCAGAAGAGCCTGGGTACAGGGAAGGGGCCTCAGATGGGGAGCCAGGAGGCTCTACTTTGTACTCTCCCTCAGACCAAGCCCTGTCCTCCTTGTTATCTGACTTGGGCAGGGCCACCCTGACCACAGGTGGAAATAGCCGAGTGCAGCACCGGCCCTGTGAGTGTGCATTGGGGTGCTGCCGACCTCAAACACCCTCCTTTCTGCACGCGGTGGTCCCTGGACTGGACAGGTGACAGGTGTGGACCTTGCTTCTCCTGAACTGCTCAGAGCCTTTATCCTGCTTAGAGCCTCCTGGGCCCCAGGAAGCACAGATGATGGGGGCTGTGGCTGAAGCCCACTGTGGGGTCCAGATGGAGGTGATTGACCTCTGAGGGTCAGTAAGGATAAGGCAGGCCCCCAGGAGGCCCCCGGCTTGGTCCTGTGGAATTATCGATGGCCAAGGGGCCTGTAGGAATGGGATTAACTTCAGGGGGCACGTCCCAGAGGGGCGCTCAGCTCTGCAGAGCAGGGGTCAGTTGGCACGTTCTTGAGAATCTGTGTGTGTGTGTGTGTGTGCGCGCGCGCACGCGCGTGTGCACACACCTGTGTGTCCGCACTCTCATAACGAGGTACTAGGTTCTGGGTGATGCAGATGCCAGAGTTGGTGAGGATGGGGTGCACACACTGCGGCAAGTGTGCGGAGGATCTGCCTGGCAGTGGAACTGGCTCCTGGGGCAGCTCTGAGTGGAGGCTGGTCTGAGGAACCAGGGAGCTCCTCAAGAGCCGAGAGACATCTGCTCTTCACACCTGAGAAGGAGGTATGTGGAACAGGCTCACTCGACTCCATTTCTGTGGTTTTCTTATCAGCTCAACAACCAAGTAGAGGTCATGTGACTCTGGTGCCCCTGCCCCTGCTGTTCCCCAGCTCCCTAAGACCCTCCTCTCCAGTGCGCACCTGGGGGGGTAGCTCATCTGTGCCACACACCTGCCTCCTCATCCCTATGAGAGACACGCCCTTTGGCTACCGGGTCACAGGCTCTGGGTGCAGGTCTGATGACACATCCTAAGTGCTCCTCAGGGACTTTTTAATGTAAAAACCCGTGTACTGCCACAGACGAGAGTTAAATATGGTAGGTACGATTTGGATCAAATTTAAATTTTCTTGTAATTACAGGGCACAATATTTCTTGAAGGTGTTGAGTAATAGACTTCTTTGTGTTCAAGATACAAGTCCTTCATCAGGGATTTCATTTTAGGCTGATAAAGCAGATTAAAGCTAACATCTATATCAATGATAAATGGCGAAGAATAAAGGACAACACTACTTAAAAACAGAGATTCTGCCTGGTATCTGAAACTCAAAATCAGCCTGACATCTGTCTTGTGTCTGACAGTCTGGCCTGCAAATAAATGCAATTCCATGCTCACAATATCTGTTTACAAATCATCGGGGGAAAATTCCTCGGGCTTTCTTCAAAAAGGGGATTTTATTGGAGTGCATTAGTCAGCGTTTGCTGCCGTGACACAACACCACAGGCAGGACGGCTTCAACAGCAGAGATGTGCTGCCTCACCCTCCATCTCCGAGACCGGGACGTGGGCAGGACTGGTTTCTCCTGAGGCCCCACGCTGGTTGCCAAGTCTCCTCACTGGGTCCTCTCCGGACCTTCCTCTGTGGGTCCCTGCTGCCACTTCCTTTTCCTGTGGGGTGCCCCGCCCTTGGCAGGACCTGCTCATCCTTGGTAACGTCCTGAGGGCCCTTCTCACACAGAGGTTCCAAGTCCCACATGCAAGGCTTCCCCCTGGGAGCTTGGGGCGCACATTCCACCCACCCAAGCAGGACAGAGTGGTCCTTAGTGTGGGTGGTTTGCCCTGAAGGCAAAGTCAGTGAGCTGGAGGGGTGGGAGGTGACACTCACACTGTGTCCTGCCCTTCCTCCTCTGTCTCCTGGGGCCAGGTCTCCTCTCCTAAACTGTCCCCTTACATCAGGAAGGGTCCCACAGCCCCCTGACAAGGAGGGACGGGCGGCAGCCGCTTGGGTGGCTTCTCTCTGATCTTGATGTCTCCGTTCTGAACGGGGATGGAGTTTATTCTTGCAAATCAAATGTTGGCTCAGGGTGAGAATTTCTCCCAATTTAGCTCTTGTTTTCATGACCACAGTGATTTTATGTGGAATAGTCATTGTTCAGCCGTGATTCCTTTTTTTTTTTTTTTTTCAATGAAACTGTTTTTATGAAAACCAGCCAAGTGTGGCTCAAGCTAATAAAACACTCACGTGTTTCCTAGACCACAGCAGTGTGTCTGCCCCTCTGTGGGGTGGGCGGTGCGCATTGCTGGGATGTCCTTTGTGCCACCTGGGCACACCCCGTGTATTCACACAGCTGCACCATGGTGACGCAGTTTGGGCTCCCAGCACGGTTCCAGGAATGCACGGGGCCCGGGAAGCATGACACAACCCTGTCTTAGGAGATAGGTCTTTAATTTGTACATCTGCAGATTTAATTTGCGTTCAAACTTGACATTTTTAGCTAAGCTCAAAAGTGTTAAAGCAATGACCACCCCCGCCCCCCACAGCTGGTGTTGCATCATGTCCAAGGCACCTCCGGACGCGCCATCAGAGGCCCTGGGAAGGCTGGGCGCTAGTGAGGACAGCAGGCCCAGGTCCGTCCATGATGGGATCCTCAGCTGAGAACACTCCCTCTTGCCCTGTTTTGACTGCTCATAACTTTCAGAACTTGAGAAATAAATGTTCCAAGATTGCTTTCAACTAAAAGGCATTTTTTTCTCTTTTGTTTGGAAACTTGGAAATCACTTTGTTTTTCTATTTGGTGCAACTCTGCATCAAGAAAAGGAAGGACACTTTCTTCATTTGAGAAGTCAGTTTGTAAAACTAAGAAAATAGACCATTCCTTTAAAATGTTGGGTTGGAAAGAGGTTTTACTAGCTCAGAATTCTTTTTAATTTAAGCATTTTGTAATTATTATATTTTTTTTTTCATGAATGCTAAAATATTTATCGAGAGCCATTGCTTTAATTTTTAAAAGAGCAGTGTGTCACAACCAGACTACACGTGATATGAAATGATGGGTGTGTAAGAAATCTTAGACTGAAGCAAATCTAATCCATAAATTACTTCAGTTCTTTCTCTTCATGTCTTGCCTCCATGTTTAAAATCAGTCAAAATTTCCTGTTTGGGCTATTTTATGATGTGTAAGACCATGTTGGCTATCTAGTAGGTACTTAATGAAGTACTGAATACTGATGACTCCTTATGGAAGCTTGAAAACATTTTGAGTCATTTTTATTTTTTTATTTTTATTTTTTTTTTTGAGTCATTTTTATATGTGACAGAGATTTGCAGTTTGGGGCAATAGAAAGGTGGGAAGGAGCAGAGGGCTCCGGGGACTGAATTGAGTCCCCAGGGGAGCAGTGGCTCACCCAGCGCAAGCTGTGAGTCAGCACTGAGTCATTGCAGATGGAAGCTGCCTATCAGCCTGGCCAGGCCTGGCCAGCCGTGCTGAGACATTGTGGTTGCATGTCCTCTGCCTCGAGACTGCCCAGTGGCAGGCCCCCGCCGTCACCGTCATGAACGGCCCGTCTGCTGCCCCAGCTGCTCTCCCCTCCCTTCCCCAGCCCCCTCTGTTCTGATTCCTGTCTCAAGGTTTGGCCTTTTCAAGACGGTCAGCTGGTTGGAGCCATGTTGCGTGGCTTCCTGCGCTTAGCTACAGTCTGTCCATTTCCTCTGTGTCATTGCTTAATGTCCCAGGGTCCGGATGTGCCCAGTGTGCCTAATGACCTCCTGAAAGGCATCTTGGTGGCTTCCAGTTGGGGGCAGTTAGGAACGAAGCTGCTATAGACAGCCACAGACAAGCTTTTGTGGACACGACTCACTTGGCCCAGTGCCAGGAGCAGGACCACTGGGCCATCTGCTCAGTGTGTCCAGCTTCCTGGGAAAACTCAGGCGGTCCCCTGGGTGGCTGTGCGTTCCCGTTCCCATGGCAGTGAAGGAGATCCCTGCTGCCCCAGGCGTCCGCAGCGCTGGAGGTGTCTGGACCTCAGCTGTCCAGCAGGGGCAGCTGTGGCTCACCGCTTTAGCTGTTGTCTCCAAGGTCAGGCTGTTGCGTCTTGCCGTCCGCCAGGGCCTCTGTGTTCTTTGTGCATTTTGGGCGAAGGCATCTTACGTTCTGGCCCCTGTGACTTTTCGTTCTCTCGCCCTGCACCGGTGCCCAGCTCATCAGCCGTGTCCTTCAGGACGTGGGGTGTCTCCCATTCGGGAGTTTGACTTTGTGAAGGTGTGAGGTTCCCGGCTGGATTCTTTCTTCTTTGCATGTGGACATGGGTTGTTGCAGCACCACTTGTTGGAAGGACCCCGTCCTCCTCTTGTGGCCTGTGTCCCTTTGAGTGGCGTTGGCTGTACCCGTGCAGGCCTGCCTCTGGGTTCTGGGACTGTCTTAGAACTTGTCCCTGGGGTGAGTGGCCGAGTGCAGACAGAGGTAAAGGTGACTTAGATGGGGCCATAGGAGCAAGGACCTGCGAGGCTGGTGTGGCGGGGAGGTGGGGGGAGCAGCCAAGGAGTCCAGATGGCTGCGTGGCCTGCCTGCCGGCCCTCCCAGGGTCCTGGACAGCCAGGAGTGCCTTGACAGCGCCCTGTCTTGTGTCCTCCTCTGCCTCAGCTCCTGGGGAAAGTACCTTTGGAAGGAGACACATTTGGGCCATTTACAATAATCCGTAAGGCAAGATCTAGAAAGAATCTGAAAAGAACACTTAAAGCGAGGAGAGAAGGATGTCACACACCTTTAATACTGAGAATGCGCCCTGAGCCTTGTCTATAGTGGGAAATCTAAAGCATGTTATGGCTGCCAGTCCCCGACCTTCCCTGGCACTGGTCTGTCTTTTTGGAGGAGGGCAGTGTGGTTTTAAGAAACCTTTTCTTCCCTTCTCTCCCCCGCGCTGTGTCCGAGAGAGCACAGCTCGCACCACAGTTACAAGTGGCTTTGGTAGGAAAGGCCAGCAAACAGGAAAAGTAATATGAGAAACCTTGTAGATCTGTGATCCAGGGGAAACAGGTGGAGACGGGCTGTGCCGCCCTGTTTACCATGTGGGCAGCACGTGGTCTTGCTCTGTCCCGGGTACCATCAGCCTGTTCCCAGGTCGTGCCGTGTTCTCCGCACTCTGCTTCCTGGTGTGACCTGGCACCACCATCTGGGGACCTGGGAAAGTGCAGCTTCCTGGGTCCTTTGCTGAGTCCCTACCCTGCAGAGGGGGCACGGGAAGTCGTACTGTGGTTTCCAGGTGACTCTTCTGCATAGAATATGTGGGACACTCCGCAGTGGTATTTATGGCTCCGCCTTAACCTTTGTATGCTACCGTGTAGCGGAATGAAGCAGTTTCTCACCAGTAGGTTCTCACACCTGGAGGCGTTAGCAGTTCCAGAGGAGTCCATTGGTCAGCTAGCTCTCCTCACCTCTGTGGCTGTGTGCTGGGCGCTCATCCTGGAGCCTACGCAGGTGCTAGCTAAGGACACCTGGCCCACGGAAGCTCCTCGATTCCTGGCCCACATTCTCATCCGCTCTCTCGACCTGTGAGCTCCAGCCTGAAGCAACCCATGAAGTGTCCTTTTTGACTTTTTAAAATATTTTCAGTTGTCAGTGGATCTTTTTGTTTACTTATGTGTGGTGCTGAGGATGGAAGCCAGGGCCTCACACGTGCTCTACCACTGAGCCACGACTCCAGTCCCATGAAGTGTTCTTTTTTTAAGTACAACCCTGGAATTGGTTTCTGGTGACTGTCTTGGGTCACAGTTCCATCCCCAAACCAATCTCTATAGCCAGAGGGTCAAGAACTGCTCCCTGGATAGGCTGGGGTCATGGGTCCCTCCCTGGAGTTGGGAGAAGGTGACTTCCAGCCTCATGCCCACTGCAAGAGCTGACCCTGGCGGACAGGGGCTCCCTACCCCCAAAGGACAAGGACGGGATGCTGGGGAAGCCACACAGCTGATGTCCCCATAGCCCTGTTCTCCACAGCCATGACCAACACCTGGCACCTGGCCAAGGGCTGCTGAGACGGCAGACTCCCAGTGCCCAGGTAGGGTGGGGAGGAGACCTGTGAGGGCCAACAGGCTGTCTGGGGGCAGCTGCCATTGGTGGATCAAGAGCAAGGGTTGTAGGGGACGAAACATCTGTGACGGGACAGAGGGCAGGTCCCTGGGTGGGGGGCAGGCACTTGAAACAGTAACTCTTGGGGAGCCAGCATTTCACCAGGCCCTGCAGAGTTGGAGAATGTTCTAGAGCACCAAAGGTCGCCAACGTGAGAGTTTTCTGGCTCACTTGGGGAGGCGAGGAGAGGTGGCCGCAGTGTCACGAAGCTCAACTTCACTCCTGAAGCACCCAGTTACTCTGCTAAAAATGGCCCAGGAAAACAGGAAGCACCCTGGACTGGCCATGTGCGGTCACAGGACAAAATGCTGGGTGCTCGGTTCCCGCTGTGGTCCTGGCCTCTGTGAGGACCTGCATGTCCACCCCCCTGGGGTTCTGCTGGGAGCTGGGCTCCTCCTGCCCCCTCAGAGCACCTGTACCCGGGCACCCGTGAGAGTCCCATGGAGGGCACAGGTGCCCTGTGACCCAGGGCAGAGCCGCTTCCTTGCTGGGGAGCAGGGGCTTCCTGGCTGCTGCTGAGCCCCAGAAGCTGCAGACTCAGAGCCCTCCTGCTTGCCCAGTTCTGCCGCAGTGTCCCGTAGGTTCTCTCCCTGGTCAGGAAGGGCTTCAAACTGCACAGACGCTCAGATCCCGGGGCAAGGAAGGGTGTGCGGGGAGGCAGCGGCCTGGTGGGCATGCTGGGGCCCGTGGCCATCCCAGAGGCCATCTTCACAGTGCTGGCCCCCCATGCACACAGCTGCTCTGGCACGTCAACTCGGTGGCCATCAGGTGCCAACATGAGCGACACGGATGCGTGTTGGACGTAGTCTGAATGATTCTTTTTCCTGCCTTACTTTTTGCAGCTCTAAGTCTTACAAGGACATGAATGTGACTCTCAACAGGTTTGTGATGATGCTGCCGGGAAGCACAGCTTGGTGCCAGACCTCAGTGCAGTGGGCACTGTGCCTTCCACAGGGTGTCAGGTCCTGGGTGGGGCACGGGGAGGGGCCGAGGACCCCGCAGAACCTCCCCGGACTTCAAGGCAGGACGATGCCCAGTGTCTGGTTTACGTGGAAAGCCAAACAGGCAGAGCGTTTCGGAGCAGCTGAGCTCGTCTGAAAGCCAGACCGCTGGGCACAGTCCCTCCCGGACCCCAGGCACAGGAGCCAGTCTGCCTCTGCCAGTCGCAGAGCTTTCTCAGGTGTCTTGCTGTGGATCCACTCACCTGGACAAGACCCTGGCTCTGGGTGCTCACTGAGTTCTCTCCCAGCAACACCCTGGGCACTGGGGACGCAGCGGAGCCTCGCCCTAGACTGCCTGCTCCTGCAGCTGCCACTCAGCCTCTGGCTTCCTCCCCTTGGAATGGCAACTACGTGCACCACACTCACACAGTGGGCGAGGACTGAGCAAGGGCTCAGTCCAGCAGGTGTGCACAGAGCACGGGCACATGGATCTGCCACTCTTGTGAGACTCCACTGTGGGGTTGTTCAAAAAAGGTGCACATCACCAGGTTCATGTTCTTAATCAGTGTAAGTTCATAGTGTGATTTGGGAGTGTTCAGACATTTTAGCATAGAATTCCTTATAACGCCACATGTATTGGAACTGAGTATCACAAAGAAGAGTTGAATCTGCTGATACTTATGATCAGTATTGGCACTTAGCATCCCAACTCAGAGGACAGCTGCCAGGTGTCTGGTGACTGATGTCATAAAGGCCCACAGCACCCTGGGACCCCTGGGGGCACATTGAGAACTGCTGCTGCAGTAGCAGAGACAGGAACAGGGTGTATCACAGGAGCCAGGTAGCCCTAGGCTGCCACCTCCCTGTGGCTCAGACCAGTGGGCAGCTGAGGGTAAAAGGAGTCCCAACAGCATGAATTCCTCTGGTGGAGAGAAGTGGCCATGTTCCACTGAGGAGGCAGGGCTCAAGGACATCTCAGGCTTCTGGCAGCATCACCGTGTATTCGCATGTCACAGACTAAGATCGTCTTTGACTCAGACATATGTGGCCGTTCAAGTCCCAGATTGTAGCCCCTGGCCCCTGGCCTCGTCTGCATTTGGTGATCCATGGCCTGCAGCACATGGGCAGCTCTTCTGCTGTGACCGTGCCGGGGTTCCAGATCCAGTAATCAGGCTGAAAGTAACTGAAAAGTGCCAGCATTCCCAGCAGGCTGTTCTACACGGAAGGTACTGGACCAGTTGGTCCCAGCCTCCTGGAGACCTTTGGTGGATGCTCCAAGGTAAAGGGCACGCTCCTCCTGGTCTGGCCCTGTCTAGCCCCTCTGCCTGACCTTGCAGCTGGTCACTGAACCCCGGGGCACTCTCAGCAGACTCACTCTTGTTCTGCGGGACCAGGCCAGGGCCTCACTGGCTGAGACCTGGAATAGATGACGCAGCAACATGGGTCACCTTGCTGTTCCCTGAGCCGAGCCTGGGACTGCGGTCGGACTTCAGGAACACCCACCCGGTCCCAGCTCTGCCCACAGGATTGATCCTGGACGTGAAGCAGCATGGACTTGGGGCTGGGGGCTCGGATGGTGGTCTGTGCCCACCACCACTTACTGCAAAGCCCCCATAGGGCCGCCCATCTCTGTGGCCATCTCTGCAGGAGTCGTGTGCGCGATGCAGGGCCCACGGAGTGATTGTCAGCAGCTGGCTCAGCTCTGCTGCTCTGAGGATCCAGATGAGGGGATGTGGCCACGCTTATGTCCCGCATCCTCCCCTGTAAACTGGGGCAGTGACAGTAAGTTGTGAGCTGAGACCCAGGTAGCTCCTGGAGCAGACGTGTGCCCAGCGTGGACCAAGCCTTCAGGGAGGCGGAGGGAGAGCCCGTGCAGGAGGAGGGGAAGGGCGTGTTCCCATGTGGAAAGGGCTGTAGAAATTCTTATTTCCTTTACCTCCATAGACTTGAAAGATGGGCTTTCTGTAGGTGATCTCAAGAGAGCTGGCCATCTCTGAGTCACTTCCTTGCAAACACAGCGTACACTTTCCTTTGTCCCTCGGCAGGAGGAGGCCAGCCCTGGTGCAGGCCAAGGCTCACAGGCTCCTGCTAAAAGCAGCAGCTGTCCCAAGAACACAAAGGGCCCCATCAGAGCTGTACCCAAGATTGGGCGGCTTCTCGTCCTTCCAAATGGCCCTGCCCTGGCAGCTGTCTTCTCCTGGCATTTCATGATTCCTTGAGTCCTCTTGTAGCAGCTCCTGTGAGGAAGAGCCGGCGAGGTCGGAGGGACTCGGGAATCACTGGTGGAACCTGCAGGCTTCGCCTCTTCCTTGCCGTGACAGTAAGGGACCTTACGCAGAGTCATCCCATCCTCAACAGCTTCTCCATCCAACAGGCACGCACCTGCAGGAGAGAGGGCAGCGGCATCTAGTGCTCCGGGTGGGACAGGACCGCACTTGCCGGATCCAGCCCTCACAGGAAGCTGCAGGCTGGGCTCTCTTCTCAGTCTTGCGGTCACCGTGGTGGATAAAGGCTCGGCCTCAAAGTGGGACTTTCTGGAAAGTGTGAGCTATTGGGTTCTTTACATAGGCATCTGGGTATGAAGTAGACCAGTGCTCCTAACTTGTTCAAATGCCTCCAGTCTACCAATGCTACAGAATTTCAAAGGGAAATAAAGGAACATTTCTGTGCATACATTTCAGGATGATTTTCTGTTTCCCTCGCTGATCCCTACAGGTCCCATTTAAAGACAAATAGAGGCCCTTGAGTACAGACAGGGGCCATGGCCTGGCTCAGCACAGCCCAGCCTTGGGAGGGTGATGGGAGCTGCCAAGAGCCTGAGGTCACTGTGTGGAGGCACCTGGACAGATCCACTGCCCCACGGCAGGGAGGGCAAGCAGCCCTGGGGGCTCTGTGCTGGGGCCTGGGCAGAGGGCGGGAGACTCAGGAAGCACAAGGCTAATGAGCAAAAGAGAGACTGGAAGAAATGGGACAAGGTAACCATCGCCATCCCGGAGCCCTGTCTGTGAGGCTGGCTCTGGTAGAGGAAGCTGGGAGGTCGGGTTTTGACACAGCATCCCTCTGTAGGTTCCGGAGCACGGGAGAGGGGGTGGGCTAGGGAGGGGACTGTGACCTGGGAGCAGCTCCCTAGCGGATCCCCAAAACCTCTGCAAGGTCTTAGTCCGGGCCTGGTAGGATGATTTCCTCTCCCCTGTCCAGGGTCTAGGATTCGTGTTTCAGATCAGAGACGATTTATAGGTCAGAAGTGACTCTAACTCTGGATCTTTGCTATGATAAATAAGGGAGGAAATAAGTCAGAATGAACATCTGCAGTTTTTATTTTCTTTCTGGAGAGACTGGACCCAGCCATTTTATCCAACCCTTCCCCTTTTTAAATATGGACCTCAGTGGGAGCGTCCTGCATTGCCCCGGAAGGGCTGGTGCTCAGTGTGATGCCGCTCAGAGGGGCGGGGGCTGGGTAAGAGCAGGTGCCCCGCACCTGCACCAGAGCTACCCCCCCCCCCGCGTGCCCTCCAGCAGGCAGGCAGCTCCCTGGCTCTCTGTTTCTCCTGATGAAACCATTTTCATTCGTCTTGTTCTGCTGTAAGGATTGCAGGGGGCATGCTTAGTTCATGAAGGCAGTGACCTTGGATCTGAATTCTTATCTTAAAAATCTTTCTTTGGAATTAAATTATAAGCAGATCATAAATAGAGGCTGCTTATGGGCAAAGCCTTAGCACTGAAAATGCTGCTTTGATCTTTTACTGAAAGTGGACATGCGAATCACGTTCCTTCATTAAAACTGTGAGTCTCAAGGTCTTCCCCCCACCTCCCCCTCTCCTCCATCTGCCGTTTCGAGCAAATCAAAACCTAAAGAGGCATTTTCTTTATTTTACTTCTTGCCTTCTTTGATCATCTCATCTGTTATGTGATTAAGAGGAGAACCACAGAGACGCCCTGACTGGTGAAGACAGCCTGCGTAGAGAGCCAGTGCTGCGACAGTCCTGAGCCGGGAGGCCCCTGTGGACAGGGCTGCGGCAAGCGCAGACGTAGGCTTGTCTCCAGCATCACCCAAGGGCTGGCCAGAGACGTGCATCAGGCACACCCAGCACGCGGAAGGGAACCCTGCACAGATGCACCACGCTCGCCACTCTGAACAGGAGGATCCCGTGCCCCCGTGCCCTCCTGCTGGGCATGTCTGGGACACTGGCTTGTCACGGCCGTCGTCGTGTAGTTAGGAGTGGAGTAGTGACACCCACCGTTGGCCATCGTGGTCACCAGGAGCTAAAAGCATCTCAGCTAAGAGGGAACAGGGATGGAGGTGGGCCCTGGACACACGGGTGCTCGCACAGCTCCGCCTCACGTCGGGGGGGATGCTGGGAGGAGGGATCTGCCCACAAGCCCCATCCTGGCCTAAGACCCGCTGGCTCCCCTCTGCCTTGTCCCTGCCACGTGACCCCAGCACGGCACTCGGCCTGACTCCAAGGCTACCTCTGCAGCCTCGGCTGGGGAGCCTCCTCTGTCCGAGGTCTGACCCTCTCCCCGGAGCCTTCTTCCTCTGTCTCTTTCCCAAATTCTTCCCGATGACCATGTTTGTTGGTTTGCTCACTGGTTGATTCCTGGTGTCCCAGTGGAACTCAGGCTCAGGGAGCCAGGGGCTTTCTCCTTGCTTGCCAGAAGACGCTGGCCAGATGGAAGCCACAGTCCACTTTTGAGAGGATGGATCCATAGGTCTGCCTCAGAGGTGGACAGGGCCCAGGGATCTCCTCTAGAGGTGGGCGGCCCTCGGTCCCCTCCAGGGGCTTCCTTCATCCTCAGCAGGTGCTCTGCAGCAGGTCCGCCCACGCAGTCGTGCAGCCTCGCCGTCCTGCTGGGAGTGCCTGTGCTCTGGGAGTGACCACTCTAGGTCTTGTGAGTGCCTGTGCTCTGGGAGTGACTGCTCTGGGGCCTCGGGAGTGCCTGTGCTCTGGGAGTGATCGCTCTAGGTCTTGTGAGTGCCTGTGCTCTGGGAGTGACCGCTCTGGGTCTTGTGAGTGCCTGTGCTCTGGGAGTGACCACTCTGGGGCCTCGGGAGTCTGTCTGGAGGTGGAGCTGGAGGAAGCGGGTAGACCCTGCGCGGGAGGGAGGGCGGAACCTGGCAGAGGCCAATGGGACGACAGGAAACCGGGACCAGAGCTGGCCCGGCAGCCGGAGAGAAAGAACAGGGAAGGTGTGCTGCAGGCCAGTCTGCAGCCCTGACCTGGCCAGCTCTGCCGAGCGTGTCCTGGATAGGCTCACTCAGTCACATGGACTGGAGACCACCTTGACCATCCAGGGAGCTGTGGTTACAAGGAGAGGAGCTGCTCTCTCTGTGTCCTGGCACAGGGTCCAGCACCGCGTCCCAGCAGACTCAGGACACAGGTCCCCATATGCTGGAAAGACGACTGGAGGGGGAGCAGGTGGAGGGCACAGCCAGCCCCACCGTGTCCCGTCTGGGTCTGTGTGCCCCTCCTCTCCCCTGTTCATCTTCTGCTTAAGCTCCTCCCTGCGTCTCAGCCACAGGAGGGACCTGGTAATGCAGGGGCTTGGAACGTGAGGAGCCCTGATCTTGATTCTGAAAGACACATTTATTGTGTGCTTTTTCTCACTTTAAATTAACAGTGCTGATTATAGCTCATCTGGAAATACAGGTAGAGAAGGCCTCACCCTGACACTGGGGCGTAGCTCTCGGGTCAGTGAGCAGGAGACCTGGGGGCAGTGAGCCTCTGCCTCTCGTGGCCTGGATGGGGAAATTCCTCAGTGACTCTGATTCAGTCACCTCATCTGGAAAGCAGTGACAATAGTCCTGCCTCACAGAAGTGACACGTGACTGGATAGGATGGGACTTAAGGACCCAGCACTCAACACCCCGAGGGCTGCCTTTCGCCGGGCTCCCAAAGCCACACAAGTGTGAGAGGCAGGTGCCTTCTTAAAGTGGGGTCCGAGTGAAGGAGCGCTCATTTTAAATCATGAAACCTTTTGAACGTCAGACACTCCCCAGAGCTCCCTTCCGCGCGGGAGATGGCATCTCCAGGAGTCACTCCCGTGGCACGGCCCTAACATGATCCATGCTCCTGTGGTGACTAGTGGAGCAGGGTGCATGTCCCTTCCTGCAGTCAGCAGACCGACAGGGTCAGCGTGTGAATATGTGGTGCCCAGCAGGTGACCTTGGGCCTGTGGCCACAGGAGCACAACCCTACACCTCTGATGTGACCTGCAGCACTGTTGCCTGGTGCTAATAAGCTTCCTCTGTTTTGATCATGGTCACCAAGACAATGCGTCTACAAGTCCCTGACTGGATCAGGGTGTCATTGTCCCTTAGGTGGGTCCCACAGAAGTCTGAAAGCATGCTACCAGAGTTTTAAAGCACAGGTATGGTGGCTTTAGGTTGCCTGTGGGAAGTCCTGGGTCTGGCTGAGGCAGGCCTGTGGATCTGTCCTTGCAGGGGACACTCCTCCCCAGCCTCACATCCTCGTGTCGTCCCAGAGCCTCGTCTGTGGTGTTGGCTGGACACAGGCTGCTCAGGGAGCACCATGCATGCACGTCGGTGGCAGGGCTACGGGCCAAAGAGAGGATTAGTGCCCGGAGCAGCACCGTGTCTGGTGGCCTCGTCAGGAGGACCACTGGAGAGAAGGCAGGAAATGCTGTGAGCAGGTACGGAGACTCTAGGAGATGTGGTGACCGCCACCTCAGACAGCTGCTCCTCCTTATCCAATGCCGCACTGTCGGTGCCGGCCAGCAACAGAGCAGTCTGGATGGCTCTGCTGGAGGCCAGGGCTGCACAGAGCCTGTTGGAGTCACGTGTTCTCATCTTTCTTGCACAAACAAGAACACCAGGATGTCCTCGCGGCAACAGCAGAGGCCCCCGGTGGCAGGGGCACCCAGGTGATGCTGAGCCCTGCCTGCCCTGCCGTGCTAGCAGGCCCCGGCCACGGTGGGCTCACCTGCTGGAGCCAAAGACTCAGGAGGGAGCAGCACCCGGCCTCGGGTAACCCCAGGACCTGGGAGGTGGGAGCGCGAGCCAGGCCAGGCGTGAATCTGCTTTTCCTGGAAGTGAGGCTGCACGTATCCTGGGGGCAAACTGAAGGGAGTCGGAGGGGCCCACGGAGGCACCATCTGGGGCCAGTATGGGGCCGGCTGAGGAAACGAGGCACTTGTGAGCCTTCCAGTTGTGATTGCAACAGTAATTGGGACTTGGCACCGGACACCGGAGGTAAACAAACTAGTCCATGCGCGTCAGAGCCGCAAGCAGGCTGCGAAACCAGGCCGCAGCCCATAGCCAAGGGCAGTGCATTCAGGGGCAGCGGAAATAAGCAGGCCACAGGGAGCTCACCAAGAGGCCAAACTGGGGACACGGGTGGCCTTACAAGACTGTGATAAAGTTGGGAGGACCTGTCAGCTGTTTCTAAGTTAGACCAGCTCGAGTCCATGTCCGCTGGACGCGAGAGCTCCACGGCCTGAGGCACTCCGGTGGTCTCACCCGCGCTCCTGAAGAGAAGCTTCCTTTGCCAACACAGCCAGCCCGCAGGCCCCAGTGTCAGTACAAACAAGGGGAGATTGCGCGTGTGCTGTTGAACTTGGCGACGGCTGCTCATGTTCCCTCCGTGTCCTGACCCCCAGCTGAGAGCGGTCTTCCCCAGGGAGTGCATATCGGGGAACAGGGGGTCCTCCTGAAGAAGGAAGGCCAGGGGAGCGAGTCACTGCAAGGCTGCAACCACTGGAGACTCCAAGTCCCTTCCTCACCAGCTGTCCTGTGAGGAGGAGCCCACGAGAGCCCCAGCGTCACACGGCCTGCCAACGCGTGCCCTGGTGTTTTACGGGTCTGCAGAGCGTTCGGGTTGGGTTGTCTGTAGTGGGTCTGGCTTGGTAGGACTCTAGAAGCTTTGTCTGAGGTGTGCACTGGGAACATTCTCCAGTCTGCGGCCTGCCTCCCGCTTTCCTGACGGTGTCCTTTGGTCAGCACTTGTTTTAAGTTTTAATGATGTCCAACTCACCAGGCTTTCTGCTGTGGTCACTCTGCCCAAGATGTCATCTAGCCCAGAGTCCCCCTGGTATTCCCTCCATTTTCCAGTAGAGTCTTCACATTTCTATCTTTATGGTGGCATCTCTGATTCACCCAAGCAGGCTCTGGGTGGCATGCTGGCCTCTTCCCGTGGGTGGCTAGTGGACATCCCTGTTCTAGAACCTCCTGGGTCAGTGCCCGGTGCTGGTCCGATGGCAGCTGGACATGCACTTTCCGTGTCGTGGGCTCTCTTCTTTCCTTCCGTCTGTTTACCTGTCCATTAGCACTAACATGCTGTCCAGGTGGGGTTTATAATAACTTCTCAGACGTGGGGATGTTAGTCCTCCAAGTTTGTTCTTTAGAAGGAATAATACTTTGGATCTTCTGGGTCTTTTGCATTTCCATATACACTTTAGAATTTAAAACGTCAACTTCTACTAAAATGAAGTCCCTGGGATTCTGATAGGAACCGTCTTAGACTCATTGATCACTTTGGGGAAGTCGCTGGGACGGCATTGACCTTCTTACCATTAGCCTGCTACACCTTTCCACCATGGCAGCTTCCTTGGATTTTTCTTAGCAATGCCTTTTAATCTTCAATGTTTTCACAAGTTTATTTGTAAGTATTTTATATTTTTGATGTTACAGCAAAGGATTTTGATTTTTCAATTTTCCGACTAACGGTACCATATGTAGAAGAGGCATGGTCTTTTTTTTTTTTTTTTTGTAGCTACTCCTGCATTTTTTCCCTTTGGTTTTTACATACTTGACCCTGTCCTGTGTGATTAAAGAGCTTTGTATCTTTCTTTCCAATCTTTATTGCAGTCTTTTTCTTGGCTTTATTGCATTGCCTAGGACGTCCTCCATAATGACAAAAAGTGCCTTTCACCATTGGGGATTTTAAAAATATAGTTTTTACCAGATGAAGATTCATCTTTTGTGGACAGTTTTCTAAGAGTTTTGCCATTTAAATAACAAAGTTGTCATCTTAATAAAAATGAACTAAGTCCTCCTGTCAGAAGACTCTTAGGACACAGTGTTCCTGCAAATCAAGGAGCCACTGAGTGCCAGGGCAAGTGCTCCCCAGGCCCCTCGAGGAGCAGGACACTGGTCCTTCTTGCTATTCCAGCAGCTTCTCCGGCCACTCCCTGAGGCAGGTCTGATGCCTTCTGGTCTGTTGGACGTTGTGGCAAAATACCTTGCTGGAGTGGCTTCGGAGCAACATAAACTCGCCCTTACAGTCCTGAGGGCCAGAAGTCCAAGGTCACAGCACAGCATCCTGTTGTGTGGCCAGGGTTCATTTCCCATTCCCAGGTGGCACTCTCCCCCTGCGCCTCACCTGGTGGCAGAGGCAAGCAGCTCCCACTGACGTCCCACGAGGCTAACCACCTCCCAGGCCCCTCCCCACCTGGAGTGAGGATGCGAGTGTGGGGGGCACATGCATTCAGAGCAGGGAGGGTTCTGTGGCCAGTGACTCCCACTGCTTACAGGAGGCAGAGAGGCCACATGGCCAGGCTGGTCAGAGCAGAGACTCCACCTGATGTGTCTTCTGATGGTCTCCTGTTCTCCATCGCACACAAAGTTCCAAAAGAATTATCATAGAATTAAATAAGACTCTTGGACATCAAAAATTAAGTTTGCTTAATTTGCTCGTTGTACTCAGCGTCGACATAAATAGGAAGATAAGCGTGACTAGTAAACAGAACCTACCAGTATAAATTAGACATGGGATAAGGTAAGTATGAAGCACACTGTGTCTCGTGCCGATCTATTTAATAATTGAAGCTATGAGGGTGATGTGTGGGCTCGCTCCCGATATCTGCCATGAATTTCTGAAGAACTCTTGAGGCGTTGCAGCTGCTGAGCAACGGTTTTAGGCAGTCCCTTACAAGCCAGGCACGTCTGGAAGGCCACCAAGCATTCCAAGGACAGAATATGTGGAGGAGGACTGCAGGGCCCGTGACAAGAGTGACGCCACCAGCCACCCTCTGCACCAGGAACGTCCTCAAGGACAGCTCCCGTCAAACCTGTGGTGACATGCTCAGGTCTTGAGAGGCACCCTGGCAGGGCACAGGCAGCCAAGCCGAGACCCCGGGAGCCGGGACGCAGAAGTGGTGGCGCCCGTGAGTGCTGCAGTCGGAGTCCTGGGCCCTCGGCCGGGTGCAGACCCGGGGGTCCAGTGAGTCTCCAGGGCTGCTGAGTCCCTGAGCTCCCTGGGAGCCGGCACCTCCAGAGGCAGCCACCTCTGGACTGTAGTCGAGCTTCTCACCAAGATGGCCGGCCACCAAGCTCCCAGGCCCCGCATGCAGGGCTTGGAACAGGCCTCAGCCTGGCCCCTGGAATCCGGCTCCTCCTCCAGGAGGAGGAGCATCCTGGGCTTTCTCTCGACCCCTGCCCCTTTGGTTGTCACATGATTTGGATAACTGGCAGGCACAGGGTAAGCCACTGACATCTTATGCTAGTTTGGGAAATCAACTTTTTTTCCCCCCAAATAGGCATTTTACTAACCTTACAAAGGTAGTTTTCTAAAAATAAAAAGTTGTTCTATGGTTGTAAAACTTGAAATTTATGGAGGTAAACTGGAATTGGAATCGTGTTTTCTTAGCCTAATATTTAGTGAGAAAATATGGAGGAAGACTGTCACCAAAGTGCTAATTATGTGTCCAGAGCTTGCTCCAGGAGGCGCACAGCCAGAGACCAAGTGCCCAGGGTGGCCCCCGCCATACTCAGGGCAGGGCAGCTGAGCGGCAGGACCGGAGTGGCAGAGTCAGCCCCAGGAGTGAGCAGAGCTGCCTCCCGGTGCTCAGGGCTCAAAAATCTGCTTTTAGGGTCGCGACTCCTGTTTTTCTTTATACAACTCTTTGCTCTTTGTATCTCTGTGTCTAATAGGCATGTCCCAGGTTTATGCAGTGGCAATGACGATACCATAGACAGTTTGTCACCACATCTCGCTGACTTCATCCGCCCAGTGGGATGTGGACTGTGCTCATGAGATGAGTCTCTTGCTGACATTCTAGCAAGATGGTGATCTGGGGCTGGAAGAGCTGCTTGGAGCCTCTGGCCGCTGGTCCAAAGCTTGCTTTAAGTCCTCCTGTGGCCGTCAGGGGTGCTGGGTTTGTTGTCTCTGCTCAGCAAAGAACTGAAGAGCAGGACACAGAGCAAAGGTGACAGACACAGAGACTTCTCCGCAGAGAGGGCCCCAGGGCTGGGAATCCAGGGGAGCTTTGGTCTATTTATGGTCTCTGGAATTCCCTCCTTTCCTGTCTCCTCCCCCGTCCATGTGCTCCTCGCTGTTAC
Source organism: Marmota marmota marmota (assembly GCF_001458135.2). Taxonomy (NCBI): domain Eukaryota; kingdom Metazoa; phylum Chordata; class Mammalia; order Rodentia; family Sciuridae; genus Marmota; species Marmota marmota. Next base: position 1,185,426 of record NW_025999983.1, on the reverse strand, counting down.
TGATTGGTGTCCCCTCTGTCCACTTGGCTGTTTTGGTTTCTGCTGGATCCCCCACACAGAGCACGGGTACAGAAGGGTCTGTCTGCCTGGGTCCCCGCTTGTGTCCACAAGTGCTTTCACCAAGCAGGAAGTTGACCTCACCAGGGGACCCTCTGCATGCCCCTCCTTCCTGAATCCACCCACCCTCCCTCACCATCTTTCCCTGGCTGCCTACGCCCTTCCCCGCCTCCCCGTCCCCCCCTGATGTCTGTACCATGTGCTCTCCATTCACATCCTAATTCTCCAGCCGCGAGACCTCACTGGAGAGTCTGACTTTTTATTCACTCTCAGTACACAGAGCCCTCTTCTACCAGAGAGAAAGTCGCTCTTTGATTCCACCATCAATTCCAAGTAGCATCTCAACTTCTCTTTCTCTGCTGTGCTGTGTTTGGCAGATGGGAGATCCTTACTGGTCAGCTTCTCCTGGACATGTCCAGAGGCTCCTTCTGACATCTGGTGTGCTGAAAGGGCCTTGCAGGTGAGGGCTGGTTCAGTGGGAAGAGCTAGGCTGGAGCAGCTCCCCACACTCAGCCCAGTTGTTCCTGAGAGTGGCCAAGTGGTCCCTGCAGAAGACAGGCGGGCTGGGCTGGTGAGGGGGACCGCGGCGTGAGCTGCTTCTGCCTGGCCTGGGTTCCGGGTTGTACTGATGGGTGTGAAGATCCCGGCCTTCTCTGCGGCTCCTCCCAGAAGAAAGCAAGGTTGCATTCTCTAGTTAGCTCGATTCCCCACCAGAACCAGGTCGTCAGACAGAATCCCACAGGGCGGCCGTCTTCATGGCTCAAGGTGCCTACAGGACTTCAGGGCTTCTTCTGACTCTGCTGCAATATCTTTGATACTTTATAAGATGCTCAGAAGGCTTTAAGAGGCTGTTGACTTAATGAGTCCCATTTTGCTCATGGGGATCCTGCAAAGATGACATAAAATCCTCAGAAGGGTCATTTCAAGAATTTTCCAGAACCACTTCCATAGATACAGTATGTCCTTGGATGGAGCACAGAAAGTATTTTGTGGCCAGATAATCACACTGTAAATTCTGTGCACTCATAAAAATTCTGACCAAGTGCCAAGCAAACACTACAGTGAGCCATGAGTGTCCAGAGACGTCTGCTGGAAGAGAAGTTGCACCCTCATCACCTGGTGCGCCATTCCACTTAGTTATGTACTGACAGCACAGAGGACTTCCTTCCACAGGGAGGACTTCCTTCCACAGAGGACTTCCTATCACAGAGAGGACTTCCTTCCACAGAGGACTTCCTTCCACAGAGAGGACTTCCTTCCACAGAGGACTTCCTATCACAGAGAGGACTTCCTTCCACAGGGAGGACTTCCTTCCACAGAGAGGACTTCCTTCCACAGAGAGGACTTCCTGTCACAGAGAGGACTTCCTTCCACAGGGAGGACTTCCTTCCATGTAGAGGACTTCCTTCCACAGAGAGGACTACCTTCCACAGAGAGGACTTTCTTCCACATGGAGGACTTAGAGGAGATAATTCCACAGGGAGGACTACCTTCTACAGGGAGGACTTAATTCCACAGAAGGACTTCCTTCCACAGGGAGGACTTCCTTCCAGGGAGAGGACTTCCACAGAGCAGTGATCTGTTGCCTGCAAAAACATAGAGTTCAACCCATCTTCCTTGGTTTCTTCACATGGTCTTAAAGTAACTTTTATAGCAATTTGGAAAGACAGTTCTGTGGAATTGTCTTTTTTATTTCTTGCCTGTTTCCCAGTCACCGTTGGGCAGTGCCTCTTCAAGACAGCCACGTAACTCGTGGTAGATTTCTCTGTTTATGTGTCTGTGCATTTGCTGAGCTGTAGTCACACTCAAATGTGCAGAAACAGGAAACTTACATTTTTTTTCCTTCTTTTCTTGTTACAAACCAGTTTTAAGTACCAACTTTGAGATTTGAGCGATCCCTTTTCTCTGAGGCCACCCTTCAGCAGTCGGTCTGGAGAGACCCCGGTGTGGTTCCGTCTTCCTCAGCCACGCCTGCCAGCGGAGGCCACTGCAAGGGAATCACTGTCGCGCTTTCTGAAGAGAAGCCTAAGGGGAAATACGAAGACTTTCTTGTTCTCTTCCAGTGAATACACACAAATCATATGTTTTGAAAATCTAATGACGACATTTGGGGATACAGGTAGTAGACGGTAATCATAAAATCATCCACGTGGTCACGCCATTGTAAGGGGACCACTGGTGAAGGCAGAGTCTGGGTCTGCTCGGCCTTTGGACACCCTAACTATGATTTGCGTCTCAGAACAAGTTGTGTGCCTTGTCTACACAGGTATTATGTTAGCATTAGAAAAATAAAAAACATGACAGTGTGTTGAGAGCCACAGCCAGTCGGAACGGCCCCTGGCATTTTGCCAGAAGTAATGGTTGAGAGGCGAGCCATTAAGACGAGGCTGGACTGAAACAGGCTGTGTATTCGATTGTACGTAGACCCCTGCTGTCCGCCTCCGGTGCCTGCTAGTTTGGAGTTCTCGTGGGGATTCCTAGGGAGTTCCCGTTGGTTGGTGAAGTTCCGGTGGAGGGAGTTCCGGTTGGTGTGTGGTGTCCCTGAAGGGCCGCGTGGGTGGCATTCGGGGGAGTTCGGAAATAAAGTTTGTTCCTGCTTGAGTGGCTCGTGATTTGTGCCCAGCCAGACTGCGGCAACAGTGAACATTGGTGGAATATGATCCATATGCCACAGCTTGCCTCCGTGGTCTCCCTGAGCCTCAGGACAGTCCCCTGTGTCCCGTGTGACAGTCACCTGTGTCGGGGTGTCCATGTGGTGCACTGCATCTGCTGCCTCTGACTGGGCGGGGCTGGAGCGAGGGCCCTGCAGCAGCTTCCTGTGTGACCACGCTCACACTGGTACAACCTGGGACTGGAGTCGGCGGCGCCTCTTCCTGTGGGTGTAAAGCACAGGGTATGGAAGACCCTTCCCGTCTGGGAGAGAGATGCTGGCCGCCCTGGGCCACTGCACCTTGCCAGTGTGTCTTTCAGCCTGAGTGGAGACTTCTGGCTATTCTGTGGTGATCCTGCTGTGGCCACAATCAGTCAGGGTGGGCCTTGGTCCCTAGATGCCCGCTGGCTGGAGCTCAGGTGTGGGCCAGTCAGGAGCACACACGTGTGTGGTGGCAAACACAGGGATGCAGGTCAGACGAGTTAAACCCAGGAGGAGCTGGCTGCGCTGGAGGTGGGCTGAGCCTTTGCACACTGAACGCAGGCCTCAGGGACTTTACCTGTCCTTGTTTAACGCCTGTGTGAGTTTTAGAACTCTCGTGGCTCATGCCGGGCACACAGGACTAAGCACAGGTTCCCGACACCACTGCTGTCTACTGTCCACCGGTGACATGGCTATTTAAGGAGCACCACAGTTGAGCTGCATTATTCAGGGGTGACCACATTGTGAACATTGAGAACCTGTCCTCCTGAGGCTGGACCTCAAGGGGGCTCTGGGGGAAAAGTGGATAATTTCTGATACCTCAGGGAGCTCTGAACCCTGAAGAATGGCATGCTGGGAATATGGGCAGTCCCCTAGGGTGGACCCCACCCCGAGCTGCGGACGCTTGGCAGCCTCCAGGCTGTGGCTGAGGCCTGGAGAGATCCGGGTCCCTCCTCAGTCCTGGCCTCCCATGCACCAGGGAGGACGTGGCATGGTTCACTCAGGACATGTGTCAAGGCAGCGGTGCTGCCTGGGAGCTTCCCTGTCCACTGCTGCAGACCAGGGGCCACAGCCTCTGCTGCTCAGCCTCCTCTGGGTCCCCTGGCATGCCCACAGCCCTCTCTGAGCCCCGCTTCCCGCCCTTCCAGCTGTGCCTGGGGGCCAGCTCTGGTCTGGCCGGCTCCTCAGCCCCGCTCACCGTCTCTCCCTTGCTCCTCCTCCGCAGCGTCCTCCTGTGACCAGGAGCACCAGTCCGCCCTGGAGGAAGCCAGGCAGCCCAAGAATGACAACGTGGTGATCCCTGAGTGTGCCCACGGGGGCCTCTACAAGCCAGTTCAGTGCCACCCCTCCACGGGGTACTGCTGGTGTGTGCTGGTGGACACAGGGCGCCCCATTCCTGGCACATCCACCAGGTAAAGCACAGTCCCGGGCCATGGGCGGTCGGTAAGGCTCTGGGTATGGAAACCAGGAGGGCAGGGCCACCTCGGCACATGCCACGGGCATGGCACCTGTTAGACCTGGGCCTCACACCCTGAGGGTCCATCTGTCCTCTGCTTGGGCTTTGGTTAGGAATGTGTGGTGTCTGCCATCAGACAGTGGGGGAGAGTGTGTGTCCTGAGCTCAGCCGAGGCCCAGCAGGGCAGCCCTGAAAGCTCATGTCGCATCAGTGTGCCTCGGCCAGCACGCGGGCCACAGCCCAGAGCAAGTGCCACTTCCGCTCACCCCTTGTGCCGGCAGAGGAGGCCAGACGTGTAGGGTGCCAAGGGGACCGGCGCCCAGGGGGCCTGCTGGGGTGTAAGGATTCTCGAATCCCAAGTCCTCACTTTACAGAAAGTGGGAATATGGGAAAGCAGGAGCCATAACAGGAGGCCAGGATCTGATGCAAGACAATAGCGCCTCACTCCTGGTCCGGGTGCAAAGCGCCTCCGGCCCCTGAAGGCAGGGCTGCCGGCCAGGGGCTAGCACTGTCCTCTAGCAGCTGTGTCCTGACCGTGCCTTCGACTCTCCCTAGATTTATATCAAAATGGTTGACATGATGCACAGGAGTCAGCCTTCCGACACTCCCTAGATCATTCCCCACTTTCTCCAGTGTGAACCCAGGGGAAGGAGAGGGGCTAGCTGGCAGGACCCAGGAGATGGAGGCGCAGGTGACCAGCCAACGCCCGCTCTGTTAAGGCTGAGCCCAACCTGGCCACCCTCTGGCCAGGAGTGGTACCAGCTTCCGGGATCCCTGCTTGGAAATTGCAGTAACATCATGACATCAGAGCTGACCAGGGGGTCGTCATGCCCTGCCCAGCTGCACGGGACAGACAGCGTGTTCTGATCAGTGCCCGTGGAGCCAGCCAGCTCAGAGCAGATCGCAGCAGGGCCCCAGGGCAGCGATGGGCCGTTGGGAGCGAGTGGGCTCTGCCCGGCTCGGAGACAGCATCCCCCTGTCCAGGGCTTTGGTGTGAGACCACTTCTGTCCCTGTGCATCGGCACCCAGAGAGCAGTTTTCTGGGACCCGGAACAAGTGCTGCATGCTGGGAGCTCTGGCCTGCTCCCCCACTGGGCTGTGCCAGCTGCAGCCCTGGCCCGACCCGCGGCTCTGCAACAGGGAGAAGTGTCCCTGGCAGGCGTTTTCTTAGTGCCGGCCAAGGAAAACCTTGATGCCATCAAAACCAGAGCTGCTCCAACTGGCTCTGGAATCAACAGTGTTCTCCCTAAGGACCCGCGAAGGCTGCTGTGTCCCCATCTGCTCCCCTGACACACCCTCCCCCGGCCACCCTCATCTCTTCCGCCCCCTTCATCCAGCTCAGGACTGATTCGGATTCTGATTCTCCCAGTCACCTGAGGGCGGGGCAACCCCCTCTTCTTCCCCTTTCAGGAGAGGACATCACTTGGGCCAATGAGGGGCTGCTCGGGGGCTGGCTGCAGTCCTGTCCTAACCCTGTCTCCTCCCGCACACAGGGCACCCAGGGTCAGTCCCGGAGGCTCTGGGGGAGGATAGTGCACCATCCTGTGTCCCCTGGGGAAGGGCGGCTGACCTGTCCTGCATCCCACCTCTTCTCAGGAGTTGCCCCCCCTGCTCTGAGCAATGGGGTCTCCCGGCGGCTCTGGCAGTCGATGACACTTGTCTGTGTGCGTGTTCTCCTCTCCACTCTGCGGCTTTCGTCCCTGGCTCAGTCCCTGTCCTGCCTGGGCCTTCGAAAGCCTCCTGTGCAGCCAGGACAGCGGGTTCTGGGGAAGCTTTGCCAGGAGGAAAGCCTCCCCACCTGCCTGGTGGGGACAGGGCTTCACCCCAGGGTGGCCCGTCACCGCAATGCCAGGAGGAGGGGTCCCTGCAGGGGTGGCCTGTCACAGGGTGGTCAGGAAGGAGGGGTCCCCTGCAGGGGTGGCCTGTCACAGGGTGGTCAGGAAGGAGGGGTCCTCTGCAGAGGTGGCCTGTCACAGGGTGGTCAGGAAGGAGAGTCCCCTGCAGTCCCCAGATCATGCAGGGCCTGTGGTTCCTGAGAAACAGGAAGGAGAGGGCCGAGGCACAGACAGACGGAAGCAAGCAGGGGGTGGCCTCTGGGGTAGGACAGGAGCTGGTGGCCAGACTGGGTTTCCAGGTGGGGGCACAGGCATGAGGCTGTTGAGGGTCATCTGGGGAGGGGACAGGGGAAGTGCATGTGGGAAAGTCGCGCCTTGGGAGCAGGGTGTGGGCGAGCCTCAGCCCGGTGGGAAGCCACTGGGGGTTCAGTGGAGAGGGACAGCTCTGCCAATTCTGGAACCCTCCTGCGCCAGTGCCTCTGTTTTCCTTCAGTGAGCCTTGGAATGCCCTGAATGGTCCCAGCAGTGTCCTAGGAGCCGGGGATGCCCGTCCACCAGAAAGGCTGCCACCCTGCCTGTGAAGCTCCCCCCTAGCGAGGGAGCAGATGACACCAGAGGAGCCCGATGGGTCAGTGTTCTGGGTGGAGACAAATTCCCTGTAGGAAATGAACACAGCTGGGCAGAGTGGTGGGTGCAGCCCACAAGGCCAGGGAAACCCCTGAGAGGCAGATGGCGGTCAGGGCCTCAGGTACCAGGGAGCAAGGGCTGGCCAGCCCAGCAGGGGTGAATGCTGCCCACACAGCAAGGTTCAGGTGAGCTTGACCGGGGCTGGCCAGGTCACCAGGCGGCATGGAGGTACAGCAAGCTCAGTTTCAGTTGATCCCATGGCCTGGTGGTGTTGCCAGGGAGAATCTCAAATCTGCTCCAACAGCCCCCGTGTGTTAGCTTTGCCCTGGACAGGTTCCCCTCTTAGGTACAAGCAGCTGCAGAAGATCCAGGCATCCCACCCACGTGCCATAGTTCTCAGGGAGCCCCCTCTCTCTCTTTTGCTGGGGGGAAAAGTCTGTAAGAAGTCCCAGGTAGATTTAGTGCGTGGATAACTGCCCAGCACTGGAGCACCGGTGCTCAGCAGTCCGTCAAAAAACCAGGTCAGCAGCAGCAGGGGAGAGAACAGCCTCACGGGTCTTTTCTGCTGCTGTGCCAGGGCTGGGCAGCCAGGGCACAGGGACAGCCACCCGCATGGCTGTTCACATACTCTCCGTTGCCTGAGCACGGATCCTCACCCATGTCCCGAAGCTTGGGAGGTGTTCAGGAGGTGCTCTGCAGGTTGGAGGTGCATTGAGTGGAGCGCTCAAGAGCTCGTTCCCTCAGTGATCCTGTGTCTTCTGATGGAAGAAAACGTGGAACTCTGACAGTGGAACAGCTGTCAGTATCAAATGCCTCATCACTTGCCTAGGTCCTCAAGCTAAAGAATCAAGGGCCTTTGTCACAGACTGGAGTGGAGTCCAGTGAGCATATGTCCTGCCCACTGAGGGACCAGCTCCTTCCTGGTTCTCCTGCCTCGGTGTCAAGATCAACCCCTTGGCCATAGTTTGCAGGTCCCTGAAGTTTGGGCCCAGGCCCCTGTGCAAGCCCAGGCCACCAGGCTGGTGGGATCCAGGCTGGGAGGAGAGGGACAGGCGTCTACTCGGCAGCGAGTAGGAATGAGTACTGGATCCGTAGGGGGCAGGTGAGACCCAGCTGTTACCCTGGAGCCAGAACAGACCCTGTCCCCTGTCCTGAAAGGGCGCCTCTGTTCCTGAGTCTACAGCTCTGTCCCGGGGGCCACAAAGGCATGAAACCACTTCTCCATGGCAGTCGGCCTGAGGTCTGCTGGGCAGCCAGACAGCAGAGAGATGTGTTTATTCTTTATGCAAATAAGTTGAACAAACACCGCTGAGAAGAGTGGAGACACGTGGAAGCCGCTCAGCTGTGCCCTGGGCATCGTCCTGAGAGCACCATTCCTGCAGACGACGGCATTCTGCTGGACTCCGGAAGGAGCAGATGCTCCCCTCACTACCTTCTTAAATTCAGCCTTAGTGCTGGGATCCTTAAGAGACTCTGTCCCCCATTTGGAGCAAGACCCTAGTGACGTCTGGTGTGGCTAGCTTCCTCGTGGCTTCAAAGTTAGTAGATGACAAAAGGGAACTAGAATGATCTCATCATCCTAAGTGAGGAGGGTTGGGTCCTGGAGGGGTTTGGATGCACTGCAGGGATTTGAAACGAACGGGGCAGCTTTCTAACTCTGCAGAATGGCTACCCGAGTGTGCCTCGGACTCTCAGTCAAGGCTCAGTCGGGGGGAAGGCCTCGCTGCAGGCCTACCCAGTCGGAGGGCACTGGCAGTGCCCGTCCTCTGCAGCTCAGACCTCATGTGCTGGGAAGGGGCCTGTTCTAACGTAGCTGTCAGTTCTAGACTATTCCAGCTGCCCAGATGCTGGCCCAGGGCTGGGATTGAAGATTGGGCTTGCCAGTGTTCTCCACACTTAGCCCGAGGAGCTCCACGGCCCTTGGGCAGCAGGGTGTTCGTCCAGCCCGCTGGGTGTGCCCTGGTTGTCTTATTTTTGAGGGGCTGGACTCGAACCCAGGGCCTTACACATTCCAGCAAGTGCTTTCCACTGAGCTACACCCAGGCCTGCTGGGTGCATTTTACCTCCCCTCTGCTGGCCGCAGCCCCAAAGGCACCAGGAGAAGCCGGCGGGTGGGGCTGTCCCTGTGACCGTGGAGTCTCTGCTGTCTGTCACTGAACCTCACGTTCCCAGGAAATCTTGGCTCATGGCTTTGGGTAAAGTGTGCTTTGTGCTGTCCAGAGTCTGTCAGGGACTTCATTCCCAACCATGTTTCAGGAAGACACACTGGTCTGTGAGTATGGGGTGTTGGGTTCTGTGTTCAGGGAGGAGAGGCAGAGGTGTGGGCCTGGCCCGATTCTTGGGACACCAGAGGAAGGGGACTGGAGAAATCCACTTGCTTTTATTCTCTAAGATTGGAAACAAGCGAGTAACGGAAAATGGGAACACACATGATCTCTGTGAGGGAAACGCGGCCTGGCAGCCCCTTCTTAGAGCACGAGAGGGAGGGCACAGCAAGGGAGGGCCGGGAAGGAAGGGAGGACGCGGAGGCCGACCTTGCAGGGCCGCAGCCTGCAGGCCGAGGCCCAGGACACGCCTCCTGCCCCCTGCTCCTGGCTGCTCCCACGTGTCTGTCTGCCTGCTCTATGGGTCAGTCCTGACTGGCCTGCACTGATGTCCGGCACGGGAGCCCGAGTACCCAAGGAGAGGCCGTGGAGTGGAAGGACCGAAGAGTGGACCTGCGGATGGGGGGCAGGAGGCGCAGGCCAGGACAGGGCTGCACAAGCCCCACAACTCCTGTGAAGTCCCCTCCAGGGAGGAAAACCAGGGGACGTGTCCAGCAGAGCCAGTCATTCTGCTCAAGAGCTACCCCCGCCCCCAGAGGTTTCTCCCGCGAGTGGATGCCCCTCCCCTCGCGCTGGCCAGGTCCTTATCTGGGATCAGCCCGAGAAGCCTGAGTGCAGGGGGGCCATGGAGGGGGCAGCGGAGGCTGGGGCCACCTCTGTGCTCAAGCCTCTGCGCTGGCTTTCACTGCCCACTTTCTGCTGGGCTGAGCTGGCCTCATGGGACACAGACCTCCACTCCATCTCCAACACCCAGGCAGTGCCCAGGCCAGGTGGACCTGGAGGGGCTGTGGGCCACACCATTGGCTTTTTCTAAGCTGGGCATCTGGGGGTCGACACCTTCAGGCGGCAGAGTCCCCGCCCACGCGTGCTCCGTGGTTTTTGACTGACTCCAGGTGGAACCAGGTGGCTTTTCTTTATTTTTAACACTTGTAGCTTCATGAATTGGACTGAAAATGACTTTGAGTAATGTATCGGTGGAAAATCCTGAGTCTTGGAGACTGGGCCACCTCTTGGGAGGGATCCAGTGGCCAAGCCCACATCGTATACTGTCCTCACACTCCTGCTCCTCCTGTCCCCGTCCTGAGCCATGCCACAGGTCCGAAGTGCAGAGCACTTGCCCTTTGTGAAATCACGTAATAGAAGGAGGGGACAAGAGTGAGGCAGAGGCTGCCGGGGAGGAGCTGCAGGTGCCTCTTCCCGTCACTGGGGGACGTGTTCATGGTGTAGCCGAGGTAGTTACCCTACAGGCATGTGACGCGAGGACCGGATGCCATGGTTCTGTCTGGGGGAGCCCACCTGTACCTCTCACACGCTGGAGAGGTGGAGAACCAGGGCCAGGCCCTCCATCAGCTCTTCTCTCCCGCCCCCAGGTATGAGCAGCCCAAGTGTGACGACAGAGCCCGGGCACACCCCGCCAGGGCCCAGGACCTGTTCAAGGGCCGGCAGCTGCAGGGTGAGTACTGCCCACAGCCAGTGGGCATCGGCCACCACTGCAGGGTCTCTTGCTAGGGTGGTGGGAACAGAGTCTGCCCGCTTCTGGGGCTCAGCACCATGGTGGATTGGAGCCTCCCACTTCCTCCCAGAGGGCTGAGAGTTGGGGCTGATTCTCAAGCTGCTGTCACTGTGGCTGCGGTGGGAGAAGACCCACCAAGCGTGAGGTCACACGTGATGCAGGAGGAAGGACCAGCATCACTCCAACATCAGTGTCAGCACTCTGGAACTCCTGGGTGCTCCTGAAATGCTTAGCCCAAAGCATGTTTCCCAGGCATTCCCTGAGCGCTGAACCTCAGCACAAAGTAGGGGTAGTTTTAACAAAGCATGAGCTCAGTCTGTTATCAGGTAAGTCTAATTGCAAAGGACCTTTTGAAACAAAATGAGGAAACGCATTCCCACAAGGTGCTTCTCAAGGTTCTCTGAGCTCAGAAGTGCACGGGTATCTGAAGAGCCAAGGAGGAAGGTGTCAGCAGTCATACCTGAGCCCTCAGGGGACAGTGTCCTTCCAGGAGTTGCAGGAGACAGGCACTTGCTGCCCAGGCTAGAGCAGCACCCAGGAGCCCACCCGGTCCCCCAGCTCCCTGCACCCGGGAGGCAGGCAGTGCTCTGACATCATGGGGTGAGTCCATGCCTTCAGTAAAATGTTTCAAAGCTGCTTGTTGCTCTGATTCATCTCAATCTTTATTTCTTCTTAAATATCTCCAGATTGTCTCAGAGACCATGAAAACTGCCCTGTTACCTCCTCCATGTATGCTGTGTGTCTGATCTAGTCTTGGATGGTCTAGATAAATTCCCCTTCAAGAGCATTCGTGGTTCTTGTAGGATTTGTACTGCCATTGATAAAGAAGGTTTTAACTTTGCAAAGTAAAGATGCTTCTCTGCTTACAAATAGGCAGGGAAGGCCAGAGTGCCCAAGTCATGCTCACTCTGCGCTCACTGCTCCCAGGTCTGCTCGACAGCACCGAGGAGCAGCATGGCAGGACTGCCCCATCGAGAGTTCTCTAGGCTCAAGGTGCTCTGGACTGAGGTGTCCAGCTGTCCCCCACCTTGGGGGCCATCCAGGGTCCTGCTGTAGAGACAGGATTGAAGAGTCTGTTGGTGGCTTTATTTTTGCCACCCTATGTTCCTCCGGGGGAAGGTCAGCTGCTCTCGGTTTCCCTGGTGGCTTCCTTCTGCACTGGGTGTGAGGAGGGGGCAGATACCAGGTGCCTCCCTCCAGAAGGTCTCCTGTATCATTGGAGGTCCAAATTTGTGTCTGTGTGGAGCCGGGGTGCAGCCCGGGCCTTCTGCAGGCCAGGCCACTCCAGCATGACACCCCAGCCCCTGAAGTCAGGTGGTGATATGAGCAGGTGACAAATTTCTGAAAAAGAAATAACGAGTTCCACGCACGCTTGTTGCATGGAAGGCCCTCGGTGAGCGTCTGCCTGATTGGCTGGTCTCAACTGTGTTCCAGGGCGCCCAAGGCATTTGTGAGCTTGTCTTCTGTCTTTGGGTAACGTGAAGCCACATGACTCCTGAACATGTGCCCTGTGGTTCCGCATGAGTGTGGCCCAGCAGTGTCCCAGGAGGTTTGCCCTCCTCTGGGACAGGACACTGCTGGGCCCCCAGGGTGCACTTGGTAGGAAGGTCATTTTGTGGAAAAATCCCACCCTTTAGGCACTAGATGGGGACCTGATTTGAAGACTGAAATGATCCTTCATCTTGTGCCAACAACGGGCCATTGCTATGGAGAAACAAGAAGGGGACCCTGGAGGCATGTCTGATGTCAGATGAGCCCCGGGGGAGACAGCATTGGAGGAGATGGGGCACTATCCTGGGACAGCCACCGTTCCTCTGCCAGGTACAGGAGGAGGACTCTGGGGCTCCTCGGGAAGGCTGCCGCCTGGGACGGGGCCCTCAACTCTGCAGACGTCCCACGCAGCCCCAGGAAGGTCAGCCGAGCTGAGCTCCAGGGGTGTGGGGAGTGCTGCTCGTGCCCACTTCATCATTTTCATTATTTGGAGATAATTATCCTTATTAGGTAAAAAAGCCAAGTGAGTCTTAAATTAACTCCAGGATACAGGCTGTTCTGGTGGAGAGGAGAAATCTCTTTCCAAAATAATACAGCGACAGTGTGTAGGCGAGCACGCCAAGTGACGTATAGGCTGATGTGTTTTCTTTCTGGTACACTTTTGTCTTGCACTCCTTCTCTGTGTTCTGCTCAGCACGAGCCCTCTGTCCCCCAGGTCGAGCCGACAAGATCGCGCACAGCTCACTCATTGGTGTGTGGGCTGCCAAATATCTATTCACATCTTCTGCAGAGCAGATAGCAGATTTTCTAGCTTGTGCCAATGGATATTAAACATAAGGCTTATGGAGCCGACACCCAGGTCCGTCCTGATGGCTTCCATGTTGAGAGTTGGCTCTGAAGATTCTAGGAATCCCTTGGTTTCCTGGTAGGGCTGCCCTGTCACCTTGACAGACATCAAAACCTAGGGACGGGAAGTCCAAATACAGGCAGGAAGCTGCCCCCCGCCCCCTTTGCAAGCCTGTCTGGCTGTGTTCCGGCCTGGCTCTCTGCCTCGCGGGGTGCAGTGGAGAGAGGTCGGCCTGCACTCCCAGCTCCTGGACTTCTCCTGTGCTGTGGGGCTGGAGGGCCACGGGCGCCTTCTCTGAGCCCGTCTGGGGCCGTGAGCTTGACGTTCCCTGCTGAGCTGTGGCTCTCTCCACTTCCCGTGGCTCTCAAGCTGCCTTCAGGACTCGGCTCTGCAGGGACACCCTCGCTGGCCACCACCCATCTCACCTGCAGAGGGAAGATGAGTCGTCCAGTGTCCCCACAGAGCCCTCAGGAGCCCAGGGTAGGTGATGAGAGCTGACCCTGAGGACAGTGATCGGTGTTTCTTTGCCCCCGTCCTGTCCTGACGGCCCTCTATTAAGCAAGGTCAGCAGGCTTGGATGTACTAGCCACGGGGTTTTGACGGCTTCAAGGGCCCACAGAACCAGGTAGAGGAAGGGGGCCGCCAGGTGGGAAGGTGACCTGAGCCCGCGACCTGAGGGCAGAGGGAGCTCCCTGTTCCTGAGGGCCTCGGAGTCCTTCCCCGCAGTGTAGCGTGCAGGGGTGTGGCCTGCCAGAGAGAAGGTGCAGGCACAGGCAGGGGCTGCCTGGGGACAGCACACCAGACTGACCCCTTCTCCACCCAGGAAACACCAGCTCTGAGGAGGTGGCAGGAGAAGTGATGTCAGAGGCCTTGTCTTGGCGAAGTCAAAACAAGTCATCTATGGCTTGGAGTTTGTGACTTCCGTGACCTGCGCTGCAGGTGGTTTGTGCCCTCTGGCTGCTTCTCAGGTGCAGTTCTAGCTGGACAGGCAGCTGCTGTTGACTGGCCTCTGCTCGGCACAGCCTGCGCCAAGCGGGCAGTGTCCTGCCTGATGCGTCAGCTCCTGACACTGGCGCAGCACGGGGTGTCCTCGTATTATGGGCACTGCAGCCGGCGCCAAGCAGGGAGTGAGATGCTCGCACTCTCTGACAGCTACAGGAGAAGCTTTGGTCACCGTAGCCTTTCTTCTCCGGCAGTCGGTGGCGCAGTGGTGTTCTGTGGGCATGTGAGCTCGTGCCTGGGGATGGAGGTGGGTCTTAGGGGCCCTGGTCAGCCTTCAGACCGCTGCTGCCCCCCTGGCTCTCCGTCTGGCCAGACAGCTCTCTCCACATGCTCTGGCAGGTCTGTCTCTCTGAGACAGAGTTCAGCGCAGCCCAGAGCCGCTCCGTGTCCACAGCGTGACAGCCGGAGACCTCCTGCACCGGCAGGTGTGATGACACCCTCCAGGCACCTCTTGGATTTTTCAAGCAATATGTTAGCTTCATTCTAAATCACCTCATAAGGTGACTCTTGCCTTGCTGTGAGCGAAACTCAGGATGTTTTCCTAAGGTGACCAGACCCGAGCCAGGCGTTTGCAGGCACTGCCTGGCACATGAAGGTGCTGGGTTGCTGGCCTGTAAGGCAGACAGGCAGCAGCAGGATTGTCCTCTGTGGCTGGAGGCGTCCCGAGGCAAATGAGTGTCAGCATTTCTTCCTTAAAAGTGTCAGGGCGTCCTCTGTCTGGTCAGGTGCAGAGGCTGCCGTGTAGCTGAGCTGTAGCGAGGTCCTGCTGCCTCCAGACGCACGTCCTCTGGTCTGAGAAGGTGTCAGCTGCAGGAGGCCATGCCCCAGGTGTGCCCAGGGCGGCGCATACTGCCCTCTGTTCCCAGCACAGATGAGGAGGAACAGCGACCCTACCCCAGGTGTGGACTGGCCACAGAACCAGGAGTGTGCTGGTGTGAGAGGACGCTGCTCTTGAAGGCCGTGGTGACAGTGTGCCTCAGAGTGCCGAGTCGGCATCTCGATTTGTTGGGTCCTGAAGAAGGCAAGGGTCTAGTCTAAGTGTGATGCCTGGGAGACCTGACCTTCAGGACTCATTTACAACCATATTTTTGATGGAATATAAAATTAAGTTTGTGGAAGAATTCAGCCACTAACCCCTCAGAGGGCAGTTGTATCTTTTAGAAAGCCCCCCCAAAAAAAAATAATGGGCCACAGGATTCATTTTATCAAAGGAGGCTATTGTCAGCAAGAGGCCATGAATTACCCGTGTAGCTTCCACCCTGAAGGCCCAGGAGCCAGGAGCACCTGGGCCCGGGCCAGGGCCGTTGAAATTAAAGGTGGGAAGGTGTGAGCTTGGAGACCAGCACTGGTGGGACCCCTGGGCTGCACCTCGCAGCCATGGTGGACAGGAGGGGTGCACGGCAGAGAGGCCCTCCATTTGATACCCGCTGTTTTCTCACATAAGTAGCCAGGTGGTGGTAGTGTGCCTCTGAAGGTGCCCACAGGCAGGATCCAGAGTGGCCTCTGTGTGACATTTGGAGAATTCTTGGTGAGATTTCATTAGAACACTGAGTTCAGTTGATAGGAGGAGGAGGAGGAGGAGGAGGAGGAGGAGAATTTGGAGAAGACACAGGAAGGATTGCAGGAATCATGCCCGATACAGTAAGAACAAATAGGGACGGTGGACACTCCCACCAGCCTATGCCTACGTGGAGGAGGATGGTCAGCACTCTGCCTCCATCCATCAGCATTGACAGCAGGTGGACACAAGCAGCCACTTCTGCACACGTTCTGCATGTGAGGAGTTCTCTTGTGCATTAGGTGTGCCTCCCAAGGGGTCAATAAGATGGGATAAAAGTGCAGCTCAGAAGGGGCGGGACGCTGGAGGACCACTCCCCTCACAGGCTTTGTGACCGTGATGTCTTAGAGGGCCTCTTACCCTATCCTGCGCCCCCGCCCGCCTGGGAACCAGGGTGTGCCCAGGCCTGTGGGAGCTGCCCGGGGAACGGGACTTGGTTGGTTTTCTCTTCTGAAGCCAGGCTTTTGGCTCTCAGGGCCAGTTAAAGACTCCAAAGTGGCAGAGGACGTTGGGAGCCACACCTGCAGGGTGAGGTCCTGGCCTCCTGGTCTGCTCGGCCCCTGGGGTTTTGAAAGTTAGGACTGTGCAGAAGAAAGGCTGAGTAGATTTTAGGTTCACATTAAGCCTGAAAGAGCAGCTGCCAGACAGGCTCATAGAGAAGCAGCATCTCAGAGACAGCTCCAATAGCTTGAGGACCACTGTCCTCACACCACCATTATGTTGAGTTTGTTGCTCAACAATTACCCTGTTACAAAGAATCCCTCTTTATCAAAGCAGCTTATCTAAAACGGTTAACCACTTGGAACACCTTCCTGTGTGCGGCACGCTTGGCAGGCACTCTGGCTCCTCGTGGCCCCAGTCCGTTGCTGTGGATGGGGCTGTCCTCACCAGATCTGGATCCACCGAGTGCTTCCACGAGCAGACCAGAGCCCTCCTGCAACATGGCTTAGTGACACGGACACAGTATCTGCTGGGTGACTCTGAAAGGACCCTTCCTTTCCAGGCCCGCCTGTTTCAGGTGACACCGTGGTGAGGACAGGGAAGCAGGTGGGACCCTGTCTGGTCTGGGCTCTGCTCACCCTGCCTGTCTGGGGTCAGTGCCTACCTTGGTTAGAGAGCCTGTGGTCCTGATTTTACTTTTCCTACAACTTTCAATCCTCTAAGTGTCGATCCCAGCCATAACCACTGTCCCAGTGCCACTTTTGCCCACCCCAGGGTTTCCCAGGTGGACTCTGAGCCCCAGGGTGGTGGCAGCCTGCAGTCCTCGGGCACCCGGGCTGTCAGGTGTGAGATAAAGTGCGGTGCTGTGCTTACCGGGGAGCAGCTAGGGCCGTTGGCTTCCCCCTGCTGCTCTTCAACCCGGCCAGTCTGTCCTCATAGGAAGCTCCTTTTAAAGCCAGAGCTGCTCGGAACACTGCAACTATACTGAACTTTCTGGTTTTACCTTTTCTGTAACTGTGCATTTTTCTGTTAAATCGATGAGCAGATGTCTATTGCGTAGGTGGCCCTAAAGCCCGGAGGCAAGCCTGCAGGACAGCCAGCGGGATCCCAGCCTCAGTGCCCTAGAATTGACGTCCTCAGAGACCAACACTGCAGGTGACCAGAAACCCGAGGGGGGAGATTGGTGTGCACCGACTCTGCTTGGTGTCTGCAGTGTTGGAGTGACCTGAGGTCCTCTCCAGATTTCAGGTCCCCCCGTGAGGAACACCTCACCTCACCCCGTTAGCACGGAGGGGCTCCTGGGCGCTCATGGTGCCAGCAGGGGCTGGGGAGAAGACCCCCTCTGTATGCAGCCTTCCAGCCTGGGACCGGCTTGCCCAGCTACCCCTGGAGGACACTGGCAGACCAGCCATTTCCCCTGGAGCAGGACAGGACTAGAGAGGGGCAGGGCTGATGGTAGGAATGGTGTTAGCTTTGTCCTGAGAACCTACTTCTGGAAGTCAGCTGCTCAGCCCAGACCAGGATGCCCTCGTCCATGAGCCTTTAGCAGGACACTTGGACATGCTGGTGGCCACAATGGCAGGAGCTGCTGGAACATGGGTAGCCTGAATCGCAGAGGGCCTGGCACACTTCTGGAAGGCTCTCCCTGGTGGCGTGATTCTCTTCTGACTTGCTGAATTGAGGACCATCTAGAACCAGGACTGTCCATCTGGCAGAGCAGGAGGTGTTGGCAGCCCTCAGTCACCCTCAGAAGCCCCGGCAGGACATGCCCACGGCCACTCCTGCAGACTGGCTGCAGAGCTTTCAGTTCTCACCCCGAGGCCCTGCTTTGCTCTGTGTGCTTCCTTATTTGATGGATTGATTATAATGCACCCCTTACTGCCCGGGATTGAGGTCCCCTCTGTTCTGAGACCTTCTCAGATGTCTCAGAGTCTGCCCCTATGGAGTGGCACCGACAACACTGTCCCTTAAATCCATGCAGCATCTAACCAGCTGACAACGCTGACTCATCTGTCATGAACTGTGGCCTCCGACGGTGCTCTGAGATATTCGTCATTCAGATGCAGCATAAGGGGAGCTTGCTGCAGTTTCTCCCACGGGGAAGTCTTTCTGAAGCAGAGAGGAACAAAATGCCTCTGCCGCACCTGGTCTCATCGCCAGCCTCGGCTGCCTCCGCTGCCTTGGCTGCCCCTCCTCTGATCACCACGTAGCTCTGTTGCTGATGCTCTTGAGGCTGTGTGCTGACTCCTGTGCTATTTTTTTTTTCTGAATTTGCCAGCCCTAATGTCCAGTTCTGCATGGTTTCTGGCCACCGCTGAATTCCTGACTCAAGGGAGTGCGAGGCTGTGCCGTCCTGAGAGCCAGAGAGCCATGGAGCTGGGCCCCACCAGGTCTGCCCCTCAGTTCATAGCCTCTTGCCCGGTGCTTCTCACACCATCTCCTAGCGCCTCCTCCTCCACAGGAGCGCCCAGCAGGCAGGTGCAGGTGGGGCCTCTGGCCCTGGTGCTGCAGCCACGGAAGGCATGTGAGGAAGGAGTGCAGGGGCGGCCTGCAGGGCCAGGGCCACGTCTCCTCCACCACTGAGGCCGGGCAGCTGTGGGAGGACGGTGCTGGTGTGAGCGTGGATGGGTGTCCTCTCTACTCATCTCTGGGCTCTCCTGTCCATGGCACATCGCACACATTCTTTAAGGAGCTGTCAGGAGAGACTTGGGAAGCCATCGAGGTCACCACGCAACGTTCTCAGAGGAGTTCACTCATGTCTGTTAAGGGATTGGGGCTTATTGGTTTGGCCGAGAAGTGGCTCATTCATTTTTTATTTAAAACAGTGATTCTGGCAGCCGTGTGGAGGACGCAGCTGAGATGCACAAGACAGGGTCAGGCGGGGGAGCATGTGCGGAGGCCTTGGGGGCTCTCGGGCCCTGGTGAGGGGGCTGTCGGCCAGAGGAGTCAGAGCCGCCCAGCACTGGGGTGGCCGGGAGGAAGCTCCGTAACTGGTCAGTCTCATCTAAGCACCTCGGGGAGCACAGTCGGCCACCCTCTGGGCTGGCCTCTGTCATTAGGAGTAGACAGTGGCCACCAGAGCCCTGGCACAGCACAGGGTGCCACTGAGCGCCTAGAGGGCACCGGAGCTGATGTCCTGGAGTTGCACAGTCCTGACCTCTTGGCAAGCTTGCTCGGAGAGGAGGCTCTGCAGTGTGGGTGTACACTGGTGAGCTGTGCCCGCACCATGTGCCCTGGTGACTGCAGTGACCTCCAGCTCTCAGGTCCTACAGGTACTCATCAGTCACAGTGCCCATGGCCTGCTGAGGCGACTCTCTGCAGGACCAGTTCCTCTGGCCTTATTGCAAGAGCAGCTTCTAGAAACTCCTGTGATTTCTACAGAAGCAAGTGAGAAAGTTGCTGCATGGTGCCGACCACTTCCCCGGATGCCCAGAACGCAGCCAGGCAGGCACGGGACACACAGAGACAGACCCCGGAGCCCCCGCCCAGCACCGCTCCCTGCAGGGTGGTGTCGAGACCCAGCGATGTCAGGGACTTGCACAGGCCAGGAGGCCCGTCCTCCACGCCGCGGACCAAGAGGCCTCCTGACTCTCCTCTCGGTGCTCCTGGGACTCAGGCTCTGTTCCCCTTGGCATGTGCTTGTGGTGCTTTCGTTTTTCACCTTCTTTACTCTTTATTTACAGTGTGGGCTCAAACCTCATGGCAGACACCTCGCCACACGTGTGGCTGTCACAGGCTTGCCCCTCTGCAGGACAGGAGCTCTGGCCTCTCCTCGCAGGCCGTGAGGGGTGTGCACAGCAGAGGGGAGCAGCGTGATTTGGGCTGAGGCGGCTGTGCCTGTCCACGCCGCCAGCCTGCTTCTTGGCTCTGCAGTGTGCAAGGCACCGTCCCGTCCCCCTGGCCAGGAAGGCCAGCCCTGGGCCAGAGCAAACAAACAGACAAGCTCTGGGTTTTCTCACCCGGGCGATGGGCCTTGGAGCAGGAAGGGAGTCTGTGCTTTGAGCTGCCCGTCACGGGCCCCTCTGGAGTGCAGGCCGCCGGCTGCTGCTCTGCCTGTGTGCACGTGGCTCAGCTGCTGTAGTAAGAAGACTGCACCCGCCAGATGCTGCCTCAGCCCCTGCAAGCGAGTGCAAGCAGGCCCTGGAAGAGTGCCGAGCAGGGACCACTAACTGCCCTGAGCACCAGGGTTCTGCAAGGCCAGCCCTGGTGGCGTGAGGCCTCCGGGGAAGTCCAGGGCACAGCTTCACTTTCACATGCGTCCTGTCCTGTTCTCTAATTGTCACCCGAGTGGAAGGGCCGTATGACAGTCAAACTGAAGATATCAAACTGGCACAGCCCCTTCACCCCAGGTGCTGTCCCCAGGCTGGTCTGTCCTGCGCATCTGGAGTGTTCAGCCGCCACCGCACCCTGCAGCCTCGGAGCCCACGTCAACTGCTCAAGGCTGGAGACAGCGGCCACACCTGCTCGCACACCCTTGGGCTGGGAGGTGGCTTTCGGCAGTGTAGGGCTGCTCAGTTCTCACGGGTGTCTGGGGAGAGCCGTGGCCCACTTGCCACCTCTGAAAGGGAGGGCCATTCCCAGTGGGGTGGCTGGTAAGGTTCCTAGGTCAAGAGATTTCAAGGTGAACAGCTCCTCATTTAACCTGCTCCAGAGAAGAGTTGTGCTGCAGGCCCTAGAGTCTTGGAGGAGCAGGACAGGTGTCAAACTCTAGCCTGAGGAAAACATTTATAGGACAATCTCATGAGCAATACGTCCCTGCTTCTGACCTCCAGCATGTCGACTTGGGGTCAGCAGTGAGCTGAGTGAACACCCGGACCACAGGCTCCTCCTCTCGTGATGCCAATGGTCAGGTCTGCACAGACCGCAGACAGTGTGCCGTCTGGACAGTGTGCCATTTGGAAAGTTGCAGGCGAGCACGCGGCCCCTTGCTACAGAGCTGTGCCCTCGGTGGTGCTGCAGAGAAGATCCCTTTCTCCACCAGGAAGTGGCACCCAATCTCCGGACTCTTCAGTGCACTTTCCTCTCTCCTTGCTGTGCTGAGCCAGACGCAGGCTCCCTCTGGAGCCCAAGGGCGCTGTGTCTGAACCAGACTCTCGCTGCCCACCGTCTTCCCGCCCTACTCTCCCTTCCCAGGGCTTTGCCTTTGGCATCACCGTGACGGTGTGTGCACTGTGGTGAAGTGCCTGGGGTCTTCCTGGAGTTGGGCAAGCGGAGGCTTCGTGCACGGACGGCACTGCGGGACAGGCCTCCCTCGGCTGGCCTGGGAGAGCCGGTGCCTCAGCCGCTGCCTTAGCTGCAGGTCCAAGCAGGAAGGCAGAGAGTACAGAAGGCCCCCTGTGGACTCCCAGGAAGGAGCGTCTCCACCAGGGGTCGTCCCTCTTGCTCCCAGGGCAGATGTTGGGAGGATGCATGCACTTTAATGGTAAAACAGCTGACACTTGCAGCAACTTTGATTCTGAGTTGCTCAGCGTGACACAGTCCTAGCAACAAAACAGATCAGGTGGTTCCCTCCACGTGGATGGAGAGATGGCTTCGTGGTGTTGGGTCCCGAGGACCCTCAGCTCTTACCCAGGCTCCTCTTGTGGGAGGGGCAGCCACAGGTGGAACACGGGAGCTCTGCTGTACCCCGAGGTGGGCTAGGGGTGCCGTCAACCTGGCCCCCCCAGGGCCCGCTGCCAGCCAGAACAAGGTGGCACTCAGGGGTCTGTTCCAGCTGGCTGCTTTTGCTCTGGGTGACAGGGTCTGGTCCAGCTGTGAAAGTCCCCGAGGACAGAGCAGTGACATCCGTAACACCCACTTCCTCTGGGAAGTCGGCTTCCACGGCTGCCTCCCGCACACGCTGCAGGAGTAGCAAGACAGCTCGTCCCTAAACGGGGCTGGTTCAGCTTCCCATTGTCAGTGACACGCTGGAGGGGTTGGGGCAGGTCCCGGGAGCCTGGTGGAACGAAGAAGCAGTGTCAGCCTCAAGACATGGGGCTGGGCTTGGGGTTCAGAGGAAGGGTCTCATTTTGGCACCCAGAGCCCAGCTGCACCGGGCACCACAGGGGACACTTGCCATGTGCTGCGTCCCTCCTGTGTGTCCCCATCCTCCACCCTTCTTGCTTGTTAACGGCTGCCAGAGTCTCCATGGAGACCACCACCTACAGGTGGAGAGCACACAGGCAGCCCTGAGGCACTCGCTCTCCTGAACTCCTACCTGGAGATCTCTGCCCCCTCCTGGGCACAGCGCTTAGCATGGCGCTGCCCAGGGCCCAGCCTCATCCTGGCACTCATTCCCGAGCTGCTCATGGTGGGTTTTGCAGTCTCGCAGTCTCCTAGTCTCCTGCGGCGGCTGTCTCGAGGGACTCGGTGCCATCCTGAGGTGACGTCAGGCAGGACCCAGGACAAATCCTGTGCAGAGACCTTGCCCTCGGCTGGGGTGGGAAGGGGCTGGCCATTTCTTCCTGCTCTGTTCCACTGGGAGTGTCCTGGGGGCTCTGCTTGCTTCCCAAGCCATAGTGGTCGTAACAGGGCCCTGCCAGAACAGAGTGCTCCTGTCTCCGCTGGATCTTGGAGGACCGTGCATGCCATATTTGGTCTCATTCATCTTCCAAAACCACCAGGCTGTGGGTGGCCCTCTTTCCTGACCTCATGGCTGACGTCCTGACTGCACCCTCTGACATCCTGAGTCGCCCTCAAGTATCCCACTGTTTGCTTCCGATCCTCCCAGAAGAGCGATCGATCATCAAGACGGAGCTCCGGACGTGAGGGGTTCATTCTGTCCCTCATCCAGAAGGTGTCGATGAGCAGCTGGGTAGCCCATGGCCTTCTCTGAGAACACCAGGTTAAAGTGACCAATGTTTCTTCTTCGGCCTCTGGACCTTCTGTTCCCCAGGCAGGAAGAAGCTGAGGATCATCCGGAAAATGTGCCACAGTCAGATACGCCCTGAGCTGTTGTGTGAGACCTGTTGATGGCACCTTCGGCAGGGGTGCCACCCAGGCCCCCTCCCCAGAGGTTTCGGTGTATGCGCCCCCATTTCTTAGTCTCAGGGAGCAAGTTGCAGGACTGAGCAAAAGGGAGCCCCTGGGGGAAGCGGGGTGTGTGCTGTGCACAGAGCTTTCTAGTGAACTTCTCTCTGCGACGTGGGCTCGGGAGCTCACAGGGACACAGACGCTGGGCCTAGTAAGGAAAGTGTGAAACAAGCTGTGAGCCACTCAACAAGCGTTGAAGGTGGCCCTGAGTGAAGGACAGCCCAGACTGATAGCCTCTGCGGAGGCAGGACAGCAGGCTGGATGGGAGGCAGCCCCCCCGGGAGCGTGGGGTGGGCAGAGGGCAGCAGAGCATCGGAGGCCCGGGTGGCAATGCAGGAGGGCGTTGGGAGAGGCGAGTCCGTCGCTGTGGCATTGGTTGTGTCACTTTGGCTTTGAGTGTGCCTTCGGCCATGAGCTTTGCACTCTGGTTGGGGACACTGGGAGCCGGTCATGCCATTGAGCCCACTGTGTCACTGTCTGCGCCTCAGTCACCCGTTAGCAGAGAGAATACAGACACCCCACCCCAGGTTGTTGTGGGTGGCACAGGGCGTGTCTGTGCGTGAGATGGCACACGGCAGTGGCTGGCGATGGCCGGCATTAGTGCTCACAGGCGTCTTTCTGGGGGCGTCCTCCTCAGGAGCCAGTAGATCTCAGTGGGCAGTAGGTCTCAGGATCTGGCCACTGCTTGCCCCCGACACGGCTGCTCTGGGCACCTAGAGAGCCAGGTTTCACCAAAGGGAGTTTCTGGGAACCATTTGAAATACATGGAGAAACCAAAGTGAAGCCATGCCACCAAGCTGGGAGCAGAACCCCTGCCTGGTGCCTCGCACTTTCCAAGGGTCAGGCTGGAGGACCCCGGGCTGGCAGCCACTGAGGGCCACGATTATTTTGGAAAGTTTCCTACAGAAGTGCGCTACTTACCTGCTTCTCGGTGTCACACACAGGGGCCCTCTGGACTCTGGTCTCTGGGTGCTGTTCGCAATCAAGGAGGGCAGCCCTGTGTGGCGGGTCACCTCTGATCACCTCGGCCTCTCTGACAATCGTGTTAGCCCTGACCGTTCCAGAGCTTTCCCTCTGCACGAGACTGCTGTGCTTTTATAAACAGGACTGCATCGTGTTTGGCTGGAGGGATCCGTGACCTTCAGGTGCTCACTGGTGAAGGACACAGCAGCCCCACCGCCTCAAGGGCACTCACAGGACAGCCTTGTGCCAGGGCACCTTGTCAGTCCTTGTTGAGAGAATCGGCTCCCAGGCCCTAGGGTGGGCCTCTGGCTCCTGGGTGGGGTCCCACAGCTCCCTCTAGCTTCCACCTTTAGGCCTGGTTTCCATGGGGTCATCCATCTACCCCGGGTTCCGTGACCCTCTGACCTGGTGCAGCCTCTGGGGATAGGCAGGTCAGTGGCAGGACAGAGGGTCCACAGGGCGTGCTCCTTGACCTGGAGTGGAGGTCGTGCACTGGGGAGGTCCGTGCACACTGAGCGCGGTGTTAGAGGAGGTCCTGAGGTGGGCAAGGCGCACGCTGTGCTGGGGAGAAACGCTTTGTCCTCCAGTTCTGCTGGGCGATGGCTGTGGCTGCCTCTAGGTGACCAGCCTCCCTTCCCGACCAGCGCTTCAGGTTCATCAGCCTTTATTCTGTCACCGTTGTAGGTAGAATGGATGGCAAGTTCCGTCCCAGGCAGTTCTGCAGGTCTCCTGGTCTGACACGGCTCCTCTGGTGCCACCTGCCCAGGACTCACTTCAGGTCACTCCCGCAGGCACTTGATGATGAACACACAGACTTCTCCCACTCGTGAGGCTTGTCCCTCGGGTCAGAGGGCATCTTTGCAGAAAACTGACCCTTGACAGTGAAGCCACGGGGTGCGTTTGCTGTGGGGCAGGAAGAGCACAGCCCAGGAGTGACCCCTGGGCCCCGGAGCCCTTGGTCTTCCAATAACCCCCTGGAGAGTTGCCAGCATGAGGTGCCATCTGGCAGCACGCATGTGCCTTTACCCAGGTGCTGGGGGGTCCTCTCCCATCACACCCAGGCGACGGGGGTCCTCTCCCATCACACCCAGGTCTGGGGGTCCTCTCCCATCACACCCAGGTGACGGGGGTCCTCCCCCAGTCCCACCCAGGTGACGGGGGTCCTCCCCCAGTCCCACCCAGGTCTGGGGGTCCTCCCCAAGTCCCACCCAGGTGACGGGGGTCCTCCCCCAGTCCCACCCAGGAGCTGGGGGTCCTCTCCCAGTCCCACCCAGGTCTAGGGGTCCTCCCCCAGTCCCACCCAGGAGCTGGGGTCCTCTCCCAGTCCCACCCAGGTGACAGGGGTCCTCCCCCAGTCCCACCCAGGAGCTGGGGTCCTCCCCCAGTCCCACCCAGGTCTGGGGGTCCTCCCCGAGTCCCACCCAGGCAGACGTGGGCTGCGTGGTGCTCAGCACAGGTGGACAGCAGCAGCCAACAGCCACTGCCTGGCGTCCCCACCCAGCCTCCCAGCACTGCCTGTAGGGACATGGCCTCTGTGTCAGGCCAGTCAGCCTCTGCTCACCTTTGCCTTCCCTGTCCCAATGTGCTGCTGTAGGTGCTGTCCCCAAGGAGCACTGTGACCATGGTGGAAGACACCAGGTGTGAGATCTGAACTGACGTGGGCCGTTGCGAAGCCCTGCCAGCCGGGGCGCCAGGGCACCCTCAGCGTCACCGGCAGGGTGGGGGTGTTGGTGGTGAGGGTGGTCAGGGTTGCAGTGCTGGCAGTCCCTGGGCCTGCAGCAGACTGTGGCCATGGGTGTTGAATCCTGGTCTCCTATCACCTCGCGGGGGCGCAGCACCAGGGGCACCCACACCATGGAGCCACCCCTTCCCATGCCGTGCGTTTTGGGGCACGGCCTGCTGGACAGAGGTCACAGAGTGGCAGGGTGGTGGGCAGATGCCCTCTGCAGCAGCTCTGCGGCAGCTGTCCCCAGGCTCAGAAGCCTCGGTGCACTAGTTCATGACAACGCACTGCATGTAGCTGACCACACGCCAACACGGCCGCCTTGGCCAAGAAGAACTGCACTGACGAGGCGTGGGACCCCTGTGTCCACCGACCCTGCAGATGATTACTGGTCACAGGCCTCAGTCCTGAGAAAGGGATTGCTGTCTTTGAATGGCAAGACTAAGAAGTTTTTTGACCAGGTTAAGTAGGGTCTCCATGCCGAGACCCTGCTTCCTGGTGTGAGCTCAGTGAGCTCTGAGGTCAGGGCTGTAAGGTCAGGGGTGTAAGGTCAGGGCTGTAAGGTCAGGGGTGTAAGGTCAGGCCTTTGAGGTCAGGGCTGTAAGGTCAGGGCTCTAAGGTTGGGGCTCCAAGGCCAGGATTTTAAGGTCAGGGCTCTAAGGTCGGGGATGTAAGGTCAGGGCTCTAAGGCCAGGGATATAAGGTCAGGGCTCTGAGGTCAGGGCTCTAAGGCCAGGACTCTCAGGTCAGGGCTCTAAGGTTGGGGCTGTAAGGTCAGGGCTGTAAGGTCAGGGCTCTAAGGCCAGGGCTGTAAGGTCAGGGCTGTAAGGCCAGGGCTCTAAGGCCAGGGCGTGTCACCATGCTGGCTATGAGCAGCCCTGCCCTTGTGTTCACTGAGGACACTGTTCCAGCAATTTCTCTGCGTTGCCGTAAGGGGCTCTGCCGCCTGCGAGGACAGTGGCGGCCAGAGCGTAGGCCAGGCTCGGCAGGAGGCCCAGTCCTGCAGCAAGGCCTTCGGGGCAGGCTGGCAGAGCAGGGCTGGTGGTCATCAGGGGCGTAGGGCTGAGAAGGTCAGGTCAGGGACCTCCACCAGGACTGGCATGGGCCGAGGCAGCACCATGCCCTTCCAACGGAAGAGACTGAGAGGACGTGCGGTTGGGGCCTGGGCTGCTGGAAGTGGGCAGGTCTGGGAGAACCCAGGCTCCGGCACAGGGGCCGCTCTGAAGGCCGAGGTGCTTCCTCACAGGCCTTTACTGTGGCCACAGGAGCTAAGGTCAAAGTTCACCCAGGATGGGGCGGGTGGGGAGTGAGGGATCTGCGGCCACGCTGCCCACAACGCGGACACCCAATCCACTGGCTCCGTCTGTCGTCATTAGGTCTGCAGATGTCTTCAGCCTTACTATCGAGGTGTCCTCCTGGACCTGACGGCCTGTGCACTGTCACTGTCTCATGACGGCCACGCTGGCCCCCTCCTAAGTAAGGCAGGCTGAGATGCCAGAGAAGCACCCAGGGGTGTTGCCCAGCACAGCCCCTGGGCTCAGAGGCAGGGCAGCTCTGGGTGTTCCTCACGTCCAGGGGCTCCGCCAGAGTAGAGCAGGAGACCCCACCCCCAAGTCTGCAGTTCTGCCCCACCCTCAGCCAGGTGTGCCACACCTCAGCCCTAGTATGCAGTGCCTCAGCCAGGTGCCCAGGTGTGCCACGTCCTAACTCACATGTGCCACTCCTTATCCAGGTGTGCCACACCCTCAACCAGGTGTGAAATGCCCTTAGCCCAGATGTGTTAGGCCCTCAGCCCAGGTGTGCCACACCCTCAGCCTAGGTGTGCCACACCCCAGCCAGGTGTGCCACACCCTCATCCAGGTGTGCAATACCCTCAGCCAGGTGTGCCAGGCCCTCAGCCCAGGTGTGCCAGAAACCAGCCAGGTGTGCCAGGCCCTTAGCCCAGGTGTGCCACACCACAGTCAGATGTGCCACACCCCAGCTGAGTGTGCAACGCCCTTAGCCAGGTGTGCGACGCCCTCAGCCAGGTGTGCCACACCTCAGTCAGGTGTGCCAGGCCCTCAGCCAGGTGTGCCACACCTCAGCCACCAGCCACGTGTGCCAGGCCTGTGCAGCAGGAGGGGCCAAATAAAGTGCCAGAGACAGCGTGGGGGTGGGGCTTGCTGGGCAGGGCTGGCGGGAGACCAGGACTGCTGCAAGGAGGGGTCAGTGGAGACGGGCTGGTGGCCAGCTCCCTGTCCCTCACAGTGCTCTGCCAAGCAGTGCCTCCTCTCCATGGTGGCCAGCTGAGCAGATGCCATGGTCCTCTCCGCAGGGCCCCAGCCCAGTGCACTGCTCCCTGAGAGAGGGTTGACATGTTGGGCTGCAGGAGCAGCGACGACGTCATTGTGTGCTCGTCTGACCAGGAGCAACTGCCCTGCCACCATGCAGGAGGGTAGCTTTGCCAGTAGCAGGACTGGCCCGGGCTCCCAGAGAGCAGTGTCCCTCGAGACGTTGTGCACTAGGCCTGCTCTCCGTGCTCCCCTCGCTCAGTGAGGTCTTTGGGAACAGAAGGAGGTGTTTGGGGACATGGGGCTCACTGTCCCTGCTTTCTTTAGGGGTGATACCCTTTCTTATCGTATCTTCCCTGGGGCCCTCATGGGCCCTGCAGCCTGTGGCTGCTCCAGTGTGCCCCAGGTAGGAGCTCCTGGGGGGACCCTGCAAGCCGGGGATGCATAGTTGGAGTAGTGGGGAATGGACTGAGACCTGGAAATAGACGTCTGTGTGCAGAAGAGCAGCAGGAGAGGTGTGGAGCACAGGCACACGGCGGCGCGTCCTCCCGCCCTGCATGGATGCCCTGCTTCTCCTGAGCATGCCTTTGAGGGAGGGTCCTTCACACCCTTGTGGCCTGGAGAGTCCCAGCTGAGTCAGGTCTGATGGGCTCCAGCTGAGGCTTCTCGCGGAGGCTCCCTGGAGCAGTTTACCTCCCAGGTGGTCATGTGCAGTGCCTCTGTCTCAAAATGCCTAGAAGGTGCTTAGGGAGAGATGTGCTGCCCTGCACGGGGCCTCTGAATTCCAAGCCATGGCCCAAAGGTGGACACACTGGCCAGGTTCTGGTTTGCAGGGAGACTTGCTAGGAAACACTTCATGCACCTGGTAAAGGCTGCAGAGATTTAGGGTCTTAAAGTCCAAGTTCCAGAAGAAACCTCCCCCCTGTTCAGCTGTCCTCCATGGCTAAGCCCACATAGAACGTTAGGAAGGAAGGCAGAACCGTATGGAAGCCCTCCGGTGCTCCCTGGGGGAAGTGGGGTGCTCAGGACACATCTTCTCACTCCTCTGTGGCCACAGGAGTTCAGGTCGTGAGCTGCTTACTAGAGTGATCTGGAGATTGGGTCAGAGCTAGGAATGGCTCTGAACTTGGTTCAGGAGGCCCTTAGACCCCGGCCCTCCCAATCCCAGAGCCCAGCTTCCCGCTGCCTGGTTTATCCTGAGCCAGGTTCCCAGGACCCTTCTTGGTCCTCCAGGACCCTGCAGTGGCTCAGCTGGACTCCTCTGGTCCTCCATAATCTGTGGTCTGCAGAGGGCACCATGACATCTGCAGGGACCACATCAGACTGTGTCCACATCTTCCAAGGCCCCTGCTTTCCTCAGATGAGTCCAAACTCCTGTCTGTGACTCATAGGGCCCTGGACATCTTGAGAGGTCCCTCGTGTCTACAGGTCACTGCCTGTGTTCTCTGTCCCTGTGGTCTAGACTCCTTGCTTCCTGACAGCAGCTGGAGAAGCCCAGTGTGCCTCAGAACCAGCGCCTGGGTGCCTGTGGCTCCTGCTGTCCATGCAGTGTCCAGGCTACTCACAGGGCCTCCTCCCTGCATCTGGTCTCACCGCATGAGGAGACTGCTCGCTGCCCAGGGCCACCCCTCCCTGCCAGGATGGGGTCTGGAGCAGCGGGGTCCTGGGCCGTTTTTGGCAGGGGCAGCCTGGCTCTGTGTGTGAGGAGAACCCAACGTGTGCTGGCTGCTGGACGCAGCACCCGTCCCCTCCCCAGGGAGACCGTCTCCCGTGTCCCTTTAGTCACCCCCCATGGAGTCCAGCCTGGCCTCACTCCCTCTACATCTGTGCTTCTGTCTCTCCAATGTGGATGTGATCATTGGCCTTCCAGCTTGTCGAGGGGCACGGACACCATTCCCCTGCCCTCTGCCTGGCATTGCCCTCTTCAGTCTCTTCTCCTGGGCTGTCTAGCAGCGAGCCTTGCTGGGTCTTCTCTCTGTAGGGAGGGTGTGCCCAGTGAGGGCTGCTCGGGCTGTCCAGCGTGGTTAGGCGGAGGGGCTCCATGATGGTGCCTCCCAGTCGCAGGCTTTGGTAACAGGAGGTCGGGAGGAACTCGCTGGAGGGAAAGACCCCAAAGTGGGTGGCTGTCTCTTGGTCCTGAACTCAGGGTGGGGAGAAGGTCTCTGACATGGCAGGACAGAGAGAGGTGTAGGGAATCCCACAGGGGTGAGCAACAGACGGGTCCTTACGTGGCACTTGTGTGTAAAATACATTGTGAACAGTGATCTGTAGATAAATGGAACTGCTGGATTACTCCTGGACCCTGGGAACCTATGTGAGGTCAGCTCTGGGGTTTGCTAGTGCTAACTCCTGTCCCACTGGTGTCCGTGTGCAGGTCTGCTCCCGGCAGAAGCTGCAGAGCTTCTCCTGCCCCCTGCGGCTGGCCACAGAGCTGAGGCTGCAGAGTGGACAGTGCCAGGAAGCCTCCTGGGTTAGAGCTCCAGTACCTGGAGAGCTTGGTGAGCGTCCTGACCATGTCGAGCCTGGCTTGCCTTGTGTAAGACGGGACAGCAAGCTGTGGACTGCTGCGTCCGTCAGTGAAATACTGTATGGCTCTTAGTCTCACGTAATTCAGTAAATGTCAAGTATCGCAATCAATAATATCTGATTCAAAATCAAAAGCTGCATATTTCAAAGTGCCTATAAGTGTTAAATTAGCTCATTAACATTAAAGTAGCCCAACATTAGACTTTCTAAGCACTGAGCCATTTCTTTCCATTGTAGAGAAAAACCTGTTAGCTTTTGTGAGTTTTGCAATGTGCCTTTATTTTTCAGGTTGTCCTGGTGCCAAAAAGCATGAATTTTTGACAAGCGTCTTGGATGCACTGTCCACAGACATGGTCCATGCTGTCTCTGACCCCTCCTCCCCATCGGGCAGGTATGCTGTGCTTCCCGCAGAAGCCCTGGAAGTTCAAGGAAGAGCAGATCCTAAGGGTGGGACACCGGGAAGTACTCGGGCCTGAAGGAAGAGCCCTCCAAGGCCAGGAGGCTGCTCGGCAGGTTTCTCTGTGCACCACAGGGGAAGAGACTGGCCCTGCATTTCCAAGGGTCCCTGTGGTGAGGAGGGCCAGGGATAGGAGAGCACTTCTGAATGCCCTCTGTCATGAGACCCCATTTTACAGTTATATATTAGGCTTTAAATCCTTGGAATGAAATGTTTCACTTAAAACTCTCAAAATGTGGTTCACTTATTGTAGAACATGCAGCTCATGAAACTCGCCACCTTCCCAGTTTCCAAGTGTGGTTGAGGGGCAGCAGGTACGGTCACTCCTCTCTGACCCCAAAGGGTCCCCTTGGTATGCTGCACACTTGCCTGGAGCTGAGCCTCATTGCCTCCCTGTTCCCTGTGGGAACCAGTGCCTTTCTGTACCCCACGGATGACACAGGAGGATGGAAACTCCCCGTGGGCCGTTGCCACGGCAACCCAAGCATTCTGTATTCTTCCTGACAACTAGCAATACATATTTGTGCATTTTAAGGAAATTTTTCCAGTGGAGAGTCTAACATTTTATTTCCATGGAGTGTCGGTCTTCTCCCCCCCTGTCCCCAAGCCCTCAATTTTCTCATCCATCCAGGGTGATGTAAGCTTTTGGTCTCTCAGCAAAAAGGACCTTCATTTTCTCTCTGCTACAGACAACTCAGGGGGAAGGCAGTGCTAATGGAAAAGGTCACGACTGGGTAGAAAATTGAATTTAATTAAGCAAAACATCACCAAGATTGCAGCTTTACACCTCTTGCTCTTGTCGGAAGGGTTCTCTCGTGGGAGCTGCAGCTGAAGGCCATGGGTGACTTGCTCTCCGAAAAGCTCCTCTGACAGTTGGGAAACTGGTCAACAGTGTCAGCCAGCCAGATTGCCCACTGTTCACACTCAGGGGCAAAGCTCAGCACACCCAGGCAGGGTGGCATGCAGAGCCTGTGGGAGGGCCCGTGGGGTATGCACAACCTCCTCCCTTGTGAGCAGGTGCAGCCTACAGGTCTGACTCGAAGCCAGGCTTCCAAGGCAGCTTTTACCTATTTGTTCCTTAAAATAGCAAACTGCTTTTTAATCCAAGGGAAATTGTCTAGTTGTGCTGAGAGCCACAGCTGAGTCGAAATGGCCCCTGGCATTTTGCCAATAGTATTGGTTGACAGGCAAGGCATTACTATCTGCCTCGGCCACTACTTTGGAGTTCTTGTGGGGATTCCTGGGGATTCCCGGAGAGTTCCCATTGGTTGGGGAAGTGCAGGAGGAGGGATTTCCGGAGCAGATATTTCCATTGGCTGGTTCCTGGACAAGCCACGTGGGTTTTGGGAGAGTTCCCGGGGAGCGTGTGTGGAGCGTGCTGGTGGAGTTCAGAAATAAAGTTTGTTCCTGCTTCGGTGGCTCGTGATGTGTGCCCAGCCAGACTGCGGCATAGTTGTAGCCTTAAAAAGCTTTGATTTGGATCTTTCAATACACCTGTTATATGTATGTGTGTGGCTTTAGATGATTCAAAAATGATCACGTTGAGGGGCCCAGAGGGCCTAGGAGGGTGCTGGTGGCTGTTCCTACCCGCCCGTCAAGGTGCCCAGGCCCAGGACTGGAGCTTTTCTCCCCAAGTACAAGGCCAGGTGCAGGCCTGACGTGCACACGATCACTGTGGCCTCTGTGACTCCAAGCCAACTTGGAGAATTTGC
This sequence comes from Marmota marmota marmota, assembly GCF_001458135.2. Lineage (NCBI taxonomy): Eukaryota > Metazoa > Chordata > Mammalia > Rodentia > Sciuridae > Marmota > Marmota marmota. The sequence goes on along the minus strand of NW_025999983.1, from coordinate 1,152,981 downwards.
TGGTTAGCTTTTCCTCAGTCTTGTCCATCGGTCTCTGACGTGAGTACCCACAGAGGGGGACACTGGAGGGCTGGGTGGAGACAGTAGGAGCTTCTGCATCCTGACAGGTTGTCTTCCTTCCAGACTCTCAGAACCAGACCCCAGCCACACCCTGGAGGAGCGGGTGGTGCACTGGTACTTCAAGCTGCTCGATAAGAACTCCAGCGGGGACATTGGCAAGAAGGAAATCAAACCCTTCAAGAGATTCCTTCGGAAAAAATCCAAGCCCAAAAAGTGTGTGAAGAAGTTTGTGGAGTACTGTGATGTGAATAACAACAAGGCCATCTCTGTGCAGGAGCTGACGGGCTGCCTGGGCGCCACCAAGGAGGAGGGCAAAGCCAGCACGCGGAAGCGCCACAGTGAGCCTTGCCCATGTCCCCACGCCTGGTGTCAGAGTGTGATGTCCCGTTCATTTCCTGTGTGTGCTGCCAGTGTGAAGCCTGGAGGGTGATGTTATGTGTTGGAGCATGATGTCTATGTGTGTTCACTTCCTGTGTGTCAGAGCATGATGTCTGTGTCCATTTCCTGTCTGCATTTCCTGTGTGTGTGTTCACTTCCTATGTGTCAGAGCGTGTCTGTGTTCACTTCCTGTCTGAACTTCCTGTGTTCACTTCCTAGTGTCTGCACTCCCTGTGTGTCCGAGTGTGATGTCTGTGTTCACTTCCTGTCTGTACTTCCTGTGTGTTGGATCTTGATGTCTGTGTTTACTTCCTAGTGTCTGCACTCCCTGTGTGTTGGATCTTGATGTCTGTGTTTACTTCCTGTCTGTACTTCCTGTGTGTTGGATCTTGCTTTCTGTGTTCACTTCCTAGTGTCTGCACTCCCTGTGTGTCCGAGTGTGATGTCTGTGTTCACTTCCTAGTGTCTGCACTCCCTGTGTGTCAGAGTGTAATGTCTGTGTTCACTTCCTGTCTGCACTCCCTGTGTGTCCGAGTGTGATGTCTGTGTTTACTTCCTAGTGTCTGCACTCCCTGTGTGTCCGAGTGTGATGTCTGTGTGCTCACTTCCTAAGGTTTATAGACTGCCTCAGGTGAGGGTGTTGAGAAACAGCACATGGTGATTGCAGACCATTGCTGTAGAAATAATAGCGAACTTGGGCAGCAGGCCAGCGGTCAGAACCCCAGAGCCACAGGGTTAGAAGGCTTTTACTGTTCAAATCAGTGGCCAACTCTCCAAATACGTTTTGCCTTTCAAAGTTCAAAGTAGGACTCAGGTGCCATTGGACATAGCTCACCAATCTTGTGAACGGGCTCCAACCAAATGTCCAGGCCAGTGTATGAGCAGAAGACCAGTGTCCAGACCTGCTCTTCCTGTGGCTTAGCAGATTTAGCAGTGGAAGCACCTTCTGCGGTGGGCCTGGCATAAGTAGTGTGCTGTCACGGGCAGCCAGGGAGTCCCAGGAGAGTCGGGTCTCATGTCCTCAGAGGCCACACACAGGGAGAAGCCAGGTCTGAGCCCAAGGGCCCCGGCCACACATGTGTGCTGTTGGGGAAAGCCCCTCACTGGGGCAGGCCTGGGTCCTCGTCTGGGCAGGGCCAGTGCTGGGCAGGGTGGGCAGCCGAGCCACATCACGGAGTCTGGTCAGCCTTGGGTCACCCTTGGGAAGGCAGCTGTGCTTGGCTGTTCCCCAGCACGCGTGAGTGGCATCCTCTGTCTCTGTGCCCTCTGGTGTGTAGCAGCACTCTGAGGTGGCTCCTCTGAGCTGAGCTGGGGGTGGGCCCCTGGAAGGCAGTGGGGACAGCAGCCTGGAGTTGTCCCCGGTGCTTGCCTTGACTGTCTCAGCGTTTCATGACCAGCTTTGCTTCCACTGGCCTCTCTGTGAGACCGTCTGCTGATTCCTCTGCGAGGATTGGGCATCTCTGCAGCTCCTAGACCAGGTCTCAGCTAGGACAGGCCAGGTGGCAACCTCAGCTGTCCTCTGCTCTGGCTAGGGGACGGTACTCTGGAGAGGCCCACCCCGCCACGCCTGAGGGGTCAAGGAACAAACCTCATAATTACTTGAGACCTCTGTGTCCATCAAGGACTCTGGCCAGGGTGGCAGGAGCTGGCCTTGAAGCAGACTCTCGGGAGGACAGGAAGCCAGCAGGTGTGCGCTACAGAGAGGGACACGGCATGTCCCTGCTGTGCCTGGAGCAGCAGCGGCTCCGACTGAGGCTGTCCACTCAAGGCTGTGTGTCCTCCTGGCCGTGTTATCCTGGCCATGTCCTGGGTGGTGAGGTCACAGGGCAGGGGTCAGTCACCACCGCTTCACCGTGGGCAAGGACGCTCATCACATGAGGACCCGGCACTGTGTCTTGTCTTCTGCAGCTGCTGCCTCAGGACCAGGGCAGGGCAGGGGCGCTTGTCTGCAGTCCCGCCTGCTGTTGGTCCCCTGTCCTCAGCAGTGTGCCTGCCCCCTGCAGACACCCAGGTGAAGTCCTGGGCACCTGTGCCTGGCTTTGCTATAGGAGCTGCACCCCACCACCTGCTTGTCCTGCGGAGGCCCAGCTGGGGCTCTGGGCTCTTCTGTCCTGCTCCACCTGACTCGACCTGTGACCCGGGACCTGGCTCACTCTCTTTACGCTGGTTGCTGCTTGGGACACTGGAGGCCAGGTGCCACTTTAGGAATAAAGCCCAAGCAGGGCCAGCCTCCAGAGCCCCGAGGACCCACGGAGGATGGAGCGCCTGGCCCCTGCTCTGTAGTGGGTCGCAACCTGCGGAGTCCTTCCCTCGGTGGAAGCAGTGCAGAGGCTGTGCACTGGAGGAGCAGGACAGGTGCTGCAGTAAACGGGCCTTCAAGGACCAGAGCTGCTGCCGGGACGGGTTCAGGAGCTGGGGTCCCTGGGGAGTCTCCAGGTGGCTTCTGCAAGGATGCCTCGTCCCCTCAGGACACCCCCCACTGCCCACTCTCCCATTTCTTCTTATCTTTTTTAGTTCCAGGGGTTGAACCCAGGGGCGTTTAACCTCTGAGCCATGCTTCCAGACTTTTTTTATTTTTTTATTTTGAGACAGGGTCCTGCTAAGTGGCTGAGGCTGACTCTGAACTTGCAGTCCTCCTGCCTCAGCCTCCCGAGCCTCTGGGAGTACAGGCTTGGCCACGGCACCCAGCTGTCTGGTTTCTTACAGGGAAGCCAGCAGCTCTCTGTCCTATGCACTGTAAGGCCCCCTCAGCTGTGACCCCTGTCCCCCCAGAACTGCTCGCTGGGGAGTCTGTCTCAGCCTCAGCACTTGGTACAGTCAGAGCACCCATTCCATGCTAACTGCATGATGGGCCTCCAGGGCCAGCGGGCTGTTGTACTCCCAGGCTGGTGACGGTGCATGGGGGACACTTCTGCCCAGCAGGCCATCAGCCCAGGAAGGGTCAAGTGTCCACTGCGGTCAGGGTCAGTCTTGCCATGACACTGGAGCCTGCACGTCTGCTCTGGAGTCACTCACCAAAGACATTGGCCTCTGGGGTGGGTTACAGGAGGCAGGTGCAGGGTCTGAGGTCTCACCGTGTGAAGGAAAAGAGTAGAGCATCAAAATGCAAAGTGACAAATGCCCAGCGGTCTGCCACATGCCAGGTGTGGAGAGGAGAGCACGCACCCAGCCAGGGGCTCTGGGCCCCATGGAGGTCCAAACCCAAGTTTGGCAGCCCAGGGCACTGAGAGGGAGCAGACCCACAGCAGCAGATACAAAAAATCAAAGAGCATCATCCACCCCTGGCCGAGGGCGTCTGCCCACTGACTGGCTTCCGATGGACAAGCTGAGTTCCTAGGGCAGTGTTGGGAAGCTTGCGTGGACAGGTTGGTGGCTGCTGTGACTGTCCCACTCTGGCCTGCTGAGGCCGAGGAGGAGCTTGGTTTTGGAAAGTGCTCGGAGTTGGCAGCACCGATGGAGGGCAGCCTGGTGTACAAGCTGGCCACCCTCGTGGGTCAGGCTGTAGGACAGTGACCACAGATTGTCCCTGGCTCAGGGTCATGCGCCTCCTTCGGGTTTAAAGTGGTGCAGTCGTCCTGTTCCCGGGGGCGGGGGTCCACTCCGCAGGTCCTGGCAGATGCTGTCTCATGGCACTGCTGCCCGGCCTGGGAGGGGACTGGGCGTGGACTGGGCCTCTGCCTGCCCTGTGGAGCTGGGAGAGTGTCAGCCCGTCTCAGTGAGAGCCGAGCGCCCGGGCGCAGACTGGCTGGGGCTGCAGATAGCAAACCTGCTGGTGCCTGTGTGCTGCTCGCTCTCCAGGTGAGAAATCAAGGAAGAGACGTTCCATACACAGGTCTAGAGGTACACGCCCCCCGAGGGCTCTCTTAACACAGGCACTTTCTAAATTAACCCCATTGATTTAAAGCAATTACAGCTGATTTTGCATTCAAACTAGTGCCTCTAAGATACATTGGCAAGCTTGATATAAACGATTATATTATGAAAAATACAAAAAGAAAATGATTGTCTGAAAGTTATCATTATAAAGCAAAAAAAAAAAAAAAAGATGGATTCATGAAGGATTCAGAAAACAAAGTCAGAAGGTATGCAACTTGATTTCACAGTTCTCAGTCTAGCCTTTGCACAGAAGCTCAGCGATCAGGAGACGCTCATCTCTGACCCAATCATCTTTTTCCACCAAGTGGCCAAGCTGTCTGAGCTGAGCAGCACGGCCAGGGTGCCCAGGCTGGTCCCCACCACGCAGGGCCAGAGGCGTAAGCCCCAGATGTCCTGTGTCCCCTCCCTCCCTGTAGTCTGCCTGGACCCCATGTTTATCAGTGGCAGTGCTGGGTATTTGTGTTGATAATTCGCATTCTGTCCCTTGAGATCCTTAAGAACATGTTCTCCTCTCTCCCTGTTTCGCATGGTGCCTTTCCCTTCCCCATCTTAAGTGGAAAGTTGTGCCAGAGGTCATGGATGAAGTCCATACTCTTCATCAGCAGAGCAAGCTTTTTTCTTATACTTATTAACTTTTTCTTCCTGTCACTTACCTTTAATCCATAGCAACCTTGAATTATGAGGGGGATTGACATTAGCCATAAAGAAAAGCCAAACAAAAACAGACTGTTGCTGAATAGCCACACTGGCCCCAAAGAGAGTCAAAGAATCACTGTAGTACTCTTTGGATTTGAATCACTGGGAAAAAAAAAATCTTATTATTTTTCTTTCTAATCTATCTGTCCATCTATCTATTTATCAATCAACCAATCTCTTTTTGTGGTCCTGGGACTAGAATCCAGGGACTCTTTTTCCCTGAATTACACCTCCAGCCCTCTTGGATTTTCTATTTTGAGACCAAGTCTTGCTAAGTTGCTGCGTGCGGCTAGCCTTTGGACCTCCGGTCTCAGCCTCCCCAGTCACTGGGTTACGGGTGTGGCCACTTCACCATGCATTTTTTTTTCCTAAAGTAGTCATTTCAGGCAAAGTAAAGCAGAAGAGGAGCAGTGGTTTCCTAGTACTTGGGTCATTTTTAAAACCTGTATTTGAGACAAAGAAAACTCCTAATTATTTAATGTTTTTGCAGTTTGCTAAATACATTTGTATTTACCCTTCCACAATGTGTTTCTGTTTGCCCCGACATGGCAAGGAAGATAGGGCAGGAAAACAGAGTCATTGTTTTCCACTTTTTTTTTTTTTTATCGAGTAGATATGAATCAACAATTAATCGAGGAATTTGGCAGGACAAACATTGCCTTTTATCTGTTGACTAACTGAAGGCTCTTTACTAAGTGCCCCTGTCCAGGACGTTGCCAAAATAGGTCAGAAAATAAGCAGCCCCGCCCCTTCCAGGGCCTACCCCTGGAGCAGAGGAGACCCGTGGGGGCGGCAGGCACCCAGCCTGCGCTTTGTGTAGGAGACGCTGGCCAGCGTTCGGGCGAGAGGCCATCCGTGGTTTGGTGGGAAGGACGTGTCCTGACTCCTGTAAGGGATCCCCGGTTGCCCCCTGGTGCAGGCCCCGGGTGGGGAGGGCTGCACAGGGCGAAGCGGAGGGGTGCCCAAGCGTGGACTCGAGGCTCAGGGTAGGGCCAAGCTGCGCCTGGCCGACAGGACAGCAGGGGGAGTGGCAGGGGTCAGCATGAGGACGCTCTGGCGCTGAGCCAGAGAAGCTCCAGAACAGCACCAGCCTGTCCCGGAAGGAAGGAGACAACCGTCTGGGGGACGGTGGAGTCTAGTCCTGTTCCCTAGAGTCTCCCACTGCACACCTAAGTGGGGAGCTGGGGGAGAATCTGACTAGGGAGAGAGGGCTGAGGAGGTGCCGCCTGCCCCCAGGGTACCCTCAGGAGTGGTCTAATTTGAAGCCAAGAGGCTGACCTAGCCCACCAGTGAGTGGGTGTAGATACAAAGGAGATGAGGCCCAAGCCCACCAGAGAGCCATCTTCAGTGTCAGGAAGAAGGAAGGAGGAAGGGCAAAGAAAATGGAGAGGGGGGCTGCCCTCCAGGTAGGAGGAAGCCAGGGGAATGGGAGGGCCGCCCGGAACTGGGAGAAGGAGAGGGTGGCCGTCAGGTGGGCCAGGTGGAGCACTGAGCAAAGATGGGGTCAGGAAGGGGGAGGCAGGAGGACTGCATATGAGAAGCTACCAAGACACACAAGTTGAGGCTCAGAGTGAGAAGGAAGGAGAGACCCAGGTGTTCCCCAGGGTGTGGCCGTGAAGCCAGGAAGGACACAGTGCTTCTCCCTGCAGCTTCAATTTTACCCAGATATTTGGGGGAAATAATTTTGAGACACACATGGTGATTTTTAATGATTTTAAATGAAACCAAAGATTTCCAGACCTTGTACAGTACATGGCTCAGGGCTTCCTTCGCAGAACCTCATCTCCTCTGGGAACGTGGGGAAGGTCCTAGAAGAAAGTTCTCTGGGGTCAGTGGACTTGGCCCAGGAATTCAGATTAAATGAAACACTCTTTAGTTGGACCTGAGCACTGTGATGTCAGTGTGCAGAGAGCCTCGCAGCCCGGCTCCTGGCCTGCCTGAGGCGTCCCCGTGTCCTTCCACACGGAGCCTGCTGGCCAGCAGCACCTCACTAGAGCAGATGACCTCCCTGAGGTCACCGTGAACCTCCTTTTGTAACGATGTCTCTTTCCCTCCCAGCCCCCAGAGGCAGCACCGAGGGCTCCCCTCCAAGGCAGGTGAGTGTGTCTCTGTTGGAGCTTAATGACCCGCTGGCTCACAGCATGCTGAGATCCGAGGACACCTCTCGGAGCAGCAGAGGAAGGACCTGTTCCTGTGGGCCCGCGCCCCGCCCACCAAGTGCCACCCAAAACCACCAACTTGCTGAATCATTCAGTCACAGATTTTGCCCTCCTTTTATCATTTGAAATTTCAATTATTTAAGGACAATTTCTGAGTCGGCTTGTTCTGTGGAGTGGCTGTTTTCCAGCTGTCCTCTGGGTGCTTGAAGTTTATTTCTTGCATTTTCAGGAGAGGGCAGGAGGAGGAGAGCCCGAGGCCACGAGCGCTGAGCTCCCAGAGGGCTTTCGGCTTCTGCCTGGTGTTTGCAGACGTGTTCTCTGTTTCTGAATCTCATCTTATAGAGGTTAAGGGATGCCACGTGGTGCCTCTCTCCAGCACCACGTGCCGCAGCCAGGACAGAGCGTTTTCTAGCAGACCTTTGTCCCTCCCTGGAAGTCGGTCCCTTCCCATTTGATATCTGTAGGACACCCTCAGGCAAGCCCCTGGGTTGTCAGTGGGGACCTCCACGCGCACCTTGGTTGTAATTTAAAACTGTTTCATTAGGAAAGACTTGTAAGATTCGTTTCACGAATGTTTATGGTCTAACTCTCAAATCCCCCTGCAAATCACCTACTTGAAAAGCGGCTGCTGGGAAAGCAGGTGTCCAGTGGAGCTCTGGGGCTCCCAAGGACTGCCTTCCTTAGACAATGAAAACCAGCCTGGATCTTCAGCCTTGTCCCAGAGAAAGGAGCTGGAGCAGTGTCCCCGGCTTGGCCCGTCCTGAAGGTGCAGCCTGGCTGTGTCTTCACTAGGGTGGCTGCCGCTGCAGATGCCACCCTGGGAGTAAGGGCTGGGACTTGCCTGTGGCACTGTAATTGAAGACCATTGGCATTTCTTTGAGAAACGGAGTGGTGCCGACGACCAAAGCCTGTGGGTGCTTCACCATAGGCAGGACTGTCAAGGCAGGCGTGACAGGCAGATGCAGGAGCTGATAGAGCACACAGCCACCTCCTTAGTGTGTCCGAGCTGTGGTCAAGCTGAGGCTGAGCCAGGATGCAAGTCTGTCTGCAGTAGCTGGGAAGCGTGCCCAGGGCTCTTGTCATGGTGACTAGTTGAACAAACCCGTCCTTGGCTTGGTGTGCAGTCGAGTTCTCTCTTCTCGCCACCTCCTTAGATCTTTATCAAGGGGAACGAGGGCAACCCGGAAGGTGCCTAAATTTTCAGAGTTAAATAATCCTAAGTAACACAGCAGAAGCCAGGGTGAACTTCGCCTGAAGGGACTGGTCCCCGTGGAGAGGGAGTCCCCGTGGGTGGCTCCTGCTTCCTTCCTCCTCAGTTACTTCAACAGGAAGTTAGGTGCTGACCGAGCAAGAGATCTGCACTGAAATGCTTTTCCAAGTGCATTTCTTGAAAAGGTGAAAAGGAAAATTTAAAAATCAACTGTGGCTTTATCAAATTTGAAGCATAAATTAGATTATAAAAGCCGTGTGGGTGTGATGAATCTAAGGGAACAGGAGAATCTGCAGAACGCCAAGGTATGGCCCACTTAGAATATCTGAGTCAGTGCTGCTGTCCTCACTGGGTGTTTCTCCTGGTACCCTGGCCTTCTCAGGGGCCAGTGTGAGTGCCGTCCAGGACGCTGTCGTTCGACAGGCCAGCGCTCTTCCCTTCCCGGCCTTCCCTCCTGGGGCCCGTCCATCTCCTTCCCAGGAGGCAGGTCTTGGTCCTGGCACATGCACACCCTTCACACTCCCCTCTTCTCTTTTTCAGCCGAGGAAGCAAGGATGAGCAGCTGGCCCTTCCATGGCGGTTTCTAGACATGTGGGAGTCTCCCTCACCAAAGAGCGATTTAAAAACAAGCCCATAGTATTTGCACTTTGTACTTTACATGTAAATCCACTTGGTAGAAACGAGATATTTAAACGGACTGTTTGGATCTGGAATGTGGAAGGCTGGCTTCAGACGAGTCCTCACATACAATGTATGTGTCCTTCGTCCACCGTGGAAACCCGCGCCTGGCGGACAGGAGTTTGGAAAGCACGGAGCTTCTCGGCTCTGCCCGGGGTAGCTGCTGGCAGCCTCCTCCAGGCCCTCTGCAGCCCTGCCTCGGGCTGCCCGCGCTCTTACAGTCCACAGGCGCCAGCCTTGTCCCCTCAGCTGGGGCTTCATAGAAGTGTCACTGAAATGGAGTTCATAGGTCTTGCCCTTACTGTGCTCGGACTGGCTGTTTCTTGGGATTCTGTGCCGGTCTGTTCATTTCGCTTTCCCGAGGTCTCTCGCACCCAATGAGCCAGGTCACCAGGAAGGACCGGGTCCCCAGGAAGGAGGGCAGAAATGGCTGGGGTGGGGGAGAGCTTTCAAACTTCTTCACCTCCACTTCTAAGCTTCTCTTTGGGTTTTGCCTTGGGCTCAGATAAGTCCAGGCAGGCGGCCTAGAGGGGCCCTTCCTTCAGAAAGGGGACCCAGGCTGTGACTAGGCCACTCCTGCCAGCCTGCTTCTCTGTGCCCCCAGGGTCCCCTGGAAGACAACGCTGTCCCTGAACAAATGGCCCCCAGGAGGCATGACGGCAGAGGTGTGGGCAGGGTGTGGACTGGGCCTCAGGAAGGGCTGCGAGTCCTGCTCCGCACACTGCTGAAACCTCAGGGCAGGGGCCTTGCCAGAGTCCATCTGAGGGTGTGGCACAAGAGGGTCAGCAACTGCGTGCCCACTGTGAGCAGCAGAGTTGGCTCTCATGGCCACTGCCACCCTGGACCTGGCCCTAAGCGAGAGGTGTGAGGCCAGCCAGCTCAGACTTCTGTAGGAGGGCCCTCGTGGCCTGGTCCCCCGCACGGGTCCTGTGCAGTCATGACCCTGAGAGTGTGTGGAGAGGCGTCACGAGGACTGTGCTTATTGTGCAAAGGCAAAGAACAAGCCGGGAGTCCCAGGCCAGCTCAACGCGCGTCAACATCGTCTAGGAAACAGCTGTGAGCCTAGTTGTTTTGGATACTCGTTTATATTGCTGAACTTTGAAATTAATCATTTTTCCTAGATTAAAATCAGACATGTGATCAAACTGCATTGAGTCTTTTCTTTCCAACCAACACGACTTGATACTTCTCAATGGGAAAGGTGTGTGCTGACGTGGAGGCAAAGCCAGGCTCTGGGCCGGGAGGCACAGGGCTGAGACGCAGGCCTTGCTTCTGGCCTGGCCTCCCGCGGTGTCCCCCTGCAGCTCAGGGACACTGCCATGCACCCCGTGGGGGCGGCTGTGTGGGCAGGGTGGATGCCCAGGGCTGGCACCCAGGTGTGCTGGGCTTTTCAGCTCCTGGGGAGCCCAGGCTCAGGAGAGGGCTGCAGCCCTCCCGGTACCCTCCTGTGCCAGAGGCTACGGGACCACAGAAAGGTTCCCTCGTCCTGGTGAAAGAGTCACACTGCTCGAAACCCGGAGGAGACACTCACTTGCAGCTCCCACCTCTCCCAGTTCTCCTCCGGGTGCCTGCCGGGGCTACTCAAGGCTCCGGCCTGCTCCAGCAGCCTCGCTCCCTCCTTGCACCTGGAGTGCCGCCCGGGTCAGAGAGGACTGGTCTCTTGACTCAGCCTGAGCTCGGAGCAGGAGGAAGCAGGGCAGACGAGCTGGACGTGCTCTCCGCAGGCAGGGGAGAATGGGAGGCCTGGGCAGGCAGAGGCAGGTCACTCTCTGCTGTGCAGCCTGGCCCCCCGGCCAGGGCAGGGACCAGGCTGCAGGGTCGGTGCTGGCAGCTGGGCTCTGGCCTTGGGGACAGTCCTCCACGTCTCGGCATTGGGCTTGTCTTGCACCAAGTTCCCCACAGCAGCACCTTTCTCCCCAGTCCCCAGCCAGTCCTGCCTAGAGCCTGCCTTTCTGCCCACCTGTCTTCCCTGGGCTGCCTGCATTGTGTCAGTAGAGCACAGCTGAAATCCCCTCTTCTCCCAGGGCTGGCGAGGACACCGCTGAGGTACGGTGTGAGCAGAGCCTGTGGCTAACATGCACAGAAAGGACGTGCTTCCAGACACACGCGTGGCCTATCCAGACCTGCCCTCCTGAGGGGACGTGGCACCCTCGGCAGCATTCATTACCCCATTACAGGAGGTCCCGATGGCCCCGTTCACGTCTCTGACTAGGGAAGAGTCGACACCTTGCAGTCATGTCAAGGAAGCCCCTGCCCCTGATTAAAGGACGCATTTCCCTCTCCACCAGTCCGCTTCCATCATCTCAGTTAATAAAAGCTCTTAAGTTTTTTTGTTCTCCGCCATCTGATGGTGGCCAGGAGAGCCTCTTGGTGCTTTGGCCATTTCTCAGGTCTTGGGAGTTTCGTGCCTGGAGGACATGCCCAAGAGCTGAGCTCTGTGTGAACGCTGAGCAGTTCGGGACTGTGCAGAGCCTGCGTCTTTGCAGACAGAGTAAGACACGGAGGCTGTGTTCCCCATGTGGGTGGAATGCGGCTTAACTATTAATCGGGAAACCGTTCATGTAAATAAGACCTGGAAAGGAAGGCCTCCCACAGCCCCAGCCGCCCTTCCAGGTGCGGAAAAGCCCCACAGATCAATGCCCTGGCGTGGAGCCCAGAGCACTCCTACCTGATCGTAAGTCAGATGCACGTCCACTAATGACAGTGCTTTTCTTTGGGAACCTTCTCGTCTGGTCAGACCTTCACACTTGGGGAGGTCTGGGCTTGTCACCTAGTGGACCCTCTGCAATGTCCTCATCTCTGTCACAGCCCCCTCTGTGAGCTTTGTCAGGCAAAGCCCAACGTAGAGAGCCCACACAGCCCTTCCCATAGAGCCTGCATCAAAACACTTGCAAACTCACGTCCCTCAGTGTTGTTTTGAGTTAACCTGCCGTTGAAGGGCAAGGGTGACCGTTGGGTGTCCCTGGTATTCCGATTCAGTCTTCTCTCTCCTCCACCCCTGGTTCCCACCTGGTCACCCTGCTTGCCAGCTTCTCGTGGGTGGCTCACCCACACATCTCTGCAGCCAGATGCTCCTCCTCCTCCTGTCTCCACAGCGGTGAGGCTGTTCCTCGGCCTTTTCCAGGCTGCATCCCATCCCCCTCACTCCTGGGGATCTCACTGTCTCTTTCCGCTCTGAGCTGGGGTGCCCCTGCCCCAACGGCTCCTGACCCTGGGGCCCTGCCCCATAAGGTACTCCTGAGCAGCAAGGTCAGCCGCTGGGCCTGGGCCTGGAGTAGGACCTGGGCAGTGCACAGACCTGCCTTCCTGAGGGGACATGGCACCCCAGGTAGCAGCAGCCTGGTTTCTGAGCCCTTCCAGCAGCACTCTCCAGAGCTGGTCATTCTCGTGGGTGTATTGGAAGGCCAACATATCCGCCTCTCTGGGTCTTGGGGAACTCCACGTTCTCGGGCTTCTGCTGTGTGGAGTGGGGAAGTTCACAAGGAGCTGACCAGCGCCTGACTTTCCCATGCCATCCCTGTGCTCAGCCCGCCTGAGCTGAGCCTCCCTCTGTCCACCATGGAGCAACGGGGCCTTCAAAGCCACTGCCTCCAGTGACGGTCTCCTGGGACTCTCCAGAGCAGGATGCATTCGGCTAATTTATTCGCTTTTCCTTTTCTGGAATCCTCCACTCGGGTGTCCGAAGACACCCTTCATCCTTTGCTCATAAGAGCCGGCTCCAACAGCAAGGCAGGAGTGACAGGAGCGCTCGACAAACGCTTCTCGGGGTACAGCTGCTGGTCAGGGTGGTTGGAGAGCTGGTGGGCGAACGTGAAGCACGCAGCACAGCACCTAGTGCACACACCTAGTGTGCCGCAGTGGGATTGTTCTCAGCAAACTCCACAGATCATTTCAGCCTTTTATCAGGAATGGGATCACACCTCCAATGGACCCACGTCCTGGTGGAAAATGAGCCACTGGCCAAAGGAGGAGTTGAGCTATATGGGTTACGCTGAGAGCATGTCACTTGGATACTCAGGAATCTGGGTTTGGGGCTGGGTCAGTGGCCAGCACCTGGAGAGGAGTCACACTATCGTCCTGGGTTTGACGAGACACCTTCCCCCAGCAGTGGCCAGCGTTTGGAGGAGAGGAGAGCTGTCACAGGAGCCGTTGTTCTCACTCCCTTCCCCCCACTATCTTAGGGTTTTTCATTTTCCGTATCTGACAATTGTAACTGAAACGGCAATGCTCCTCACTAGCACATAACTGCTTGTCCCCACTCATTCCTCCTGTCCTGGGACAAACACCTTTCTCTCTTAGAAAGAAGTCTGTATGTCACCACCTCCTCCTGCCCTCTGCAGGGATGTGAAGCAGCCGGACGTACAAACCCCCTTCTACGGCTTCGTTGCTCCGGCGACCCCTCTGTCTGGTTCTTCTGATTATTCCTCTACTGTCCTAGATGATACCGGCACACACACAATAAACAGCCAGCCCGTACCCTGTGCTCCGAGAATAATTGGCCCAGGACTGATAGATACCCTCCCTTGAACGTGGCTTCCGTTTCCATTCTGTTCAAGAGCAAAGAAGATGCACTAATGTCCCTCTGATTCCCAGATGAGATGTTTGTTCTGTGGGGCTGAAGCTCCCGAGAGGAGCTTCAGGACAGAGGACAGAGGGGCAGGACCTCAGGTTCCAGAGCTGAGGTCCTGGGAAGGCTATGGTCGTCCACTTAACTGCAGACACCTGGTCTCTGCAGCAGTTGTAGGGAAAACTATAAAGCAGACACAGATGCAAACGCTTCCTGCAAGAATTGTGAGCTGGTGCTTGACATGTGAATGCCTCCAGATGCCATGCTGATTGTTTGAACCCAGCTACGCATTCTTGATGTTTACGGTTCCTTTAAAATCAACATTTCAATTTAAATAGTGAAATAAGATACTCGTATGTCATAGTATTCGACTTTTTTCTCATACTCAAAACCACAGCTGGTCTCCTGGTCCCTACTGGGATTCCCCCATCCTAGCAGCACATCACGGCTAGAGCCTCGAGACCCCCCCAGAGCTGGCTGCAGCTTACCAGGCACCCAAACAGCATTCGCAGAGGCCAGTGCAGGAAAGGCCGACCCACTGTGACCATGCTGTCCCTAGATGGAGTCACCTCCAGCACAGTCGTCTTCTACATGTGACAGATGTCTGTCCTCATCGATTTCAGTGTTCAGGTGCCCACATGGTCCTCCAGGGGCCCTGAGCACTGCAGGCAGAAGGTGCAGACCCCCGCTCTCTCACCCATGTGAGCAGGGGCTGGTCATCGTGGCTGAGCGTGGACAGTCTAAGCCCTGGCGTCCAGGATGCTGCAGGAGATCATACATCCGCCTCCAGGTCTCACTGTGCCTTCCAGGCAGACGCAGACTCGCCATGTGTCATCGCTGCCCCTCATCGGTTGAACAGAGCCAGCGTGATGCTCTCCTCTCTTTAATCCTCAGGACATCCACAGTCCTCACTGGTGTCACAGTTATTTTTGTGACAGTGCCACCACCTTGTTCTTATGCCACACCGTTGGGCACTTAAGCCATTGGGGTTCCTTCCCCCTGGTCTGGGCCTGTAGGTCTGACACCAAGATGCCCCCGTGGTCAGGCTCGGCTGAGGCCTCAGCTCCTGGCTCACACACGGTCCATCTCCCGGTCACCTCGCATGGTGAAGACGCAGCAGAGGCCCATCCTCGTGACCTCACCTGAACCTACTCACCCCCAAAGACCTCATCTCCAAACACCTCACACTAAGGTGAGGCTTTGGCCAGACATTTGGGGGTGCAGAACTCAGTCCCTGTCGTGTTTCCCATAAGAACCATTTGATGTGAGCTCAACATTTAAGGTCAACTCCAGAGGACCAGGTGAGGTCAGTGGAGCCTGCACAGGGGTGGGGGTGGTCTGGAGCAGCAGGTGTGCGCCCTGCAGAGGGGACGGGAACGTGAACACAGCAGTGTCACTGTGAAAGTGGGACTGGCAATGGCCCGCGGGATCCACATGCCACCAACCCACTGTGCACACCCGAGAATTCAGGACCACGGGCGAGGGAGCCCTCAATGGGGAATCGGAAGACGGGACCAGCGTCATTTCCAAACTCAGAGCAGACTCAACCCAAGGAGGGGGTCTGACCCAGAGCAGAGGCCTTCCCCTCCTCAAGTTCGACATATCAAGGTTCTAGTGAAGCCTAATTGCACGGTACTTTTGGTTCCTCTGACAGAGATCCTCTGGAGATTCGGCTGATAGAGTAACAAGCTGAAGTTATTTATATAGCTACACATTGCTGGTAAAGAAAGTGGAAAAGTGTGCATTCTAACTTTGTGTGTGTGTGTGTGAGAGAGAGAGAGAGAGAGAGAGAGAGAGAGCGAGATTGCCAAAGGTTTTTGGTCTGTAGTAACGGAAAAAAGAAAACCCATTTCCTGGATCGCTGTGTAAGTCGTCTTCCCCAGAGCCCTGCCATGGGGCTGCTTCCACAGGAGCCTGTTGGGGCTGAGCACCCGGCTCTGCTAGGAACTGCACCGAGACCCCCAGGCCCCTTGCATGCCTATCGGCCTTAAAGCCTCACCTGTGCCTGGAAACCGAGGCCCGACAGCGGTTCTGGGGGTTAAGTGGGGTTAGCGTGCACAGTGTGGGCACAGGAGAAAACTTGCGGGGACAGAGAATGCTGCATATCGACGTGCACACACTGCTCTCAGGCACCCCGGGTCACACACGGCTCACAGCCTCACGGCAGCCTGCAGTGTCGGCAGGACTGTAGGAGCCACCCCTGCGAGGGCAGACGAGATGCAGGCCAGGGCCTTCCAGAGCCCTCGTGGCTCAGCCTCAGGGACCCACCCGGAGGGCCCCACAGCACCTGTGAAGAGTGGGCTCAGGGGACAGTGTCTGCCAGTGGTGTCCAGGGCCTTCCTCAGGGCCCTCTGTGGGTCAGCCTCTGGGAAGAGTGGGCTCAGGGGACAGTGTCCATTGGGCAGTGCCCTGAGGTGTCCATGTCTCCCCAGACTTGCAACCTGAGGTGGCAGCTAACACACCCTGTCTCTGCCTCACAGTGGCCTGAGGAGTGTCCTTGTGAGCAGCAGCACATCCCACTCCCTCAGGAGACGGCACTTCCCTTTGAAGGAGCATGTCATATTTTAGAATATTCCTAATAATGAATATTTATTAGGAAAACTAAGCCATATACTAGGTGAACCTTGGAATGAAACTAGAAATGAGACCCTGCAGGGTGGACAGGGAGTCCATCCCCTATGGTGCTGGAGCTCCTAGCGGAGGAACAGAGAAGGCAGACCGTCCTGGGTGGGGGCCACAGGAAGTGGCCGGGGGTGGAACTGAGAGGAGTCCTCCCTGATCCAAAGGTGGGTGCTGCAAACCGTAGTGCGGCGTGTGGAGGCATCCCACGCCCTATTTGTACAATGTTCCTATGTTGGTGGACTCACAGACTCAGGAAGAGGCACACCGAGTGCAGAGGCCCCCTGGGCCCTTCTCTGACTTCCCCAGGGAAGTACCTCACATGCTACGGAGCCGCCCTGGAGAAGCCAGGAAGCTCTGTCCACACACACAGATGACCAGATGGTGAGGCTCACTCGGGCTCCCTGGCTGCACAGGCGCTGGAGTTGGGCACACGCTGGGCCTTGGGCAGGTAGCCGCTCCACTCTCAAGACAGAAGCCCGGAGCCCCACCAAGCAGGCAGCTACCCATCAGATGGTGTGTCGGCAGGTGGACGCGGCGACCGTGAGAACAAACCTCAGAGTGGGACCCGTGTGGTCTGCGTGAAGAGCAGAAGGAGGAAGCCCTGTCCCCAGGAGGCCGCAGAGCAGGAGGCTGCGGGCTGGGTCCAGGGTGAGTCCCAGGCCTAGATCTCGGTGGTTTCCCGGAGCTGCCTGTCCACGTCTTTACCTGCAGTTCTTACCTTAGCCCAGCTGGCCAGCTCTGCTTCAGGGCCTTCGTCTTCCAAGCCACCCGTGACGCCCTAGGAAGAATCCCCGGGGTCCCTCACCCGACACAGCAGGCCCTGGCCTGGCTTCACATTCCCCTTGAGGTGCTCACGCCCCGGGGCTTGTGCGTGGGGTGGGTGAGAGAGCAAAGTGCGTGAGCAGGACAGTCAGTGAGCTGCTCAAGGTGCGCTGACTAGTGGCGGAAGCTCCACACCCCCTTCCTTCCTGGGCAACAGCACCACGGCCTTGGGCCTGTGCGGACAAACAGAGGTGAAAACACACTTTAAAACGTGATTGGATAGAAACACAGAATGGAAGCATTTTGTAGATAATAATGTTACAGAGTGTCCATGTCACCCACTAAGTTCTCATTGGTCAGTGGAGTCTCGACAGTAGCTGAGGTTTTGAATCTGCCCGATGTTCCTTGCTGGCCATTCTCCATCTGCCTTTCTCCTTTTCCCTTTGGCTGTGGACTCCATCTCCTTGCCCTTTGTGCTAGGCACTGATGACGTGCACGAAGGGGAGGGTCAAGTAGGGGAATCAGGGTCAGGACAGAAGCCACCAGCCCACAGACGGGAGCCAAGTGCCAGAGTCCCCTGCTCAGGGTGGGAGTCCCTCAGCCGCAGCAGCCTGTCGGGCAGGGGACATTCCAGAGCACACCTGGCCTTCGAAGGCACTGTCTGAAAGCCAGCTAGTGCTCTGCGAGCCCAGGGGATGGGCTCAGGTCTTGGCTCAAGGACCATCTTGCTGAGGCTGGGCGAGGGCAATGGGGTCCTTGAGGTCCTCCTGGCCACGGCGGGTGCCTTCCTGCCAGACCTGCGCTCCAGCCTGCTGACTCAGGCACGTTTCCATCAAAAATCTGACGGACGGTGTCAGCCACGTTCAACACACTGACTCCCAGAGGAGAGGGCCATCGGGCTGCAGGCCTGGTGGGCAGCTTGGGCCTTTGGTGTGGGGACAGGCCTGCAACGCCCACTGAATGTACCTAGCTCATCACTCCTCAGCACCCATCTGCCTGTGCTCACCCCCTGCTGTTTTTGAGTATCTGTGAGCTGGCGTCACATTCCTCCTGGGCACCGCGACCTCGAGAAATGAAGAACAGGAAAAGTTAAGCGAGGCAGCAGGAGAAGGTCCTTAAGACGTACCATCGAAGTCCAGGCGCAGGGCAGCTGCAGGGCTGGGGGGCGGCCCAGACCCCCAGGGCTGGGACACTGCCCTTGCAACACCCTGCAGGGCAAGGGCCCCAGACCAGAGGTACAGGCTGCTGGCCCAGGGCTGAGGCCTCAGGGCCAGGGGTGGAGGGGAAGAACTCCCGGCCCAGGAAATGCCAGGAGCCCCTGAGGCTCTTAGTGCCGCACAGAGGCTGGTGGGCGAGACACAGGGGCACCATCATGCCACTCGGAGGTTTGCAGACACGGTAAAATGTGATCTGACCTGTCAAATATTTAAAGGATCCTCAAAGAGCTCTGGAGGGCAGTGTCTGCGAGCAGGCGGGAGGTGGTGACCCAGGGGCAACCTGTTCTGGAGCCTGGGGTGTCAGGGTCATAATGGCCTTGAGCAGGGGGGGACTCTTGTGGCTTGCTGGTCTTGGTGTCTACTGCAGGGTAACCCTCCTGGGTTCCGTGTAACAGGCTCAGAAGGAGCAAGTTGCGTGTACACACACCTGGTGTGTGCACAGGGAAGTGAGCTGAGAAGGTGACATGGGGGAAAGTCAGCACCCGAGGACGGATCTGGGGACTCTGCACCACACCTCCAGTGTCTCTGTAAGTCGGGGGATTTCAAAGTAGAAAAACAGTGAGAAGTAATATACTAATAAGAGAGTACAGCATAAACACTAAAATTAATGTCGAAGGAAATTAAAAACAAGAACTTGGCCACAAAGGAGGTCCTGACACATTCCAGAGCTTTGATATCACACAGACCTTGTTTATTGCCACAGTAAAATCCTGTTGGAAATTAGCATTCATATAACAATATCAAGTATTTGGAAATTTAAAAAATCACATTTCTTGGGCTGGGGATGTGGCTCAAGCGGTGGCACACTCGCCTGGCATGTGTGCGGCCCGGGTTCGATCCTCAGCACCACATACAAACAAAGATGTTGTGTCCGCTGAAAACTAAAAAATAAATATTAAAAAATTCTCTCTCTCTCTCTTTAAAAAAAAAAACACATTTCTGAATTAATCATTGGTTAAAGAAGAAGTTATGACATTAATTACAAAATACTTGCAACTGTAACCAGGAGAACTTGTGCTACCCAGGTCCACCAGCGGCAGACGTGGCCACGATCCAGTGCAGACGTCCAGAGCCCTCGAGTGGAAGAAGGGCCCAGGACTGCACAAGCCAGAGTGCGATGGCATTGCAGCCACGTGGGAAGAGACGGCCTCAGACCCGAGGGGAAGCGGGCCCACGCATGCCCCTTCCCCGAGAGGACAAGCCTTCCCAGCTCCCAGGCGGCTGCTGACCGCACAACTGAGATCCCCTCTGGTGGCTGCTGCTCTTTCTGGATGAAGAATCTTGAATGATTCTGTTCCTCTCTTCACCTTGGCTTCTAGGAAGCTCAGACACATTTGTGGAGGAGCAGGGCAGCTGCAGGGCTGCCGTCCTGGGCCGTCCAGGGCCTTTCCGCCACACTTTGACCACCAACTCCACCTCGGACCCCTCTTATTTCCTCTAGACATACGTTCTCCGTGAGCTGATTTTGTAGTGGACTTGCCTTTACCCTGTTTTACTAGCTGCACTTCAAGGCACTTCGTAAGCTATGAAAAGGTTTTCCCAGGGGCTACCATTGACTCAGGGAAAGAAATGCTGTCCCTTTGACAGAAAGGAGAGTATCCCACGATGGTCAGGTCTCATCAGCCCCTGCCCTGAGTCCAGGTCGGGAGGCCACACGGAGCCTCCGTGGCACACAGTGTGGGGGTCACGTGGCCCAGGGAAGCCACGCTAAGCCTGGAATCCCCCAGAGCTCCTGAAGGGTGCTGGGTCCGCAGGTCGGCCTGGGGTGAGGGATGCGGCGACTCTTCCCCCAGGAGGCTGTGACGTCTCTCTGTGCTTGAGTATTTTGAGGTAGTCAGTCCTTGCACACACTTAGCAAGATGGCTTTGTTCCTTAATCTTTAGATTCAAGTGGGCTTTAAAGAAAATTATGGTTCATGTGTTTCTAATCCTTGATTCTTACTGAGACATACCTGACAGTGCTTTGTAATAGTTACCTGACGTAGGGACGTTTTGAACTCCTGTTTCCCCAAGCCGAGGCCTTGGGTGGAGGTGCGGCTCCCAGCCACAGAGCTGGACCTCAGGAGGGTGGAGGGGACTGCTGTGAGAGCCACGCCCTTCCTGCCAACGCGGAGGGTGGAGCCCTTAAATTCCTTACTTCCCAGCGCCCTAGCTGAGAGCCCAGAATGGGAGGAGGGGAGGCCTGCGGCTGGCCCTGGCCCTGGGTCCAGCATGGCCATGGGGGGGTGGCCTGGCCTGCAGGCCCTGGACATTCTCCGGGCAGCAGAGCAGCAACCCTGGGGACCTGGGTTTGGAGACCTGCTCTGCTGCCCTTCTCCTGGACTTTCCTGCCTGCATCCGGGCTCGGAAGCAGAAAACAGGAGAGTGTGGTGAAAGGAGCCCTGGGCACAGAGGGACCTGGCTCCTGCCTCTTCTGCAGTGAGAAGACCTCCCTGCCGTTCTTCTCGCGTAGCTTCTGCCAAGAACCACTGTGTCCCCAGGCGAGAAGGACGGACCCCAGAGCCCCGAGGCAGCGACGCACCCAGCAACCCAGGCCCTGTGCCCAGGCCCCACTGGACATCCAGGGCAGTGAAATTCAGAAGGAAGACGCAGCTCTGAGGCCCAGACACACCATTGGTAGCTCTGTGACTGGACACTTGCATGACCCTAGGGGCTGTGAGTCGCCTCACTGTGAGGATGCAGGTGATGGAACCCATCCTGCCTCCGCATCAGACTCCAGAGGGCACTTGGTACAGAGGGATCGCAGCAGGTGTCGTGTGAAGGACAGCTGGGGCTGTTCTGTCCCCTGCACCCGCCCAGGGTCTCACTGAGGCCTTCCTTCCACCTGGAAGTCAGAGCCAGGTGCTGTTCTGTCCCCTACACCCGTCCAGGGCCCCTGGGCTTGAATCATAGCGGTCAGTGCCTATACATGTCTCTGTGTGTGCTCGATCTACACGTCTGTGTGTGTATACACTTGTGTGTGCATAAGTGTAGCTTGTGCATTCAGCATGGATTCTTTGATTAACTGATGTAGAGTCACAGTCAGTCCTGAAGCAGACAGGACAGTGAGTGGCAGACCAGACTGAGGGCCAGAGGAGCCTGCAGGGTCCAGAGGTGGCAGTACCGGAAAGGAGTCCGGCTGTGCTAGTGCAGTGACCACGGTGTCAGAGGGTCCAACGGGGTCCCACCTGGAGAAAAGGCACGAGGTTGGAGAAATGAACTGCTCTGACAGACACTCACGCCCGGGACCCCGGCGCAAGGGAGCCTGGTGCACACAGACCCCACCTCCTGCTGCCTGGCACTGTCCCTGAGCCAAGTGACCCTTGTCTTTGGTCTCTCTACCCAGGGGCATTGCCCCCAGAAGAACCCCTGGCGCCAGATGGTTAGACGCCCCTCTGCACCACAGAGCCAGAGCAGATCTCACCAAGGAGGGCAGTGGCCCCAGGGGGCTGCAGAGACCACACGGCACACGAGGACCCCCTGGTTGACCCACAGTTTACATCCACACATCACTGAGCCAGCCACACTCCTGAGAGGTAACACAGACGCAGCCCTGACATTCAGACCTTCAAACACACTTTAACTTGTGGATAACCTTCAGGATTCTGGGAACAGAGCAAGCCTGGGAGGCGGACCCACACCTGGGGCGGGAGGCTGGCAGACAGGGCTTCCAGGAGACCAGGGCACTTTCTCTCTGTGAACTAAGATGCCACGTTGCTGGTTGGATTGCATGACGGGTATTACAAAGCATTTATAAAGGTTCATTTCACCCCACCCCAGCCCCACCCCCAGAACCCCTCAAACCATGAATTCTGGGCAACGTTCGGTGCTTTGAAGGGACACCTGCCGTTACACCCAGGTCAGAGGTGGAATGACCAGAGGAATCTGGGGGAAGTTGTGACCTCGTGGGCTTGCTGTGCAGCTGCTCAGATGGGCACTCAGTGACCCGTCCCAGGCTGCACACGGTGCGTGGCCTCCTGCCACAGGTCCTGACTGGAGCAAGGCAGGTGTCAAAGCTAGAACAGCCATGCGAAGCGTGGCCCGCTGGAGTCTGGTCCCACGGCAGGGAGCCCCTGTTTGTCACCGCCGAGGGCTTTCTCCTTCCTCAGGTCCTGCGCTCAGCGGGGAGGAGGGCTTCCTGGCTCACCCCTGCACGCTGGCGTCGCCCCGCGGTGTCAGGAGCTCTGCTATGTTGAAGAGCCGCTCTCCACGGGAGCCCTCGGGGCTTTGCCAGCAGCTCACGCTGATGTCCTCGGACCGCCTTGCTGCTCAACGCTGGGCCCTGCCACAACTCCTGCTGTGGGAAGGTCAGAGCGAGGCTGGGATGAAAGTCCTTGAGGGTCAGCAAGGCCCCCGTCCTGTGATGTGTGCCCCTGCCCAGCTAAAAGCCACCAACGCCACATGAAGGGGAGAATGCCACTGGCTGCCCCATCGAAGGGCCTCGGTGAGTCACGTGGGGCGTTTAGGGCCGAGACGGGTCAGGTGACCAAGGCCCCTCACACTACACCACCCTCTGTGCTGCCCTGAGGATGCCCGATCTCTGAAATCTCCCGCCAGTGACCCAGGCCGCAGCGCCTCGGGCAAAGAGCCCGTGAGAAGTCCAAATAACTCCAAGGGCCAGCCTCCCCATGACCTCAGACCCTGGCCTCCACGAGGGTCCACAGCACCAGCAGGGCCAGGTGGTCATGCCCCTGCATCTCAGGGTCCTAGTGCCCTTGCCCCCTGATGGATGCTCCAGCTCTACACCGGCACTGTCCTTCCCAGCTCCGGAGGCCCAGGGCCCTTCTGTCACCTGCGTTGAGAGGCATCAGTGTGGGGGTGACTGGGGCCAGGAGACCAGGGAGCCCGGACAGCTACGGGGCCTCTGGCAGTGCTAGTCCTCTGTCCTCACGGGCTGTGCACGGCTTCCACATCTGATGAGTCGATCATGAGTCTATGCCCACCAGCTGGGCCCTGGCACCCAGGTCTGGGTTCACCTTGTCTGAGCACCACCATGTGGGGGTGAGGGGATCGAACTGCATTGGCACCGTGGGCCCGAGCCCAGCACATGACCCTGGAGCGGCTGGGCCTTGTGCAGAGAACCAAGGGCCCAGAAGGCGGAGGCTGAGGTCCGGGGAAGGCCCAGCCTCCCAGGGTGCAGACTCCACAACCACACGACCAATTCCTTCAAACCTTTCAGTGTCTCTTGACCTAAGTACATATGTCGTCTATGTACACGTGTGTTTAATACGCGTGTGTAGACACGTGTGTGACTATATAGTGCATTATAGAATGTCTACATTATAGAATGTATTTTATTTATGTGTGTGTGTAATGTATAAAACCAAATGTATACATGTATGTTTTCATATGCGTTTTGTGCATACATATGTAACATGTGTGCACATGTGCTTACACATCCGATGTGAGGTGCATGCATGTGTATGTGAGCATACGTGCATGCAGTGTACAGCAGCCTCTCTTAGTTTTGTGTTGTTACCTGCGATTTTTTCCATATGTTTGGAGCAGTCTATTAGGAACTGACAGTGGGGTTAGTTGTTACTTACTACCTATTGGTACATGTCACAGTCTGAGTTCCGCAGAGGTGTCAGTTATCTGAACTCAACTTTAGTTCAAAAATATTGCCTGAAAACTTGCAGAATTAAAGAGTGTCTTGATTTTAAATGGCATGACATTCTGAGCAGCATGATGAACCTGTGTCTTCCCCTGTGTCCCACCTGGGTCATGAATCATCCCTCTGCCCAGAGCATCCACCCTGTGTACACCACCCTCCTGTCAATCATGGAGCAGCTGTCCGGGTGGTAGAATCATACTGCTGTTCATGTGGCCCTTGCGGCCCTTGCGTAGTGTCCTGACACTCGGTCACAATGCCCGATATTGACTCCACTGCAGTCGGCACTCAGCATTTACCATCCATGATGCCACAAGGAGAAGGTGAGTCCACAGTGTGGAATTTTGAGAGGGACTGTGGGGGAAAGGCCATATTCCCATAACTTTAATTACAGTACATAGTAAGAGTTGTTCTGCTTTTATTATCTATCATGGTTTTTTTCTTTTTGTTTTTGGTTCCGCAAATTGAACTCGGGGTGGCTTAACAAGGAGCCACATCCCAGCTGGACTGATTTAGCTATCTATTTATTTATTTAGAGACAGGGTCTCACTGAGTTACTGAGGTCCTCACTAAGTTGCTGAGGCTCAGCTTTGAACTTACTCACTCCTCCTGCCTCAGCCTCCTGAACTGCTGGGATTACGGGCCTGCACCACCGTGCCCGGCTTAGCTGTTCTTATTGATCTCTCACTGGGCCTGCTTTATAAATTAGTCATGGGTTTTTAGGTATAGGAAAAGGCACGACCTGTTGAGTCCCACCCTCTCTGGGGCTTCGGGAATTCACCAGGGGTCCTGGAACCTGCCTTCAAGGGTCAGGGGATGACTGTCTACTTGAGGGTGTGCAGGATTTCAGGGAGCAGACTGGCTGTCCTGTCTGTGGGTGGTTGTCTTATGATGTCACTGAGCTGGCTGAGGGCCTGGGCTCAGCACGCCCACCGGCTCCCTTGTCTGAAGACTGACTCTTCACGAGCTCTCGTCCTCAAGGGGTGGTCAAAGAAGTTTTAAACAATGAAGTGGCTGATCTTGGGAAGTGTCCACCCAACACCTGGGAGGCCCTGCTGGGGCTTCTGGCCCTCTACCCTTGCTGCTGGTGGGCTGCAGCACTGGCCAGGGCACTGGGCAGAGCAGGGTCATTTATTACACCACACCCCCTCTGAGTCCCAGAGCCTGCAGACGGGCCCTCTGGCAGTTCTGAATGTGGCCACCCTTTGAGGCCAGTGGCAGTGATCCATGTCCACCTGAGGCATTCGTGAGGGGGGTCTCCAGATCACTTGGCCTCCAGCTTGGCTCTGGAACCATGCGTATGGTTTGACTGAAGTCGTATGGCAGTGTTGAAGCCCAGAACAAAATCAGCAGATTTCATCTGACATTATTGCATGTGGGTTCATGAGGTTTTGTGGTTTCTTCATCAAACTTGCAGTTAAATGTTACAAAATGAAACCATAAAAACCTTGTCTAGGAAAAAATCCATGTCTCTCCAGAGGCGCCAAATGCGCTTTAAGGCTGAACGTTTGGGCCGGCTGGGAAAGGTTAGTCCTGAGTTTACGAAATTGCCTGGATGGGACATTAAATCTAGCAATTACAGTGTTTCTAATAGTTTTCAATTTTGAAATAAAAATAAACGTTGAAAAGAGAAGCAGATCACAATGTCCTGCGAGTCTTCAGAGGTTCCGGGGTCAGAGGTGGAGTGCAGCTTTGACCAACGAGGCTGGGACATTGGGCCATAAACAGTGACTGTTCCCTCAAAAGCCACGAGTGGAGGGAGGCCCTGGCACCAGCCCCTGCCCCAGGCCGACCACCCGACTGTGGTCGTGGATTCTCCCATCTTCACACTTGTGACTTCTCCAGCAAGAGCGCGTGGTGGCTGTGGGTGACAGGGAACTGCCGTCTCTGGCATGTGCCAAGGTCCGTTAGCACGTGGGCCTTCCTGCACCCTGGTTCTGCAAGGGCTGCCCTCCTTGGATCAGCCTGGCCTGTTCACGGCCGCTGCTTGCAGGCAATGCCACCCTGTCCTCCTGGAGGAGCAGGAGGGAGGCTCTGGCCCGGGAGCCTGGAAGGGGGTGTGTCTCTGGGAAGAGCAGAGAGGACCTGTGACAGTCCCAGGCTGCTGGCTCTCCTGGAGGGCAGGGCCCAGCGACCCCAGGGGGAGGGGCAAGGGTCAGATGGGGAGGTGTCGGGGTTGAGGGTGGGATGGGCATCGGGGTATGGGCCCAGGCCAAATGGCAGGGCTCATCTTCTCATAGAAAAGTCATTCTGAAACTTTATATTTTACATAAATATGGCCTGAAATTTCAGGATAAATATCTCCCTTCAGAGTGAACATCAGCACACCTGGGTGGAGCCCTGTGATGTGCCAGAAGTGTCCCCAGGAAGCTGGAGCCCAGCGAGGGCTGGGTGTGGAGCTCTGGCTCCTAGGAGGGTGGCTGGCCCTCCATGCACGGCAGTGCCAGTGCCACCGCGTCTGTGGGAGACTGCAGCCGGTGTCAGCGGTCGTCCTAGCAACGCTGAAGGCTTGATGGGCCTGGACTCCCACCCCGACAACTGGAAGCCTTCCTGCTGTTGGAGGAGGGACCTGGCGTAGAGGAGAGAGGGGTCTGGAGAGAGCAGGGCCATGTCTGGAGGTCAGTGCGGTGCCTGCACCCGAGAGGGCAGTGGGGCGGCCCGGCCCCGTCCACGGGCAGCCAGGCGAGGACCGATGCCTTCACACCCAGGCTGCTCCTCCAGCATCCCCTCTGCTCCCCAGGAAGGCGCAGGCTGAGGTCCTGGGGCCACGCGGCCTTGCAGGGCTCAGCTCAGGAACACCCACCCACCACAGGGCAGCCTCTCCACCAGCCCCTAGACTCATGTTGCTCAAGAAGCAGCCACACTCCAAGGTGCTCTAGATGGCCCCGAGTCCTGAGGCTGCTGCTTTTCTTCCCTCCCCCCCCGAGGGTGGACTCTGCACCCCGGCTCTGGCGCTGCTGCGGGGCCTTCTGGGAGGAGCCTGAGCTTGCCGGGCTGGTTCTTGCCTTTCCTGGGGTCTGTCAGAAAGTTGCTCCTGCTTGTTTAGAAATCACGCTTCCCGCCCTTGTCCATATCCAGCTGATGGTGCTGCCAAGAATCAAGGAGACACTGAGTGGCATTCAGAAGAAATCTAAGTGACTTCTCCTTCTGCCACCCAGAGAGAACTCCGTTAGCACTGTGATCACTGTTCCAGGTTTGTATGTGTGCATTTGCATAATGGATCATTCTGGGTGTTTGATTCTAGGTTCCATTTCCCCTCCCCCTATGACTTCTTACGTTTCCCCCTTTTTTTCTTTGTGGAGCTGGACACAGACTCAGGCCTTGCACGTCCTAGGCAAGCGCTCCCCCACCGAGTCGCGCCCTGGGCCTCAGCTCAGATCTGCGCAGGAGTAGCGCAGTCCGGCCTGCGTGCCCGTGGCCAGGTGCCCTTCCTCCTGCTGCACATTGAAGCACTTCTTGTTGTTCAGTAAGACTTTCGCCAAGTGTTTCACGCTTTTGCCTGAAGTGACTGATGTCTCCAGTCCTACGAGGAGAGTCTGGGTCAAGTGCTAGGTTCCTGCAGAGGAGTCTGGCTCGCGTTGGTACCTCTGTGGAGGGCAGTGAGCGCAACCTTCCTGCTGGTTCTTTTCAGGGTGAGGACGCCGGGAGAGAGGTTTCCTTGGTGATATTTCCTTCTGTTTGGCTCTGAGGATGGCTGAGAGAGCAGAGTGAAGGACACGGAAGGATTTTCAGACCCTGTCACTAGAAGACAGGCCACAGGGATCGAACTGCCACTTGGGCTTCCTGAGAGCCACCTCCCACCTCCAAACCCAGGAGGGTGACCACATGTGGAGGCAGGGCCTTTGCAGACATAGTCAGTCAGGGTGAGGTCCTTAGGAGGGCCCTGGTCCTCATGACCCCAACAGAGAGTTGACATGGGCGCAGGCTTGCTGCCCACCTGCCTGGGACCAGGAACATCCCACCTGGCTTGGGCAAAGGGAAGAGCTTTAGGGAGCTAACAAGGAGGCAGAGGTGCTCAGAGGTCTCCCCAGTTGGGAGTGGCCAGGCAGGGGTGAATGGAGGGCTTTGATGTCGGAGGAGCCGTGGCCTCTCCTGCACATGTCCCCAGCAGCCTCATCTCTAATCTAGGTCTGCAGGCCCCGCTCTCCTTCCCCGGATTCCACTCATGCAGGCCTTTGGTTCCAGGATCTCAGGTCATTTTGGGTCAGGCCTAGGCTTCCACACCATGGCCTGAAACAGCTTAGCAGGGCTGGAGGCAGGATAGTGCCATTTCTGGCTGCTTTTCAAGATGACCGTGTGGGTACTCAGGCAGAGAACAGGGGTGCAGCCCCAAGCCAGGGCCACCGAGGGTGGTTGCCACCCCAGAGCTGGGAGGGGCAGGAAGGACCCTCTCCTGCAGGCTTCAGAGGAGCCTGGACCTGCCCACACTCTGACCATAGGCTCCTGCCTCCAGAACGGAGAGGATGAACCTCTACCATGACACCACCTGGTTCAAGCCTGGGTTTGCTGCCACCCCCCACCCCCAGCACTCGTGTGGCACGTATGCTGCCAAGCCTCCACCTGCCACCTTCCTGCCCAGGTACAGCAGGGCCCATCCCCTCTGGTGCCCAGGGAGTGTCCGCACTGTCCCGACCCACCCTGGTGGTGATGCCAGCAGGGCCCATGATCCTGAGGAGGCTTCCAGTGCTGGGCCTCTGTCTAGGGGAGGCCAGAGATTGAGTCTCTGCAGGAGGAAGCAGCGGTCTCTGCGTTCACCCCGGCAGCTGGGCCCTGCGTGGCCCTCTGTGGGCCCTTCTCTCAGAGGCTGGGTATTGGGCACAGGTGTCAAATCCCTTTCAGCTTGACTGGGTGGACAGAGGTGTGCCGTCCCACTTTCTTGCCATCTAGGCACCCTTCCCCAGCTGGCTCTGCACTTGGAGGTGACCTCCCTGGGCAACACTGTGGGCATCTTTTCCATCAAGCCCAGCTGGGGGGGACCACGGGAGGCACCAGCAGGAGGGCAGGACGAGCACTCACAGCCCCTAACCAGCCAGGCTGCGAAGACGCCCTTCATAACACACACAGCAGCCACTGCGGGCGTGTGGTCTGCTGTGCACAGGTCCGTGACACACACAGAGCAGAGAGCCCTCACCCAGACCCTCTGCGCTGTGCAGACAGGTAAGAGAGCAGGTAAAGGGGAGGAGAGGTGTGTCCAGGAGCACGGCTGCCGGGAGTGGGCACTCCTGGGGCAGACCAGGGGGCGCTGCAAGGGGGTCATAGGCTCTTCCTGTGAGTGGTCACTCCTGGGGCAGGCCAGGGGGCGCTGCAAGGGGGTCATAGGCTCTTCCTGTGAGTGGGGACTCCTGGGGCAGGCCAGGGGGCGCTGCAAGGGGGTCATAGGCTCCTGTGAGTGGGCACTCCTGGGGCAGACCAGGGGGCGCTGCAAGGGGGTCATAGGCTCCTGTGCTGGGTATTCCCAGGGATGTTACCTGGGCAGACAGACTGAGGGCCATGGGCTTCTGTACTGGGGATTCCCATGGACTGTCCCTGGGCAGATAGACCAAGGGCCAAGGGCTCCTGGGGGTGGGCGCTGCCAGAGATGGGCCAATGAGGAGGCCGTGGAGCAGCCCTAAACAGGACAAATCGCCCTCTTGACTACCTCTGTGTTGCCCCAGCAGTGCCACCAAGGACGCAGTAGAAAGTCCAAATGTCCCCTGGGACAGACCCACTATGTCTGAAAATGTCTCCACCGTCTGTACGAGAGTTTGCAAGTACGGCCATGAGCCCCAGGATCAGGGCACCATGGAGATGCACTGCGGGAGGGCACCGTGGGAAGCTGGACCCTCCCGCACAGAGCACGCTCCTGGCCACCGGGCCCCGGATCAGGATCTCTTAACCTGGCAAGAAGATCACACAAGTGGATCTGTCTTTGAAGGCCATGAAGTTCCTGCCCTGGATGGTGGGGTCCCTGACCACTGTTCAAGCACTGGGAACCCCAAGCCATGTGGTTTAGCAAGGGGCAGACATTCTGGGATATTCTGTGGCCAAGGGCCAGTCACAGCAGCCGAGGTGAGGGCCCTTGGTCTCCCCGCCCACCACTGCCATTACTCACCAGCAATCATCTAACTCAGCCACCACGGGATTTCACATTCTGGGACTTCTTCATTTCTGCTGTATCACGAGTGCCGTGCTTGTCCGCTCCGCGGCTCTTGCGGGAAGGTAGGTCTTCACCTGCATCCCTCCAGCAAGGGATTCCGTCCGTGCCTTCTAGGTGAGCAGGACGATCCTTACCTGGAGCGCTGGGCTCCTCCCTCACCGGGTGGGTGGCTGCGCTCCCAGGTCTGCACACTTCCCACTGAGGCCATGGTCACCAGCTCTGAGGCCAGCATCATAAGGCAAGCATCACCTGGGACACCGTCAGAAAAGTGGCCACCAGTGGCAGTCTGTGGGAGCTGAGACCAGCGTCCTCTGGGCTGTCCCTGGGCAGCTCCTGTTGGTGGAGCTCTCCTGTGCACATGCACCTCCCGTGCTCGCTTGGGCCCTGTCACGGTACCTTGAGCACGGTGAGGTGGCGGTCCTTTTACACGTGACGAGTTGAGGTCAGACCTGAAGTGCCCAGGGCTAAGCCATGGGCAGTGGGCATTCCCTCCTCACCATGCTGCCCAAAGCCACAAAGGGCAGGAGCACAGCCCGGTGTGTGTCCACTGGATGAAGGCCTCGCCTGTAGCCTGGCTGGGGCTTGAGTGGGCTCCAGGGATGGCCCATGGCTGAGAGTTCCTGTAGGAGCCAGTGCCCAGCTAGGGTGACTGGCCTACAGGAAAGGCCCAGAGGACATGGCCCAAGGAGAGACAGCTGCTGAGACGAGGGTGAGTCCTGCCCGGCCCTGGTGGCGCGGGCCAGCCTGGCACACACAGCGCAGAGCCGCCAGAGTCGGGTCGGGTGGGCCACATTCCTGCCGCCTGATTCCAGGGACCGTGCCTCTGCTAATTAAACCTCGCTGCAGAAACCCAGATTGTCCCAAGGCACCACACATGCAGCGCCTCCGAGTGCTGGGGCCACGAGGCGGCTGGACCACCGGGGCTCAGCAGCTTCTGTGCCTCCCTGGGGGACGCGCGGGACGGGCCGTGGACCTCGGGAAGCCGCCCTGGCTCCACTGTGCTCCCTGACGGCCCTGTCTCAGCCAGGGTCATGGGAATTGGAAAAGTGGACACACCCGTTTTGGCCAGCGCTTTCCTCCCTCCCCTGGAACTTCTTCTTTTGCGCAGAGCCATCAGACACCGACATGAAGTGTGCGAGCCCCTGCTTCAGGTGCCCGGGTCCTGGGTGGGGCTGGGCTGGGCCGGAGCCGCCAGAAGCCACAGAACCAGCGCAGGCCTGAAGCTGAGGTGAGTCTTCTGACGGCGCCTCGTTTCCTGTTACCTAAACAAGATCCATGAGCCAAAGACTGTCCCTGGGACCTGGCCCCCTTCTCAGTGAGGGTCGTGCTCACTGTGACCTGTGGGTCCTAACGGAAGGCCCTTCCCACCTCTGTGAGAAGTGAGTGCTTGCGATGAGCGTGGCCTTGGTGTCACAACCGACTGGTCCCAGGGAATGAGGTCACTCACGTACTGTAGGGTGTGCAGGGAAACCGCGTCTCACTTGCTATGAGCGTGGTCCTGTAGGACTCCAGGGGCAGATCCCACCCTGGGCTCGGAGCACAATCCCCAAACCGCAGGGAACGTCCTCCCTCAGAATGGGGCCATCAACCATCCCTGAGAGCAGGGAGCCCCGTAGAGGAGCCCCAGAGCTCTGGAGAGGTGGACCCTGTGGGGGATGAAGAGGTGAGGGCGGGTCACGGCAGCCCCGAGGGGCAGTGCAGTTTGGGCTGAGAAGAAACGCCTGGAAGAGTGTCCTCGGTCCCAGGAACAGCCTGTGGGGGGACCTGCACCCAGAGGTGCACTTGGAAAGAGAACGGAACCCACTGAATGGAGGGGAGGTGGCCACTCTGCTCCCATGCAAGTCCAGGCGAGGGGGGCAGCAGCGCCTGGGACACAGACGATGTGACTGCTTCATCTGTGAGGGGAGTCTGCTGGGTGCATAGGTCACAGTGTGCTGGCTTCCAGTGTGCAGGAGTGAGGGCCGTCCGGTCCCATCCTCCTCCCTGAGCACAGGTGAGGGCAGCGGGTGAGGAGGGGAGGTGGGCCGTGGGGGCCACCTCTCACCTGCACCCTCAGGAGTCAGGGCTGTGTGAGCCCCAAGGCCAGGACGGCCCTCCCCACCTCATTACTCCCAGGACTGTGTGAGTGTGACTTCAGAGCAGCTTGTCACCTACAGTCACCTCTGGTCACCATGGAGTCTGCTCCCAGACTGTTCAGCTCCTGCCCTGGCCAGCACTCAGGTGTGAGCACTGCTTGTGCAAGCCCTGGGCAGGTGTCTCTCTGCTGCCACCGCAGCAGGGCTCCAAGAGGACGGACCCTCTGGGAAGAGCCCCTGGAGGAGGGTGAGACACAGGGGTCACCCCCTCAGGACCCCTGGAGGCTAGACCACAAGGCCCTGCCCCCTGGGGGTCTCTGCCTCTCCCAGGAGCTATTCTGCACTCTGGTCTCCCTATTGCTCATGCCACCCTGTGTGAGTGCAGGCTCTAAGGCCTGAGGAGGGAGGAGCTGACCACAGTCACACAGGGAGGGGACGGCTAGCCGTGGGGTGGCCAGGGTCATGGGGATCAGGGCCTCAGTACAGGCTGTGCACCACGAGGCTCGGGCTGCAGGTGGGATCTTGCAGAAGATTTTGAAATAGCCTCTGGAGTTGGTCAGACCTAGAGACCACTGTGAAATTGTCTCAAAAAGCTTTTCCAAAGGACGTGGAGTGAACTCTGCTTCCCTGAGGAGCTGGACGTCACCGTGAAGACACATGACACCCTGCCACTTCACACCAAGCCACTAACAGAGGCCAGAAGGTGCTGGGAGGGGACAGTGCTGGCTGCTGGTGGAAGAGAAAATGCCACATGTGCTCGAGGGTCCTGAGACCCCGGCTTCCTGGAGCTGGACCCCTGGCACCGGGTGGGCTGATCCACCCAGACTCTGAGTGTGGCAGTGGCCTGCAGGGGCCACAGTGAGGCCGGGACCTCCGTCTCCCGCCCAGAACCACAGTCCTGGAGAAGGGATTCTGTCCCATCTGGTCCAAGGAGTGCCGCCACACACTGCCCTGATGAGGGACCTGGCTGAGGGGGAGGACCTGCCCTGGTCCCCAGGGGCCTGGCCAGGCTCATCCCCAGCCTTGGTCTTCCCCGGGTCTCCGGCCCCCAGCCCAGCGTGCGACCCAGCCCCGCCTCCAGGCACCCAGTGCAAATCACTTCCCAAGGAAACCCCATTCAGCTGCTCTTCCCGGGGGTGAAGCATCTGTAACGTGGTGGATCCAGCATCCTGTGTCCTCACGCTCCTTAGGACGAGAGACCCCAGGTGCCGGGCTTTCTCTTGTGGGGACTTAATGAAGAACCAGGAAGGTCACATGAAGCACACGCAGAGAACCTGCGTCTGGCAGCTTGAAGGGACTAAGTGCTCAGAGACACGTGCCCGGACTTCAGAGCTGTGCTCAGGGGACGGCCAGGCCCCTACGCATGGGGTCCAGAGCATAGCAACCAGGACACCCCCAACCAAGGACCAGCAGGGAGGGTCACAGGGCTATAAAACTACCAGGCCATCTAAAAGCTACCCCGAGTGGAAAAGAAAGGGACGGTCTACGGTTCCATGAGCGTTTCTATTCACTTATCTGAGAAGCCTCTGCTTCAGGGCTGCATGGCACGCCACAAGGAGGTGGTGACATCTTTTGTGCCATCTGGGATGTTCTAGGAACACACGTTATTCTTTTGTGAACATCTAAAGGAAATGGATGCGGGCCGAGCAGGCTGAGTTCAGCCCACGTGGCTGGCAGTGAGGGCCGTGTCCATGGGCAGACTTCAGGCA
The DNA here is from genome assembly GCF_001458135.2 of Marmota marmota marmota. Lineage (NCBI taxonomy): Eukaryota > Metazoa > Chordata > Mammalia > Rodentia > Sciuridae > Marmota > Marmota marmota. The sequence continues at coordinate 1,119,247 of NW_025999983.1, read as the reverse complement.
GCGTGGAAGGGAGGTTTGGAGGAGGGTGCAGGAGAGGAGCTTCCTCTCCACCCGTCTTCTGTAGAACATCTGAGCCCCGAGTTCACTTCCTACAGCTGCTGTCACTCACCACCGTGTCTGGGTGGCTTAGGACAACAGAACTCTGCTCTCTGGCCGTCTGGAGGCCAGGACCAAGTTTGAAATCAAGGTGTCCCCTGCTGTCTCTTGCCTATGGCCACAGTGCCCCAGTCTCTGCCTCTGTGTGTCTGTCCCTGTGCCTCCTCCTCCTCCTCCTCCTCCTCCTACGGAAGCTGGAACTGGGTGAGGGCCCTCCCTGACAGCACGGCCTCGTCTCATCTCAACGACATTCCTGAAGACTCCATTTCCAGGCTGATCCTGTTCATGGGAAGGAGGTGTGTGTGCGCTTGTGGTGGCCCAAGCACGTCCAGCTATGCTTCTGGGCGACACCCTCACCCATAGCACATCCCCTCAACTGTGGCCCAGTGCATTTATGCCCTGCAGCTCTTCACCAGCTGCTTCGACCAGCACGGCCAAACTTGCAGGTTCTGGCGAGGGGCGATGAGGATTAGAAATAAAGACTCACTACGCAGATTTGGAGGTGACAGCTGGATCAGTGGAGCGCTGCTATCTGATGGAGAAGCAGGTCTGAAGAATTAAGCCAGCAATCTTTATTTATACATGTCTCATCAAGCACATTAAAGGCCACGCAAGCATTGTTCTTTGTATTCAGGAAAGTTACAGAGTAACATGCAGCTTATTCCAGTCACATTCTGTAGTCGCAATGTGGAGCGCTCAAGGAAGTCCTTCTTCTTCACATCCTCACCAACATTTATGTGGTGGAAAGGGGCCACTCATACAGTGGGACTGCAAATCGGTGCAGCCACTATGGAAAGCATTACAGAAAACTGGGAATGGAAGCACCTTTTGACCCGATATCCCACTTCTTGGTTTATATCCAAAGGACTTAAAATCAGCCCACTATAGTGACACAGCTACATCAATATTTACAGCAGCTCAATTCACAATAGTTAGACTAAGGAACCAACCTAGGTGTTCCTCAATAGATGAATGGATAAAAAAAATGTGACATATATACTCAATGGAATATTACTCAGCTTTAATGAAGAGAGAAATTATGGCATTTGCCAGTAAATGGTTGGATTTAGAGAATATCCTGCTAAGTGAAATAAGCCAATCCCACAAAACCAAAGGCCAAATGTTTTCTCTAATATGCAGATACGAATTCACAATAAGGTGGGGGGCACTAGAGAAGAATAGTGTTACCTTAGATGAGGTAGAGGGAAGTGATGGGATGGGAGGGGAGGGAATGGGGGGATAGGAAGATAGTAGGAGGAAACAGACATTATCACTGTGTGTGTATATGTGACTGCATGACCAATGTGATTCTGCAACAAGTACACTCAGAAAAAGAGAAATCGTACCCCATCTAGGTATCAAAGTGCATAAATGCATTCTACTGTCAAGTGTAACTAATTAAAACAAATTAAAAAATTTTTAAAAAGAAGGTCCTTTCTTTAAAGTTGCTGTTATTCGGGCAGATTCAGGAGCAGAGAGCTGGTGAAACACTGGTTGTCTAGCAGGGGAGCTCCTCTGTTCCCAGGAGCTGTGTGCCTGAGATCAAGGTCAAGACTGATAAGACTCTAGCACAGAGCCTCCTCATGGAGGGCATTACCATGCAGCTAGGCATCCTGTACCTTTGCACCGAAACTTTCCCAGGCACCAAGCCTGCCACAGCCTTGAAGTCATCAGGACCCCAGTCTCAGACACTGCCTTCCCACTACCCGTCACCACTGTCCACAACCAGACAGGAGTGAGAGAGTGCGGGAGCAGGGAGAGCCTCCTGGAGCCCTAGCTGTGGTCAGGGTCCTGCCGGGCTTTGTGCTGGGCAGGGAGGGCCATGGCCGTGGAGAACATTGGTTCCCTTCATGTCCCTTGCAGAGACGAGCAACAATTCTGCCTCCCAGCCCCTCAGAAAGCAAGGGAGGTAAGTTTTCTGGAATCAACAGTTTTACTGAGCAGAGCCAAGAGCCCCCTCTGCCTGCCTCCCAGGCCCACATCCTCCAGACCCACGTCCACTCAAACACAGTCCTCCTCCAAAGGGTCTCTTGGAGGGGCCTCTGCTGCCTGCAGAAAGACTGATGGTTCCGTGCGGCCTGGCACAGGGAGACGGAGAGCCCCGTACAGAGATCAGCTTAGTGAGCACGCTCAGCATGGCATGCACACTGTCCACCTGATGTGTGTGGCAAATCCTCAGAGGAAAGGCTCTGTCAGCGAGGAGGGAACGGCATACAGCCCGGTGAGGATGACCTAGACATGGCTCCAAGGCTCCTGAGCACCTGCTGCTGGCCATCACCCCAGTAAAACCGCACCACCCCAACCCCACGCACGATCCAGCTCAATCGCATTCCTCACAAAAGCAAAAGCAAAACCGGTGTGGACAAATGAAGGAAAGCCTTAGGAACAAAAACATGTGAGTTCACCTTTCCACTGGTAACCTGGGCAACCAGGGGTAAGTCCGTCCTCCAGGGCAAGGGTGCCACCTCTGAAGGCACAGTCCTGGTGCTGGTGGGAGGTGTCGTGTTCCACACACACGGGGCCCGAGGCTCCACGCAGTGGTCATGGGCCAGCCTCAGAGCAGCAGACTGCCAGGACCTCTGAGCCTCACCTGACCACACCAGGGGACCTCCAGGTGCAGCAGCCCCCGCCCCCGGGCGGCAGGCAGCCAGAAGCGGCTGACTCGGGTTCAAGCCCCCCCCCCCCCGGGGCTGCCGTTCTGAAATCTGGTTGTACTTGAGACTCTGGATTTTCTTGTGCCTTTATTCATGTTTTATTAGCTTAAAAAGGAAACAGCCTGGAGACACAGGGTTCGGGCCAGCGCAGGCAGGGGCACAGCGGGGAGGGCCAGCCAGCAGCGGCTCCTGGGCAGCAGGAGCAGGGGCCGGCAGTGTCTGCAGAGCTCTCAGGGAACCAGGATCCTGTCGGAGGTCCACAGGGGGCTTCATATCTTGATCTTGGCATTAGGATGCCAGGGGCCCGTGACAACTTCGTAAGGGGAGAAGACTATCCCACCAAGACTGCTGTGGCCGTGATCCGCAGCTAGGAGAATCGTTGGGAAACGTGGATTGTGGCTATGTCTCCGAGCCCGTCCTCGAGGGAGATTGAGGACTGCTCCCTATTCCAGGAGTTAGGAGTTGGGGTTCGCAGTTTCAAAGGCTGCATCCACAGACGACTGACTCGATTGCTCTGTGGGTTTGGTATTCTTAAATTTTCAAATCAGTGTGAGAGTAAGTATGTTTAGTCGCCTATGTTTTCTTTCACTCAGACACTACACTGGAAAGAGTAACTATAGCATTCCTATCTTGATTTTGGAAAAATCACTAGGGCCCAGAAGTTGGTAGATAACAGTGGTTTCTCCACTTGAGATTTCAGACACAACTTCAATTGGAAGACGGCTTCGTGTTCTCCCACTCCACATCGTGGAGACACGCACTGCACTCCAGTGACAGCATTATCTAATCAAGAAAAGCCCCGAAGGAGGCAGGCTGTGTTCTAGACTCAGTGGGGGTTCGCACATTGAACACGCTCAGCCTTCCTCACTTTGTTTCGCCTTCGACCTACTAACTTGTCATGACGCATCTGTTCAAGTCACTGAGTTTGAACTTGGCATATGAATTGTGGATTCTGGCCTGGATATTGATTAACTAATATGAACTAGGGCTACTGAATGTCTCTGGGCTTCACTTTGCCTTGAAGATTTTGTTTGAAAAGTAACAAAGAGAATAAGGCCCATCAATGAGACCAGCTCAGAGGAGACCTTCAGAAAGTGCACCCCCTTTCCTTCCGCTCCTGCTGACCGGGCTCGGGGAGGCTGTGAGCCAGTGGGTCATGGGGAATGACTTAAAGCTATCCACTACCTTCACTTCAAAAAGTTCTGTCCCCACTACAATCTATATGAGATTAAAAAGATTTTTGAACAATAAAAAGGTACCTCTTCTATTAGGAAATAAAATTAGAAAATTATAATTTTATATCCTGAAATCATTTATGTAATTTTTTCTTCCATTATAAGACAAGAAAATTTTAGATTTTTGCATAAGGATGCCTGCTATTATCATTTTTCCATAAGGAATGCACGCCAAATTTGTTATAAAGAGCTTTGATTTTTTAAAAACTTCATTGTGTTTATATATGAGTGTCCCCAAAAAATTCACGTGTGGGATGATGCAAGATTACAAGGTGAATTGATTGGGTTACTCATGACCTGACCAATGGCTTCTGCCACTTGAGTAGATTTTCTGGGAGGTTACTGTAGGAGCTAAGGTGTGGTTGGAGGAGGTGGTCACTGGGGTGTGCCTTTGGGGCTTTTATTTTGTCCCCAGTGAGCAGAGCTGTCTGCTTCCCGGGTCCACGTGCTGCGCTGCCTTCCTCCTCCACCCCTTCCGCCACGATGCCCTGCCTCACCTGGGGCCCAGAGCAACCGAGTCAGTCGTCTGTGGATGCAGCCTTTGAAACTGCGAACCCCACGTAGACTTTCTCTTCTAAAATCCACCTTGTCAAGTCCTTTGGTGAAGTGGAGGGAAGCGGACTTCAGCAACTGTAGTTCTCCTGTTTCTACAGGGCTGAGACAGCCAAAGAGCAGAGCCACCCAGGCAGCAAGAGGTCCAGGAGAAGGCCTGCCGTCCGTCCATGAAGAGGGTCCCGGGCGAGGCCAGGAGTGTGGGAAGAGATGCTTCTCTTTCTTTCCTTTTGTGATGATTTGTCCCCTGGCATGTTCTTGTGGTGGCTGGAGTCCTGGGCTCACTGCAACAGGGACAAGGTGGGTTCTGCAGCCTGATGCGCGTCTTCCTGCCCGGGGAGCTGAGGCAAGGTGGGCCTGAGGTCTGGAGGGCGTGGGGAGCTTCCCACTCACCTTTCTTTCTCTTCTCTGCCCAACTGAAGTGACCGCGCACAGGATCCCTAGATCTTGGGAGGAAGCCATCAAGGGCCCTGTGAGCTTCTAGCTCTGGGATCTCAGAAAGAAGACAGGGTGAGAAGGGAGGCATCCACTTTTGGGAACAAACTGACACAAACCCTTGGCTCACCGCCAGACAGAACACTTCCAGAAAAGACCTCACGCGCCACCACAAAGAGCCCAGCTCTGAGCACTGAACCATGACACCACCACAGCCAAGCCCTGATGGCCTCCCAAGAGGCCCATGCCTGGCGTCACTTCAAATGGCACAGTAAAGATGCATGGTGTGAAAGTAAAGGTGAGCTGTCTCCACCTAATTTGGTTGATTTCCCATTCAAAAAACAACAAGGATTGGGGGTGCACTTCAGTGGGAGCCACTTGCTTAGCAGGCATGAGACCCCAGATTTAATACCCAGCTTGGCTAAAAGCAAAACAAAACAAAAAAAAATAACAAACAAGCCAAAATAATGAAACAATATTTAACAGAAGATAAGAACAGAATTTCATAAGATTCAATAGAATTTCATAAAATAATATTGAAAACGTCCAGAATAGAAGCCAAAATTATTTAACTAACAAAGAATTAGGAAGTTGTGACAAATACACGGAGTTGTGGCAAATGAAAAGATGACTGACAGATGCCAATCTCAAGACCACCCAGATGTTGGAATTATTATTAGACCAAGACTTTAAGACAATTGTTACAACCATGTTCCCACAGGTCAAGGCCAACCCTCTTGAAATGAGTGGAAAGAAAAGCTGTCTCTGGAATGACGAGAGAGACCATGGGGAGAACCCAGAACTGAAAACTGTGATGGCTGGGTACAGACTCCTTGGGCAGGCTCATTGGTGAAATGTCAGTGATTGAGGGAGAAGTTGCAGAACCAAAGAACCAAGAGCAGTTATCCGCCCTGAGCAAGAGAAAGAGACACAACTGAAAATATGGACAGAGCCTTGGAATCCTGAGGGACAATACCAAGAGGTCTGATTTCCAGACTGTGGGGCTTGGAGAAGGATTATTTGAAGAAATAATGACTAGAACCTTCCTAAATATGATGCAATACACAGCCTTACAGAGGCAAAGAGTTCATTTCTCCACAAGCAGGAAAAACTCAAGGAAAACCACTCCAGGCATAACCATAGGGAAAAGGCTGAAAACTAAATGGAAAGAAATGACTTAAAAAGGTGGGACAAGTTAAGTCTTTCATGAGGCTCAAATGTCCTCATTTTTACAAAACCCATCTGTCACTGTTTCTTTTTGCACAAGACATTCAGATCAACAGGGTGGAGGAGGGTGACTTGGCTCTGCAAGAGGAAGTGTAGAACATGAAGAAAATAGAAATTAGTGGGTAGGTCGTCTAAATATTTGGAACCTCAAACACGTATTTGGTTTGACTTGGGGACAAATAAATGACTCGGTTGCTTCTTTTTTTATCTCCTGTGGCTCATCATCTGTGGTGATGAACAAAAGTGAAATCTCGACAGGTGGGTGACGGCTGTGGGCGGTGACCAGGCGCTCGCCTGCTCTACTACCGACCAGGGGCCGCAGAGCTGATTCGAAATCAGCATGACATCAGGTTCTGAATTGCGTGTTTTATTTGGCAAGAACAGCTTTTCTCAATTAAGATTTCCCTCTTGGCACCCTGGTATGCAATTGAGACTTGATGTTCAACCCACCCGGAAGCTTTGTGTGTAACCCTACGGAGTTGGGTGGTACATGCATCCCAAGCCCCAGCAGGTACCCCATTATCCTCTATGGAGAGCTTTGTTTCTTCATGTCACAAATAGTGACTGTGAACTTCCAAGTGACTCAGAAGTGTGGCATCTATGCCTCTTTGAAACTCTCACTTCCAAATTCCTAAGAGTCACCACCACAGAGGACAGCAACATGCAGACGAAATTCAGTGAGGACAAGTTAGAGGAGGCTTAACGTGAAACGGAGCTTAACGTGTTCTTCATTTGCAGTGGACGCTCTTTAAAGACCTGGTGTCCAGTTACAGACCCCACACCAGCTCCACAGGACCTTCACATCCAGCCCCACCCCATTGTGAAGGGGACCATGTAGCTTCCAACACACACAGACCCAGAGGCCTGCCGTCATCGGGAGAAGTCAGGGCAGGCTGATTTGTGATCTGCAGGTCAGGAAGAGAAAGAAATCACCTTCATTTTCCAAGTGCAGGTAGCCCACATCTCTCTAATGACCTCCCAAGAGGCCGGTGCCTGGCGTGATTCAAATGGCACAGCAAAGTTGCGTGGTAGTGAAAGGAAAGGTGAGCTGCTCTCCACCTAACTCGGTTGATTTCCCTATTTCTACGGGGAGGGTGGGAGCATCTGCCTATTTCCTGACCTCTTTTGCTATCGTTTCCTAAAGGCATTTAAATGAAGGACTGTAAATGGGAATATCCAAAAATTGTTAAGTGTCTGTGATTCGCAGTCCCCATCAGGGAACATCTGAATGAGGACTTTGCGATTGCCCTGAGCCCGGGTCCGAGGGCTAAGAATCCGTGTTCCTCTTTGGGGAGGCAGGGGGCGTGGTGGACCTGGTCTGGTTGCGCCGGACCCTCACCTGCCATGGAGGAGGAACAAGCCCGGCACTGGTGGACTTCCACACGTGCTGCTGGACATGAGCAGGGCGTCATGGGGAGGTTGGTGCCCCAGTTCTGTGACGTGGAAACAGGACTTACTGCCAGGTAGTTAGGGAAGCCGCCACACGTAGTGTCCTCCTTCTCCACAGTCCAGAGCCAACATGTGGACACACGTCCACAGAGTGGGAGTGTCAGGGAAGGGGACACGAGGAGCACCCGTCCACTCCTGGGAGGACTCAGCCCACACTTCAAATGCTCGAGCCCTGTTTGCCTTTTATCAACCTTCATGATGTTGGAGGTCATCAGAGCCTTATAGCCCTCGCTCATGCTAACCCAACCTAGGCGGGATCACGACCACCTTAAAACCTCAAGTTTCCAAATCCTACAAAAATATATGGCAAAATGTAACTGTCCTGATATTTTGATAGGCTTTGAATATGACCTTGGTAGCCATGTGGTATGAAAGAAATCAGAAGGTGTACATCTTTGTGGACATAGACATGTAGGCGAACCTGTGTATTTCCAGTTTCCATATACAATATTGGTTTTCCGGCATTGGTAACATGGCTACACTGTGCTCCCCATCAGGAAAAGGTACAAGACTATGGGGAAGGCATAGAATGCAAAATTGCTATTATTCGTGAATTTGGAGCAGTACAAAGTGTCAACAATAATTTTCTCTAGATTTCTTGAGACCATAATTACCTTGTGCTTTGGTCCTTTGGATGTTTCTTCCAAGTGTAAGCATCAGGAGAGGCAAAGCAGTCCACCCTCTGCCGAGAGAATGTCCGGGTCTGAGAGAAGCCACAACTCAGGCCACTCTGTAGCCAGGAGGTGTGAGTTGTTCCCTCCATCTCCTTCTGTGAGGTCCATGACGAAGACCCCCAGAAGACGGGCATGGCTTGGCCCTGCTGCTCACTGTCCCTTCTCCCACTGAGCCAGTGGCCTTCACCGGGGCCTTGCGAAGCTGAAGGAAGAACACAAGACGGTTCCTTTTCCAAACCCCGAGCCAGTGCCTGGGCCCTGCAGGCAGAAGGGGCACAGAAGGGGCACAGCTTTGAACACCCAAGCTCTCAGTTTGCAGGAACTTGCTTCCTGGGACCTGGATGGTCAGCCTAGGAGTGGAGCTCCTCAGGGAGGACAGATCACAGGTCGGGGAGGGAGAGCCAGGCCTTCTGCTCCTCAGACTGAGGGCATGTCTCCCAGGTGGAGGAGGACACTGCAGGGAGACAGTGGCTTGACAGTGCCCACCCTGAGCAGCGCCTGGCCCTGTCCAGCCCTCCCCGGACCCTTCAACAAGCTGAGTCGTGAATTTGCGGAGGAGTGAGAGGAACTTTCCTGGTCAGGCAGTGCAGGGGCCTGTCCTTCTCAGGCCCGGTGAAGCCCCAGCAGGATGCCAGCCTTGGGAACAACACCCTTGACCCCTGCAACAGCAGCCACACAAGGGCGACGGTAGCTTGTGCAGAGGCCCTGGGAGGACTTGCTGCAGGGCCCCGTGCTCTGGTCTGAATGTTTGTGGGCCCCTTCACCTGAGGAAGTGCTCACCCCAGGTGCTGGTACTGGGAAGAGGGCCTGGGAGGGCGGGGTCCCGAGGCAGCATGGGATTCGTGCCACATTAGAAAGACCTTCACCAAGGAGGTCAAGGAGGTCAAGGAGGTCAAGGAGGTCAAGGAGGTCAAGGAGGTCGGAGTGAGAAGCCGCCATCTAGGTCCAAGAGGCCCTTCCTGGCCCGGCCTGTCAGCGGGCCTTGATAGGTGCTGACCCAGCACCGGTTACGCGCACAGCCTGTGGGGTGCCCACGCATGTGTGTGCGTGCGCGCGGGAGAGGACAGACAAGGCGTGAGTCAGGAGCAGGGCTCCCGACAGGGCACACGGCAGAAGTAAAGGCCTCAGATGAAAGTACGGGGAGTGGGATGTCAGCCTGGCACCACTGGGGCCACCAGGGCCACTGGGGGGAGGGGAGCCAAGGGCTCAGCCCCCCGTCCAGGGCGGAGTCTGGGTTTGGCTTAGGCTATGGGAAGAGCTGGCCTGGCTTTTAGAAGGGACAGGGTGATACGAAAGTCCAGTCCTCTACAAGATCGCCCTGGTGGCCCTGGGAGCTGGCCACAGGTGCCAAGGGAGCTGGGGACCTTGGACCTGCCAGGGAGGGCAGCATTCTGGGAGGGGCAGTCGGGGGGGGCTGGTCATGTATCTTGAAGGCCAAGCCGTAGTTGGTGCTAACTAACTGTTAAGCCATGTGGGGAAGAGGGCGCTGAGAGCCGGTCCACCTCTTATCTTTGCTGCTGCAGGGAGACGGGGCGGGTGGGGGACCCCAGGGTCTCCAGAGCAAACGTCACATTGTGTCACTCACCGGACGTCTAAGGGCACCCGAGGGGCAGACGTGGGGTGAGAGCATAGCGGCTAGTGGAGTTCAAAGCCTGAGCTGGCTGAGTTCCCTCAAAGAGCAAGTGAAGAGGAGAGCCGCGGCCAGAGTGGCTCCCAAGTCTGCACCAGACAGGAAGGGAATGGAAGTGCAGGTCCGAGCCCAGCCCCAGGGCTGCATGCTGAGCAAGTCCCGAAGAGGGGCTGGGTAGGAGGGCGACAGGGTTGCAAGGTGGCCACCTTGGCCAGACCCCGTCCAGCATCATGGAGACCACTGCATGGGTGAGTGCCAAGAGTGGACCTGCGACATGAGCTGAGTGAAGAACGGCCCAGGGAACGGCCTCTCTGACCTGTCCACCCCACATCACAGGAGGTTTGAGAGTGCGGCCGGCTCAGCTTCCTTCAGCCTGTGTCTAGGGACAGTTGTCCATGATGCTTCTGGGCCTTGCTCGGATTGGAGGCTCAGCCTGCAGGAGACCTGGTGGAGCACCGCAGCGCACCTCCTGCCACATGCCAGCACAGCGCTCCATAGGAGCGCAGCACCCGAGGCCTCCAACATGGGGGTGCTGGGCACCTCCACCACTGACCAGCCCTAATCCAGGATAAAATGAAGACGTCTACCCACCAGGAGACGCTGATGAGGTGAAGGGGACTTGGCAGCCGCAGGGTGCATGTAATTGATTATAGTTTTCCTTGTCCTTTTAATTTTATGAAAATAAAATCTGAAGTTGAAGCTTGCCCTAGAGTAGAATGGACGACATGACAAGTTTTGCAATAAGAAGAAAATATATATTATTCTGTGCTCACAGAACAATGCCCTCTGAGGCCATCTTCCTTACCAAAAAAGTCCTCAGGAAACGTCCGCGCATCTTAAAAGCTGCAGACCCCAGTGTCTTGTTGGGAAGGTGACGAGGTGACCCTGCGGCCATTCCTTCTCTTCTCCCCCAGGAGGGTGCCAGCCAGCCTCGAGCGGGCCCTCAGGAGGGCCTGTGTGGCCTGCAGCCGCGGCCAGCTGTGTTTTCCAGTCTGAGTTCGTCCGTGGACGTGAGCCCGGGATGCTCTCCACCAAGATGGAAGCAGGCTCTCCCTCTGCTCCTTCCTCCCTGCTGCTTTCCTGAGGTGCCACAGGACTCGAGGGGCAAGCTCGTACTTCAGGTAGCCTCGGGAGAAGTAAGGCCTGGGAGACCAGAGGTGGGGACTCCCAGCCACAGGTGGCCTCAGCCTCAGGACCCAGAGGGGAATGTGTGAACAGAAGCCCCGGCCTGCTGTCCAGAGGGACAGTGCGCAGGCCTGGCTCGCCCAACGACTGACGCCAGTGGGGACAGAGGAGGTCACTGGCGTGGGCAGAGGGCTGAGCTGAGTCCCTGCAGGAAGCTGGTTAGCTACTGGGAACTCTGAGGAGCAGAGCCTTGTTCCTGGGCCACAAGGCCACAGTGGTTGGTCGGCAGGAGTGGTCCCATCCTTCAGATAAGGCTTAAGGCCAGGTTCTAGGTGGACAGGGACTGTGCCCTGGAGCAATGAGAGGAGCTGCCGAGCCATGTGGGCACAGGTGGACCAGGGGCCTGCAGGGAGGTTCCCTCACCTCCCCTGCTGCCCCTGGCCCCTGTGTGGAGTTAGGAGAAGCCCAAGGGTCTGTGGGGCTTAGGTGTCCAACACCAGATAGAAACCCCACCTTGGAAGTGTGGCTGGAGACTGGAGGGGACGGCGGGTTTGCCCTAAAAGGCCAGGAGTCCTACCCCGACCAGGGGGTCAGGGCCAAGCCATGGCTCTGCGTCCTGCTCCTGTGTGGTCGGCGGGACACAGTGGACATTTGTCTGCAGGAGAATGTCATTCTTCCTGTAATGTTCCAAATGGCAAATAGTGTACGGATTTCTAAAAATGAAACCATGAATCACAGCACAATGATTTTTTCCTACAAAATAAGCTTCCCAAATTGCTCTGAAAAAAACCTGGACTTTGTCCTCCTTTTCTGAAAGGTCACCCTTGCTTGCCTGGTGTTTTCCACCACCTTTTCTACTTCTGGCCACTGTGATGTTTCTGCTTCTTCGGTCGATTTTAGGTATTTTTCTCTAAAGTATTTTTTGCTAAGATGAAACTCACATATACTGAAGGGCAAAGATCGTGGCTGCTCCAGGTCTAAGGCACCGTGACACCCCCCCCCAGACCCAGGGGAGTCCATCGGCCACCCCAGAAGCCCTCTCACCCACGCCCAAGCCGACCCTCTCCGTCCGCAGTCCCCCGGGATGAGCTTAGCTGAACTCCCACATGGGCAGGCAGGCAGGCCGCTCTCCCTGGGGTCAGTGTGGACAGACGCACTGGCTGACCACAGGCACCGGTTCTTCCTCTTACTGCCGGGTCATGAGCTGTTGCAGGATGCACCGATCTGTTCACCGCTGGGCAAGCTCCCCGTCCTCCTCAACTACGAGGGACGTTTCGCGACATTCTAGGCCTGGACCTTCTTACTTCTTGGCTATATTGTGATAGCGTTGCCTGCAGCTCAGCACGGCGGCTGGACACCTCCTGCTCCCCCCGCAGCGGCGTGTGCAGAAGCTGGCTGCCCCACGACTGGCCAGTCTTGTCGGTTTGCTGTTCCGAGGTGGCCGACATGGCATTCTGAGGTGATGAATGAGATTGAACACTTTTTCTTGTGTTTATTGGCAATTTGTGTATCTTTCTTTGCAATGTGTCAAAGTATTTTGCCCACATTTAAAAGGCTTGTTTTCCTTTTATTATTCATTGGTGGAAGCTCGTTACAAGTCTGAACGTGAGACTTTGTCAGATAGAAGCTTTGTAAGTCGTGGTTGGCCTTTCCAGTTCCTTAATTGTGTTGTTTATTGAGCTGAAATGTTTCATTTTGGTGATGCTGGCTCTATCGACTTCCCTTTCATGTGTAGTGTTTTCTGTTTCTGTTCTAAGAAATCTTTGCCAGTCCTAAGGATAAAAACACATTTCTCTTTTTTCTTCTGGAAACTTTATAGCTTTTGCTTTTATGATTCATCTTTAATTCATGTTCTTAGGGCTGTAAGGTAATGGTTGAGGTTAAATTTCTTCCATATGTTTATCCAGATGTGCAAACACAACTTGCTGAATAGATTTTCTTTTTACTTTGAACATATTAGTGGCCATTGTCTCAAACACACAGCACCATATTAAGCCATGAAATACCTAGTACATCTTTTCTAATGATGTTCTGGTTTTTTCAAAATTTGCTTTGCCTATTTTATGTCCTTTGAATTTCTATCCAAATAAATTTGAAAATCAATTCATCAATTTCTATAACAAGATGAAAGATTTGACTGGGCTTATGATTTTAGGTCAATTTTGCAGACAATCAGTTCTTAGTAATATTGAGTGCTAAAATCCATGAATATGGTATATCTGTCTATTTACTTAGTTTTTTTTTTTCAAATTTCTTTCAGCATATTTAAAAATTCTCAGTGTGAAGTATTTCCATGTACTTTATTAGATTTATATCAAAGTACTTTGTGTTTTCTGCTATTTTAATTGTAATTAATTTATTTAAATGTTAAATGATATTGTAATTGAATTAATTTTATTTTATATATTAATAGTTAATTTCACTGATAATTTATGAAAACAAACATAGTTGTATATGACCACTTCAGGAGTTGTTTTATACTATTAACTCATTTGTAGATTTTTTTTTAGTATTTTCTACATATACAGTTTTATCTTCCTTAAATAAACATTTTCTCTAATCTCTGTGCTTATATTTCTTTTTAAAACCTTATTTTGATACAGAGTTTTCAAAAACTTTGAATAAAAATTATGATAGAAGATATTTCTGTCTTCTGAGTATTAGGGGGAAGACACTCCCCATTCCTTATTAAGTGTGGTAGTGCAGTCATAGATCTATTAGAAAGATAATGATAATGGCCATGCACTTCTCTCTGATTTTTTACGATCAGATCAAAATCATTCTCTTGTATTTCAAGTTTGTATTTGTGGAGAATTTTCTAAATTATATATGGTTATCGAAATTTGTTAAGTGCATTTTTGGCACATGAACATGTTTTACTTTTACTTCTTTAATTGGTTACTCTAGTATATCACACTGATCAAATAATAAATGTTAAATAATCCTTGTGTGCGTGACATTAAGTCTACTCAGTCATGATGTCTTGTCCATTTTGGATATTATTAGACCTAATTACTTGATTGCTTGTTAGAAATTTGTACATTTATGGCTCTGAGAATGAATGGTCTGAAATTTTCTTTTCTTTTCTTTCTTTCTTTCTTTCTTTCTTTCTTTCTTTCTTTCTTTCTTTCTTTCTTTCTTTCTTTCTTTCCTTTTAATGTGTGTCTAATTTTGATCTCAAGGAAATGATGACCTCATTAACCAGTTGGGAAGATTCTGTCCAGCTGCAGCCCCAAGACAGGCTTGAACACTGGTAGAGCCTCCAGGCCAGGTGGGATGGCAACGCCAGGATTCACCCTCCACCTGAAATGAACACAGGGCGTCCAGAGGGACAAGAGTGATTGTCACGACCCTGGGTCACGGGCAGTGGGAGGCAGGGTTGGCATGGAATGGGCAGCGGTCATTCAGCTCAGCGCCTTGAGATCCACAAACTGTGTCTCAGGGAGAAAAAAATGGGTGAAACCTGAGAGATGTCTGGGGTTTGGAGATGGCGTTGAGAACAGGGTGAGACCAGGGCGACCGAAGTCCACAGGACCCATACAGTGAGTCCCTCTCCTAAGGAGGAGCTGGAGATTTGCCGAGTGCCCAGTTGTCCTGTGAGGTGCTGATCAGTGCACATACGGAGGGCTGGGGGACGGGTCATCTAACAGATGAGCCGTAACAGTGCCTGCCACTCACAGGTGCCTAGAATTGATGCCCGTCCCCGCCCGACTGGACAATCCTAACTCACGGGTGGTTGGTTAGAGCAGTCAGAAAAGAGTTCCTTCAGTGGCAGGAAGCAATTGGTGTCAGTGGATTATAAAACAAGTCCCGAAATGATCAGATGGACTGCAAGTGAACAAACTGAAATGCAGAACAGAGCTTGAGATCATCCTCAAGAATTTAGAAAGTACCCATCTCTTAACAAGGAAAAATATGTAATGTCTGGCATCCACCAATGGTGCCCCAAACTGTGACACGATCCATTAAATCTGGTCCCGAGTGTTCAGTGACAGAAGGAAGCATTATCAGGAAAGGACTTTGGAACAGTCATCACACAGAAGTCAAGTCTGTGGGCGCCGGGAGAGACAGGCAAGATGGAGCAGAGAAGTCGGGCTTTAGAGCTGACAGGCACAAAGTCTCAGGTTCAAAATTCCCTAATCAGATCAATGGAAGACTGGATACGAAACTTACAAAACAATGAACTCCAAGAGTCAGATGTGGAAACAACTCGAAAGAAACCACAGAGAAGAAAAGAATGGCTTAAAAAATAAAAATGGAGGAGGAGAAGTAATCTGTGAAACCATTTCAGATGTCCTAATATACACACAGCTGGGGGCATGAAGGAGAGGATGAGGACAAAGGAGGGAGAGTGTCGCAGTCACCGTCTGTGATACAATATCTACAACTGTGCATCAGAAAAGCCCAGATCCCAGAAGAGCTTACAACCACAGATTGAAGGATTTCAACCAATCCCGAGCACGGGAACGTGAAGAAAGCGACACCACGGTACGGCCTGGTCAACTTCCTCAGAGTCGGCGGGAGAGCAAGGCCTGGTACCAGCCACAGAAGACTCACATAAGGAGGAGGAGGACCTCAGGGCTCCCCTCAGAACCCATGGAACCCGCAGGCAGGGCCTCTGGAGGGTTGCCCTGAAGAAAGGCAACCCAGTGGGGCGGAAGGCGTCATCGGAACGTATTCAGAGCTGGAAATTCACCAGGAGCTTGCAGGACCCCAGGGATGTTCTGTTCAAGAAAAGGGTGAATCTCAGTAGAAGGATGAGCTTTGTAAGTCCAAGTGGTTTCATCGGATCCCCCATCCTTGGCTCAGTTGTTGCCTTGAAAAATAAAAGGTGCAGCCGGCGCTCTCTCCAGACAGACACGCTCCTCAGCAGCGTCCCTCAGCTGAGGCTCACGTGCAGCTCCTGGGAGGCTCGTGCAGCGCTTGTGTTCGGTCAACTGGACCTGATTCACCCAGGGCTTCTCCCTGGAGGCACTGGTCTAAGAATTTCAGAAGAGGGTTTAGAAGCTGCGGCTGCCGGAGACGATGGGTGGAGGCTGAGGCAGACACTAGACAGGGAGAGGGGAAGCCGAGGAAGAGAAGATTCCACGTTTCTGGGAATCTAAGAGAGGCCATGCACTTGTAAAGAGTGACCCGAGGTCACAGCCCTGGGGTCCCATCACGCCTGGCCGACCGCGTGTCTTTTCAGGGTTAGGGAGTGCAGGCCGAGGTGCAGGGTAGCTTGCTGGCTGAGGTCTGGACACATGATCCACCGTGACACAGGGGACCTCTGCAGAGACGGGAAGAGTTGGTGTTTCTAAGTATAGAGATAAGCTCTGTCCAGGCGATGACCACGTCGGGGCTTCAATGCCAAACGGAATAAACAACACACAGAGAAACGAACTCAACCAATGGCCGAGAGGGGCATCAACAACGCACCCGGTGGGAGAGGGGCGCTCGGCACCCATGTCTTGTTCTACCCCAACATATCCAGGATTGAAAGACAAACGAGACTGCTGAGAACCAAATCGCACGACTACACAGAAAAATCAGGAGGAAACAAACACAGCCACACAGACAGCTCTGGGGGGCATCCAGACTTGGAAGACTCCTTCTTAAATCAGCCATTAGTATACATGGAAATCGTTAGGGAAACACATCCAAGGAACTAAAATGCTTCACAAAATAGAGCTTGTCCAGAAAGACAGTGAAATAAAAAATAAATAGAAATGCCTGAGTTGAGAAAAAAGATCAACATCGACCCTTCACTAGGTGTTGAGAGTCCAGTCAGCAGCCCTACCAAGGGCCACCGTCCAGCCTGAGACGCAGAAGAAAAAGAGAAAGAAGAAAAAGAGGGGTGCTTCCCAGACAGGCGGGAAGTGGCCACGTATCAACGGGCACATTCAGGAGGTCCAGAGGAGAGGGCAAGAGAGGAGCAGTGTGGACCCCGAAGACAAACTGGCAGGCGACCTCCAGAACATCAGTCGGTACCTCAGGCAGCTGAACAGACTCCATCAAAAGGAAGAAAGATCCCAAATCTGTCACTGCGCAATCCACCTGGAGAAATTCAAAAAGAAAATTAAACTTAAGTCAAGCAACTCTGTGGGAATGAAGAAGAGTAAAATAGACCTAAGTTATCACAACAGACTCAACTAGAGATAGAAAATATGAATAAGTAGATCCATAAAAATAGAGCAATTGATTTAGTGATTAAAGATCACAGAGAAAAACTTAGAATCGTTTGCTCCAGTACTAACATCTACCAAATATTTTAGAAGAATTAACATCTATTTTCTATAAACCCTCCCAAAGATAGAAGGGATACCATTCTTTGAGATTTGTAAAATCTAGATCCCAAACGAGAAAAAGATATCACAAGAAAATGAAATTAAAGTTCAATAGTTACTATAAATATGAAATTCTCAACAAAGTACTTTCAAAGTAAGTCTAGGATTTCACGAAAAGGACTTAAATACCATAACCACGTGGGGTTGATCACAGGCATACAAAATTGTTTTGACATCTGGCAATTAAAATGATGTGCGATATTAATAAAATAAAAGATTAAAATCACATAAATACTTCAACAGATGCAGGAAAGCACTCAGCAGAATGTCATCAGCTTTGAGATAAAAGGCTCACCCAACAGGAACAGAAGATCCCCTCATCCTGATCCGGAGCACCCACGAGAAGCCCACAGCTTATTCACTTGGAGTTAAAAGGCCTAGTCCCTCCCCTAAGACTGAGAGCAAGATGTCCCCTCCTGCCACCTTGACTCAGGATCATAGTGGATATTGAAACCAGGACAATCATGAAGGAAAAGAACGAAGACATTGAGAATGGAGAGATAAGTAAACCGTCGCTGTGAGCATGGCTCTGTGACAGCCTGAAGGACAGACATCTAGAGGTGATACATAAGTTATCAAGGTGACACGATGCAGTATCAGCAGCGTTGGTCTAGACTAGCAATGAAAAAGGCAGACGGCGGGATAAGGGAGCGATCACATCTGTAACAGCACTAAAAAATAAGATACTAGCAATAAATTTAACCCAAGCAACATAAAACCTATACATGGAATCCTACAAAATGTCTTTTGAAAGAAATGAGACTTAATAGGAGGACAGGCTGTGTCCATGGATTGGAAGATTCAATATTGTCAGCGTGAGAACATGCTGAATCACTCCGCGGGTTCAACGGAATACCCATCAAAAGTCCAAAAGCTTTTTTCTTTTTAAAAATAAATCAACAAGCTTATCCTAGATCAAGTTAAATGAGGCCCAGAGTATCCAAGACGATCTTTCAAGAAGAACAACTTGGAGTTCTCACTGTGAATCTGCAATGACCCAGAGAGTCTGGGAGTGCAGCAGACACAGGGGCTAAATCAAAGGGAGGAGTGGAGAGCCCTGGAACACACCCAGAGCTCCACGCACTGGGAAGACCCTGCACTGGTGAAGAGTGGCCCTTCCCACAGTCGCGCTGGGACAGCTGTGTGGTCACCCGCTGGAATTCCAGTCGGGCCCTTCCTTAGTCCATTCAGGAAGCTGACTCTAAATTGGTGCATATCCCACATGGAAGAGCTTCAACTCTAAAGCTTTTGAACAAATTCAGGGTTTATGTTCTTGCCTTTGGATTCAGCCAGTTTCTTGGTATGACATAAAAACAAGCAACCAAAGAAAAAGAAATTGATAAATTGGCTCTAAACAAACTTAGAATCTCTTAGGCCACGCAGCATGATATGGAGAACGTGGAAGACAACCCGTGGAGGTGGAGAAAGCACGTGGACTACGAAGGTTGGCCCCCAGAAGGTAGGTCTTTAAAAACTCTTTTCAACTCTAAAAAAAATTTTAGAATCAAACAATCCAGTGAAAATTAGACAAAGGGTTAGAATAGCCATCTCTTCAAAGGAGATATTCGACTCGTCAATCTGCACACACTCGTTGCTCAGTCCCCTTAGTAACTAGGGAGATGATAGTTAAAACCAGTGGGAAGTCGCTTCACACCCACTAGGATGGCTAGGATTAAAAACCACAGGAGAATTCTGCGTGTCTTAGAGTGACAAGAAACTAGACTACGCGTGCTGAAGGAGAGCAGCCGAGAGCAGCCTCTGTGGACAGCACGCAGCCCCTGAGACCCTACGCCCAGCTCTGCCCTGGGCGCTCTAGCCAGGCACCTGCTCAAGGGTCCAGGAAACCTGCCCCCAGGAAACTTGGCCCAGGTGTTCACATCAGCACTGTCAGGGGTAGCAAAAGGTGGACACACCCACCAGGTAAAGAATGGACAAGGGACACGATTCAGCCCTAGGTGGATAAAGTGCTCGAGCACCAGTCAGGCATGACCCCTGGACATGTTCTGCTCAGGGAACGATGCAGTTACACCTGGTCCCCTGTTGGACCCATGAATGTGTTCCAGAAAGAACACATCTGTTTTAAGAGAGTAGGTTTGTATTTTTCAAAAAGTAGCTGTGTGTTTCCCAGGGTGAGTGGAGAGTGACTGGTAGCAGTATGGAGTTTCTTAAGAGGTGGGAGAAATATTTTAAGATTTAAATATTGAGGATAGTGGTACAAAGATAAGAGTCCAGTAAAAATCACTGAATTGTACACTTTAAATTGACAAATTTCATGGAAATGTGAATTTTATCTCCTATTTTAAAACTGAAACATTACAGGGTGAGAACACAGTGAAGCAACTATTTTATAAATTGCTGAACATAATTAGTCATTGTCTTGATACACAGGTTTATGTCAAATCAAAACCAAAATAAGAGTGACATTTGTACCTACATGAAGGGAAAGAATCAGCCCCCGGAGAAGCTGCTCGTGTAACACAAGCAATGCTGGCTTCTCCTTCAGCAGAGACACCGGGCTCTGGGTAGAGGTCGACGCACCAGAGAGGGAGAGCACACGGTGAAGACCAGCCTTTTCCTTTATTGAACTCACTGTTCAGACAGCGACTCTGCCTTGTGGATTTTTTCAACAGGAGCAGCACTGAGATGAATGTCGGCTGTAACATAGAATCTAGGTTTGGATGGTGATTTGGGGAGAGTGGGCCAGACAGGCAGGCCGTCCAGGGCAGGGCTGCGAGCCACTGGGTTGGAAGGAGGAGGCACGGCTGTGGGGTGCTAGCCCCTGAGGGCCGGGTTGCCCCCCCAACTCTGCAAGTGAGGAGAGACTTTTTAACCGAGAAAGTGTGGTCCTCGATGTGATGACCTGGACCACTGGATTAGTAGGAGACAGTGACACACAGGTTCGCAGGTGCTGCAGGGGCCCTGGGAACACACAGGCAGAGCTGGCAGGTGCTTTTGAAGCCTCTAGTTGCTGCAGTAGAAGAGCCATATCCCCCACCTGGGCTCCTTTCCAAGGGATTCGGTCTACGATCGGGGCAGACCGCAGCTGAGGAAGCCATTTTAGCTTGTTGCTCTTGTTGGTCAGAACTCAGAAGGAAGATGGCACCAGAAACCCCTGAGGGAACAATCAGCAAAGGGGAAGCCCGTCCTGTTCTCTTCCCCACGGTTCTTGAGTCTTCAGGCTCCAGGATGAGATCTGATCCCTCAGGAACGGAAAAGATCCTGTCACCAGGGGAAAAGTGACCCAGGGAGGCTCCAGGACTGGGACCTCTACTGCCCTGGAGTGGCCTGCCAGGCCTCACGGGGCGGAGGCCACATCCAGGATGGCAGCCTGCCACAGGGCAGCACTGCCCGGCCGGTGGTCAGTGGCCTCCTCTGGGAAACTTATTTGGAAACAAGTGACGTGCTGGTGAGATGTGTCACGCAGAGTTCCTGGGAACAGGAGGGAAGGTGGGGCTCACTTCCCTTCCCGCTCACGGCAGGAACCTGCTGGACCAGCCACTGTCCTGGGGACAGGGCTCCTTTGCAGGAGGGCACAGCAGGAGGTGGCAGCAACCAGGGACCTGTGCTTTCTCAGGCCCTGTGGTCTCTGGTGACTCACACAGCTTGGTCCCCTTCGCAGAAAGGTGGTGGGAACCGTGGGCAGAGACCAGCCACCCGGCCCAGGGCAAGCCAGGCCGAACCCGCCTCTGCTGGCCCTGGCGCCCTAGAGTGTGGCAGTGCCCTCGCCCGGGCCTGGAGCAGCAGAGGGGGCTGAGTGGCAGAGCTGAGGGCACCGGAGGGGCAGCCTGGCTGAGCGGGTGGCCCGGCCCGCGGCTCCTCTGGGCTGCTTTACAGTTGTACCTCTTGATATTCACCCAGTACTTCTCGAGTTCATCTGGTTTCTGAGAACTTTTGATATTTTGTGTGTTTACACTTTAAAAAATTTAATACTGTTTAATATTTAGTTTGAATAAACTATCCACGAAGGAGTACTTGATCCAACAAAATAGTTTAATATTCAGCATCTTTTACACCCGATTTCCTCACTCTTTCCTAAACCTGGATACGTGGATACCCAATATTAGGAGAAAAATATTTTATTCTTTTGGATTTGAATCTACCTAAGACCATGTGGTTTCCAAGATGAAAACCAAGCTCAGGTTCTTTTGTTACTGCAGTCGGGCCGGGGGTGGCCAGGAAGGCCGCAGTGCCTTCTGGACGTCATGCAGGCCCAGCCGCAGTTCTGAGGAGCCGCTGGAAGAGTGTCGGAGACACATGCGTCACATTTCTGTACGGCTCGGGGGCTCGCAGCCAGGGAAGATGCCCTGCCTGGTCGGAGCACAAGATGCTGAAACGTGATGGGGCCGGGTCAGCCCAGCGGGAACGCGAATCTGTCTGGAAGCACTTACTCAATGCCGCGAGAAGCTCGCAGTTGTTTTAAGAATGGAAAATAAGTATCTATAAAAAAATGAGAAAACTTGGATCCCTAGGTGCAAGAGAACCCATCGCTACTGTGTGCAGGGGGCGGTGGGCTAGCTCTGCCCACCCCCCGACTCCCTAGGATGAGGCCGCCATCTGCATCAGAGGCAGGCGAGACCACATGGAGATCTGCCCTATTTAACGTGTCCAGAAATGGCCAGAACAACACGATTCTCACAGTGTGCGATTTGTGCGTTTGTTTGCTGACACGTGTTAGCAGAATGCCCGCCCCCGGTGCTCGGTCACCTGTGAGGAGCGGCTGCTCGCTGGCCGCTGCACGAGGCCGGGTGCTCCTTGAGCTTCTGCAAGATGGCCATTGTACTGACCACCGCTCATTGTCATTTTTAATTGTGTCAAAGGCCCAGTGGACGTGTGTGTGCTGCTTTCCCATCACACCCACGCTGTCCGCGTGAGATGGGAGCGACCTCTGCGCTGGGAGGCGAGTCTCCCCGTCCCAGGCTCCTTCAGCGCTTCCATCCTGAGTGCGAGGACCCAGGCTCCACCTCACATGGATGGGAACTGAACACACTCCTGTAAGACACGGGACTGGTCCAGAACGTCCACTCCTGCCCTCCTTGAAATGCAGTGCTGGAGCGTCTAGCCCGAGCAGTCAGGCTGGAGAGAGAAACAGGGGTAAACACCGAAGGGGGGGAAGTCCCGCACAGTGTCCTCAGACAACGTGGTCCTGAGCCTTGAGGGTCCAAAGGCTCCACCAGAGGACTGCGGGGCTAACAGACTCGGCAAAGTGGCAGGCCACAAAGTCAGCAGGCAAAAACGCATCCGTTCCCACACACCCAAAACGAACCTGTGAGAAAGAAATCAGGAAAACAATCCCATTCACAATAGCCTCAAAAAGAAAAAGAAACAAACCAGAAATAAATCTGACCAAGGAAGTGAAACACCTCTACAATGAGAAGCCACAGCAACTCCAAACTGTTAAAAATAACGCCTGGATGTGTCACAAGACCTGACTCCAAGTTCCATCCAGAGGTACCAGCGCACCCACGCAGACCAGGGGTACAGACGGAGGACACGGAGACATCCCACACAGACACGTGTCTGGTCCTTGGCAGAGGTGCCAAACCACACCCTGCAGAAAAGACGGCCTTTTAACAAATGGTGCCGGGAAAAGTAGGAACCTATATGTAGAAGAATGAGGCTACACACCTAGCTCACCCCAAAAAGTCAACTCAAAATGGACCAAAGCCTTCGGAATTAGACCAGAAACTGCAACTCCTCGAAGAAAATGTAGGGTCAACACTCACACTCCAGCATGTAGGCACAGGCTTCGCCTCCTCAATAGGACCCCAACGCTCAGGAAATCATGCCAAGGGTTACGAAATGGCCTCAAGTTAAAAAGCTTCATAGCAGATTAAACAGTTAGGAATGTGAGCGGAGAACCCACAGAATGGGAGAAAATCTTTGTCAGCTGCTCTTCTGACAGAGAATTAATATCCAGTGAATATAAAGAATTAAAAAGACTTTGCAAAACAATTAAATAACCCAATTAATAAATGGGCCAACGAATTAAATACTACTCAAAAGAAGAAATACAAATGGCCAACAAATATATGAAAAAAGTGTTCAACATCTATAGCAATCAGGGACATGCAAATAAAAACTACACTGAGATTTCAGCTCACCCCAGTCAGAAAGGCAATTATCAAGAATACAAACAGTATAAATGAATTCACCAAAGTAACAGGATATAAAACCAACACCCATAAATCAAATGTGTTCCTATGCATCAGTGATGAATCTACTGAAAGAGAAATTAGAAAAACTACCCCATTCACAATAGCCTCAAAAAATCAATTTAACAAGAGGCAGAACTTTTACAATGAAAAATATAGAACAGTAAAGAAAGAAATTAAAGAAGACCTGAGAACATAGAAAGATCTCCCATGTTTCTAGAAAGGCAGAATCAATATTGTCAAAATAGCCACACTACTAAAAGTGTCACACAGATTTAATGTGATTCCTATTAAAATCCCAATGACATTCTTCATAGAACTAGAACTAGAAATCACGAAATTCATTTGGAAAAATGAGAGACCCAGAATAGCCAGAGCAATCCTTAGCAAGAAGAGTGAAGCAGGAGGCATCACAATACCAGACCTTAAACATACTACAGAAGTATGATAACAAAAACGGCATGGTATTGGCACCAAGCAGACATGTAGACCAATGGTACAGAATAGAGGACGCAGAGAAAAACCCACATGAATACAGTTATCTCACACTGGACAAAGGTGCCAAAAGCATTCACTGGAGAAAAGACAGCCTCTTCAACAAATGGTGCTGGGAAAACTGGAAATCCATATGCACCAAAATTAAATTAAACCCCTATCTCTCACCCTGCATGAAACTCAGCTCAAAGTGAATCAAGGACATAGGCATTAGACCAGAGACCCTGTGCCTAATAGAAGAAAAAGTGGCCCAGATCTTCTCCATGTCAGCCTAGGATCTGACTTCCTCAACACGATTGCTGAAGTGCAAGAAGTGAAATAAATGGGAAGAATCAGTAAATGGAATGGACTCAAACTAAAGAGCTTCTTAAGGAAACAATAACACGAAGAGAGAGCCCACAGAGTGGGAGAGAGTCTTTACCACGTGCACCTCAGATAAAGCATTAATCTCCAGTGTAGACAATGAACTCAAAAAACAAATAATCCAACCAATAGATGGGTTAAGGAACTGAACAGACACTTCACAGAAGAAATACAATCCATCAATAAATATATGAAAACATGTTCAACATCTCTAGCAATTAGAGAAATGCACATCAAAACTATTCTAAGATTTTGTCTCACTTCAGTCAAAATGGCAATTATCAAGAATACAAGTCACAATAAATGTTGGTGAGGACTTGGGGGAAAAGGTCCACCAATACACTGCTGGTGGGATGGAAATTGGTGCACTATTATGGAAAGCAGTATGGAGATTCCTCAGAAAACTGGGAACGGACCCAGTATCCCCCTCCTCAGTTAGACCCAAAGAACTTAGAGTCAGAGTACTACAGGGCCACAGCCACGCCAAGGTTTATAGCAGCTCAATTCACAACAGCCAAACTGTGGAACCAATCTAGATGCTCTTCAGCAGATGAATGAATAAAGAAAATGAGATGTTACTCAGCCTTCAAGAAGAATGAAATTATGGCTTTTGAAAGAAGAATGAAATTATGGTAAATGGTTGGAGCTGGAGAATATCATGAAAGTGAAATCAACCAATTGCCCAAACCAAAGGCTTGATAAACATTCTCTGATACGTAGAGGGTGATTCTCAATATTGGGGTGGGGGAGGCTAATGAAGAATAGAGTCCTGCTGGTGTGAGATCCTGGTGTCTCAGGACAGTCCTGCTGGTGTGAGATCCTGGTGTCTCAGGACAGTCCTGCTGGTGTGAGATCCTGGTGTCTCAGGACAGTCCTGCTGGTGTGAGATCCTGGTGTTACAGGACAGTCCTGCTGGTGTGAGATCCTGGTGTCTCAGGACAGTCCTGCTGCTGTGAGATCCTGGTGTCACAGGACAGTCCTGCTGCTGTGAGATCCTGGTGTCTCAGGACAGTCCTGCTGGTGTGAGATCCTGGTGTCACAGGACAGTCCTGCTGGGTGTGAGATCCTGGTGTCTCAGGACAGTCCTGCTGGTGTGAGACCCTGCTGTCCCAGGACAGTCCTGCTGGTGTGAGATCCTGGTGTCTCAGGACAGTCCTGCTGGTGTGAGACCTTGGTGTCACAGGACAGTCCTGCTGGATATCAGATCCTGGTGTCGCAGGACATTTGGGCTGTGTGTGCGACCCTGATGCTTGGCCTGAACCTCTGGCCTCTCTGCTCCTGTGAACAGCCCGCGTCCCTGTTCGAGGGCCTGGCAGGTGAGCCACGTCCCTCTGTCGGGTTTCAGGGTTGGTGGTGGCCCTCACCGTCTGCACCGCGGTGTGCCGTGGAGAGGCCCCTCTGCATGGCTCCCGTCCTCCCCGGGGCCAACTGCTGCTTGTCGTCAGGTGCAGGGACCCGTCAACCTGAGTGCTGGACCCTCCCTGCACCTTGCCCTCTCCCTGCTGCTGCTGCTCCCTCAGGGAGACCTGCGCCCGAGGGCCAGGTGTGGAGCTCGGCTGTGTGTTGGATAAGCGCAACCTGCCACAAGGAGGGAAGGAGCTGGCACCGAGAAGCCCACACCCAGCCAGCTACCTGCTGGCCCTGGACCACCCTGAGGAGGCTGGTGGACAAGCAGATTCGGGAGTATGGCCCGGCGCCTGAGGAGCAAAGCCCCCCCTCTGGGGGGAGGTCACTGGGGACAGCAGTTCAGCACACACCTGGGTGAGCAGGGTGACTGTCAGGACTCAGAGGTCCTCGCCTCCCTCTGACTGCTTCCTCGCTGGCTGTGGGTCTGCAGGGCGCCTGCTGGAGACCGTGCTGTGTGCTCCATCACCCGCTCCTGGTACGGTTGCCCGGCTGGGGCGCAGAGCTCCTGGGGCTCCCTGAGAGGACCCTCACCTTTGCCCCCACACCCTCCCCAGACTACGGCACAACCTGCGGGCCTCAGTCCTGGGCTCTTCACCCCTTGAGCACCCTCCATGTGCCCCTGGTCATCTGCTGGGTGCTGAGGTCTCCTTCCTCTAGGACTCTCCAGACCTCCTGAGGTGTCCTTTGGCCCTTCTGCGGCCCATCCTCTGTGTTGCTGCTGACAGACACCTCAGCCACCGAGACTCCAGGTTCCGGGTCCTGTCAGGATGAAGCCCAGATCCTCTGCCTCTGCCTGAGCAGCCTGGCGGCCCCCTCCAGGGCACATGTGCACGCCTGCTTCAGTCCCCTGCCTCTGTCTCCCCGGCCACAGCCTTCGCCCACGTCTGTCTGAAGACCTTCAGACCGAGGAGACCCTGCGGGATTCACTTGCAGGGAGGGGAGATGTTCATTTTTCATGCCTCTTATTTATTTCAGAGGTGATCTCATGGATCTGGAAGGTGTTTTCCTTCTATCACCTGTATTCAAGGTGCGCTCATGGACGCCAGAGACGCGGCCTTCTACCTTCCTGCCAGGGCACGGACACACCGGAGTTCAGTGAGCCTAACGTGTAGAATTGGCTGTGGTGTGGCCCCCCTGCTTGGAGCTTCCCTGCGGAACCCGTGCAGTGAGCGAGAAGGTACAGCAGAGAGCAGGTGCGGACGCACAGCGAGAGCAGTGATCAGGGTCTACTGGAGCTCAGAGGGGCAGGGCCGCCCCTGGCTGTGGATGGCGGCAGAACCCCCTGGGAAGGAGCCTGGAGGGGACAGAGGTGAAGGGGGCGTAGGCGCCCGCCTCAGTGCTGCGTGGAGGCAACGGGAGTCAGGGTGGCGCGTGCGCAGCGCAGGCCAGGCTGCGAGGTTACGGGGCGTGTCAAGGAGTGAGGCGGTGTCTGGCTTTGGTGAGTGCTGACATCAGCCTGAAGGAGAGTGACACGTCTGGTTGCAGACGAGAGGCAAGAACCTGGACGGCCAGATCCAGTGGCCCTGAAGACATCTGCATGTGATTTATGTCCTAAGACCCAGCTCAGCTGGTGCCAAAAGACAGGAGGCAGCTCTGCTCCCCGAGGGCGAGCGCAGCGTGCCGCCTTACGCCTGTGGTCAGGCCAGGCTGGCCCCTGTGTGCCCGTTTGCAGTCTGCACTTGATCTGAGCAGTGCCCACGGAGAATGGCCGCACCCCTGAGAAGGCCGGAGCGTCCGCACTTACCACAAGAGGTGTCCCAGCTGAAGTCTGCTCCCACCCAGGGTTTCCTGACGCTGACGCAGTATCATCTTTGTCTTAAAGAATGTGTAATAAGCTCAGTGTGAATCAAAGCCATGTTGGGAGCACAGTTTGGGTTCTAGAAGCCTCTGTAGAGGAGGCTCCGTGACAGAGTCCAGGTGCTCTCTGAGGCAGCTGAGAGGACAGCAGGGCCCGTCCAGGGAAGCTGCTCCTGCCCTCCCAGGTGCCTGGATCCTCGGTGCTTGAGAGGCTCTACGGGCCTCGAGAGACGGACAGAAAAGTCACTGAAGTGTCAATAAAGCAAGCTAACAGGCCACAAGAGCTGACTGGCCCTCCCAGAGCCCTGGTGGACAGGGCGGGGCCTGGCCCGGGATGAAGCATGGTGCTGCTCCCACACCCCCTCCCCTGCACGTCCGCTCCTGGGGACGGTGCCAAGGGGTCCCGGGACGGTGGTTCACAGCTTCTGCTCAGCACCCTGTCCAGGCCTGTGGGCTAAGAGAGCCTCCCTCCCTGGCCACAGCCCGCTGGATGAGCTAGTTCCCTAGGGTCCAGCTGTGCACCCCAGTTAGATCTGACCCCTCAGAGAGTGTGGGGCAACCAGACCCAGCCCCTCATGCCAGGTCCTCAACACTGGATGTGCTGCTTCTTGGCCAGGGTGGGCGGCAAGAGTGGACAGAGCTGATGTGAGGAACCGGAGAGGTGTGAGGCCAAGTTCATGGGAAGGGTCCTGTGGGGAAGGAAGGGACCTGCTCAGAAGAGGGGCCCCGGGGGAAGCACACAGGGCCACACATGCTCACACACAGCCCCACACACGTGCTCACACACAGCTCTACACACATGTTCACACACATATGCTGAGAGGGGGGTGGAGACTGTGCTCCACGCCACACTCTCTGTGGGCTGCTCCTGGCCCACAGTGTCCCCTAATCTGTGTCTCAAAAGGGGCACCTTCCCATGACCCAAGTCAGAAGACTTTCTGTATTTGCAGAAATAGAGAAACTGATAAAAAATAAACTACAACCATGAAACCGTGCATTACCTGGTACTGCCAGCCAGGTGGCACTCCTGTGTGAAGCGGACCACGTCTCCGAGGTTTAGATGGTCAGCGAATTAGTTTAGACCAGAAGTTGATCCATGGACCGCACACCTCCTCTTTCATACTGTGCCTCCACACTGAAGGCCCACGCTCTTGTTGGGTAGAACTGGGCGTCGCTGGCAGTTTGCGTGCTGATGAGGTGTGGTGGGGTCATGTCCGGGTGAGCGGCATTTACAACGCTTGTCATCTCCACGTGCTTGGAGACTGAGCTCTGTGCCCGCAGCTGTCCGTGAAGAACACAGGGGCCATCGTGAACTGCAGCGCCCCCCACCCAGGTGCCGGCTAACTGTGCTGGGAGCCTGCTCCCCACTGCCCGCCCTGCCCTCTCCCAACCCGCTCTGTTCAGGTCGCCTTCCCTGGCTTCCAGTCTGAGAGGACAGGCAGTACCTACTCTTCTGTCTGGACGACTTCACGGACATAAAGTCCTGGAATAACAGGTTCTTGTTCCTCTTCGTGGCTCCGCCATGCTATTCCCACGTTCTCTTCACCTGCTCACACGATAGACATGTCTTCGGGGGTCTCTGCCGGCCCTGTGTGGGAGCTTCCCCACCTCCGTGTCCCACAGTCTCATGCCCTCGTTACGGCTGAATGGCCTACGGCTGAAGCTACTTCTTCTAGGAAGAAGGTGAAGCTGTGTCTTGGGCCCCAACTGCAGTCATGGGTGCACAAATCCATTCGAGTTCTGAAAGTCATAGAACTGTAAATCAAAGAGAAAAGTGGAGTTTGACTGAACATCCACTAACTACTATCAATGTTTGTGCAAATAAAAACGGCCCTTTTATGTCTCCCTGCAACCCTGAAAGCACAGAGCCAATAGCCCGTAGATGAAGAATTCATGGAGCGCTCCGGGCACATTAAGCATCCAGTGCGTCTCGAACCACAACTTTACGGCAAGTGTTTTTAAGAGAAATAGAAACAAATGAAAAAGTGGGATTGCCAGCGAAGAAAGGCCCAGCCAGGGTCTTCAGAGCCAGAAGCTCCCCACCTCCCCACTCATTGCAGCCGTGCTGACCCCAGGCCCTCCCGCCGGGCCTGCCAGGCGCTTCCCAGGCCAGCTGGAGGTCTGAACTCACATCCCACCCACAGCTGCCCAGGTGCTGCATGGGGAAGCGGCAGGGAGCAGGCAGCTCCCCCAACAGGCCCTGAGCCTCCCTGCCTCCTGGCTCCTCCCTGCATCCTGGAGTGTGGTAGCCCCCCGCCCCCCACCGCTTGGTTGAGCACTGCGGCTCCTGAGCCCAGCTTACCTGCACCGGGCATCACTCTGGCTCTCTCCAGGCCTCTCACTTGGGCCTGCTCAGGAAACCAGCCGCTCTGGCCTGCACTATGGACAGATCCCTGGGCAAGGAGCTGAGGGTGATGCCCGACCCGCAGTCCTGGAGGAAGTGAACCCGCCAACAGGCAGGGGAGGGAGCCTGGAACGAGACCCTCCCCAGACCAGGCTCCAGAGAGACCCTCCCAGTCCTGTTTGGGTTCAAGCCTTGGAAGGACCCTGGCCAGACAGCCCAGCGCACTGGATGGATATCTGACCCCCAGACAGTAAGAGGCAAATGTGGCTTTAGTGATGATTTGGGGCCATTTATTATGCAATGATTCCAACTGATGCACAACACTTTAAAGGGGGGCTCACCTCAGGTCTTGTCTTTTCCACAAGGACTTCTCTGACTTCCCACCTGAGAACCATGCCTTCAGACTCGTATTGACTTATTTAATGTCGGGTGTTTTCCGTGTGCATACACAATTCCTTTGCTCATTTATTTAGTGTCTACTTCCATTCCACTCACTGTGAAGCCAGTCCAGAAGATGCACTTGTTCAACAAACATTAAGGTATGAGCAAATGAGCGAGTAACTGGTGGGTGGCCGAATGGACGACTCTCAAACTCATGAACCTAAGCTTGAGCCATTATTGACAGCGCAGAAGTCTCATCAGAATTATTGTTCAGATGAATGTCCCAGAGAATTATTTGCTGAATCATAAAAATACTCCAGGCAGGAGGTTTGGCCAGGGAGGGAAATGGAGCTCCTGACTCTGCCGCTGCAGGGGACGGAATCCCAGGACAGGCAGCCCCTTCCAGGTGCAGAGAGCAGCAGCATGGGGTGTTGGTGTGCCCCACGCCAACCTCAGCACAGGGCCCCTTCCTGCAGGGAGGGACAGTGGGAGGAGCCCCTGCAGAATCCTTGAGAGTCGGAGAGTGCGCACGCCCGGCCTGAACCCAGACCTGTGCTTCAGTCCTTTTCCACCGTGAATGCCAGGTGAAGGGTCTACTTTGCATCTCTAGCCTCAAAATGCTGGGCAGGGGACATACCCTCTGCATAGGACCTGCAGTACCAGCACCAGGCAGGGACATCTGCTCCAAGGTGGGGTTCCCAAGAGGGGAGACTGCCGATGGCATCAGCTTCACCTTGGGACATTGCACTTAGAGGCTTCTGATGACAAACACCAGACTCCTCAATTAGAACTCTGTCCCCTCTCCCAACAAGCGCTCACCCCTGCTGTGATCCCTGTTGGGTTCTCATCAGCTAATTGGGAGCCTGGTCGGCAGACTTGGATCTGTGGTGTGCCTCGTGAAGACTGGTGATATATGGAGGGCCGTCGACCATGGGGACTGGGGGCGCTTTCTTCCCCCAAACCAGCCATAGCCAGGAGGCTGGTTCTCCTTGAATATGGCTTTTCACTGTTTTGTTTTCCTTGACATTTATATCTGTCCTTCTTAAAAATGAAATATTCTGGTAAAGACTCCCTTTGAGGCAAGCACAGCTCTCTGCCACACGACACGCTCTTGCACTTTCCGCCTTTAATGACTTGGGTTCCCACCTGGGACGGTTTTGGGTCTCGAGGCGCTGTTCTGCAGAATCCAACCCACACAGGCCTTTGGTTTTAGAACAAAGCAAAATAAACGAAAGGATCTCCAGAAAGCAAAATTAAGGAATCAAGGTTTTCTGTGTGGATTAGTTTTAATCTTAGTTTATGAGCCTTTCCCAGAAAATTGAATGTGGTGAAGGAGCGAGAAAAATAACACCCACGTTTACCTCCAGGGTCTTCAGTTACCCGAGGCTGAGGAGGGGGCAGGGACTCAGGTCGCAGGCCGCAGCTGCCAAGTTAAAGTCTGCGCAAGCTAGCAGGCAGCCAGGCCAGCCGTGCTGGGCACAGAGTGCCCTGTGTGCCTGCCGGCCGCTGCAAATCCCGGGGGCCTGAGCATGTTGGCAGGGCCTGGGCATGTGTCCTGCTCCACTTCTGGCAGGTCATGCAGCAGGACAGAGGTGGGACCCGCATGCTGTGGGCCTCTATCAGAGGCACCAGAGTCCTGACCCAGTGGGGGGCAGGCAGGACGCCCCCTCTGCCGCTCTTCTGCGCTGCCCGGTGCCAGCGGCCTCTGTGACAGCCTGGAGTGCACCGGCCTGGTACCAGCCCCCGTTTTCCCTCCCGTTCCTTGGGAGAAGCTGGGGAACTTGGCAGCGGTTTCCGGGCTCTGCTGTTGCCCAGGGCAGCCTAAACACCGCTGTCAAAGGTCTAGGAGGCATGATTGGCCATTTAACCCAGGACGGGGCTGGGAAGGGCTGGATACCTCACCACGGAGCAACTTCCAGACGCCCAGCAGAGGTGCTGTGTTTCTTAAAACAATCCGACAAGGCCTGCTGCTTCAGAAAGCGTTTTCTCTCTGAAAGCACTGACGCCTGCGCTTCCAGACATGATTCAGGTGTCTTTAGAGAAAACAAGGCAGGTAGTTCTCAATGCAGCTGTTTTCACAGAGAATACACTGAGCGTTCTGTGCACTATGTCTGGATACTTACAGAGATTTTAAAAGAAAATATTTGGGCTGTGGTTTGGGAATCAAACAGTCTTAAGTATGTAAATAATGGCAGGCTGGAACTCTTTCTAAAAAAATATACTCTAGCTGTCAAACTCCGTGGCCAGGGAGGCCGGGCGGGCGTGAGGGGTGCCAGGAGGTCTGCCTCTTTCCACACACGAGGACCTGGTGCAGGTGGGGAGGGTCCCACAGGCAGCATGAGCCCAGCCACGTGCCAGCTGCTCTGAGCTGCTTCGAGGTGTCCACCGACGGCTCTGGTGAGCCGTCCTCCTCGGTGGGCTCAGAACCATCTGCTGGATTGATTCTGCTGCTCTGCAGGCTTTTGACTGGGGAGGGGCAACTCACTTCCTGAGACAGACACACATGTCCCCCTCAGCACGGTGGTGGGGACCCAGGCATCCTGCCCCACTGCTGCAACAGGAGCGGCGACCTCTGCTCGGGCCCTGGGTCCCTTCCCAGCTGGACACAGGGACAGGACACAGGAAACGCTGCTCTGCACGCCCTTCGGAGCTCACTCCTGGTCTTCGCCAGCCTGAGCTCCATCCCAGGCTCTCCTTTCACTCCTGGCCCAGGTGAGGAAAGCACCGAGACCTGAGACCTTTAGCATCGCCCACTTCACCAGCTGTGATTGTGGAGGTCAGCTTCCTGCTCTTCCAGCAGGGCCAGCCAGCACAGTGGGAAGGGCCTGCGGGGAGGGGGGTCTCATGACAGTTTACTGGAAGAACAGTAACTCGTGAGCATTTTATGATGTAATTAATTTTGGAAGACGCTTTGCGGGACACTGGAAATTAAACCTGGGTATATCTCAGGTTTCCCATGATCTCCAGGGACTGTGGCTGCTTCTGGGGCCTGGCGGGCTGAGCCAGGACGCAGGCGAAGGCCATCATCGAGAACTGTCACTGCTGCTGGGCCAGCCTTGCTACCAGTGGGGCGTGGGCCAGGAACAGCGCCAGTCCACCTCAGTTCAGCTGCAAAGCCTGCGACACGAGGACTGAGTTCTCCGCTGCACGTTTTCAGAGGACGCTCCAGGGGACTGAGCCACGGATCTTCCTCCTCCCTGAGGTCATCCGCTTCCCAGGTTGGCCATGCGGGGGCAGTGGAAGCCTGGGCTCCCCCCATCCTCCCACCTACCCAGTGCTCAGTCCTCCACAGAGCAAGGCCAGACATGGGGCTGGACTGGCCAGAGCCCTTTGCAGAGACGCGTGTCAGTATGTTATTCTCCATTTATTTGGGGCCTTTCTCCTTTCCCCGTTCTCAGGAAGTTTTACTGAGTCAGGGTGCAGATTACAAAATGGTCTCCCTTCACCCCAGTCCTGTTTTATAGGCTTGGCTTTTGAAGTCCTAATGTGAAGACACTGACCCATTTCTTCTTTAGTGTGTTTGAATAATACTCCCCTCAAGAGATGGGGATTGCACGTCCAGCTGCCCGCATGGAGGTCAGCCCTGCAAACAGGAATCACGGGGGGAAACGCG
Source organism: Marmota marmota marmota (assembly GCF_001458135.2). Classification (NCBI taxonomy): domain Eukaryota; kingdom Metazoa; phylum Chordata; class Mammalia; order Rodentia; family Sciuridae; genus Marmota; species Marmota marmota. Next base: position 1,085,292 of record NW_025999983.1, on the reverse strand, counting down.
TGATTTTCCCCGCTCTGCTGTGCAGGCTAGTCTCTGGGGTGAGTTTCAGTAAACGCCACGGGGATGTGAATGTCATCTGCGATATCAGTCTGAGCAGGAGTCAGAGGGTAAACACGGGGCAAAACGCCCAGAAAGTAGAGCCTCCCTGCCAGGGACCAGCCGTGTCTGGATTGGTCCTGCGTCCTGAAGGTCCTCTTGTCCTTCTGGGCAGAACCCAGCCTGCGATTACAGGGAAGAATTAAACCATTCAACCACCAGCACTGAGAGGTTGAAAGGTGGGAATTCTCTTGGACCATGACAAATTGAGATAATTATGCAAGCAAAGTAAACTTTGCCTTGATACATCAGTGGGGTGTGTTTTGGAATATATAATAGACCAAATGCCCCAATTTTCCACTCCAGTTTCATTTGTAGATAACTTTCAAATGAGGCCTTCAGTTTATAAACCAATTCTCCTTGGAAAACAAGGAGAAATCCACCATGTCTTATGAACAGCGCCGACTCCTGGTAACTCTTGAATTGGATCACAAAGGAAAGTGAACCGCTTTTGTCCTGCTTCTTAAAGGAAGAGACAGGCTTCTTGCTCTGCACCCAGGGGTCAGCCTGTCTCCCCGCAGATGCAGGTGGGGACTGAGAACACTTCCTCCTCATTATTCACAGCGTGAGCCAGAGTGCTGGCTCTCACATTGCTGTTGTGCTGAGACAATCTGGTGACCCCACTGCACGCACAGGTGAGCAGTGGCTGGGGATGGTGTCAGACACGGTGCTGGCCGCGGCCCACAGGTCTCCAGGGAGTGTGGCTCACGGTCAAGGCCCACCTGACAGTTTCCATAGCTTAACCCCTCCCGGGGGGCTTTCCCAGGACAACTCTAAGAGCATCCCTTGATGTATGAGGCACACAGAATGAGAGAGAGCAGCTTTCCGCCCAGGGCCTCGCCAGCTCTGAGGCCCAGGCCTTCCTCTCGATGTGCCTCACATCACTGCAGGCCTTCCTAAGGCCCCTCCACTGCTGGAGTTAATCAGCCTCAGGAAAGGTGGATTCGGATATGCCGACCAAGACCTCCAATGCTCTCATGAGAATCTGATCACCCCTCCCTGTGCGCCTGACAGGGCGCGGAAGGCCAAGCCCAGCCCTTGAGCAGACGAAACAAGCAGAGGGCGTCCACAGCCCGCAAGGGCCTGGAGAGGAAGGAGAGGCAGCCGTGTCCAGGAGACGGACGGAGGGCCTGTCCCCCCAGGCCCGGCACAGCGGGCGGACCTTCTGCTGCCGTCAGTGTGTCGGGCAACTCACACCCAGAGCAAGCCTGACACACAGCGCCTGTTCACTGTGCTCCAAGCCTCCTCCAGATGACTCCCATCTCCCAGAGTTCTGAGAGCACCAAGAGAGTGTGACGGCCGGGACAGCTGCAGAGGAGGCCCGCAGACACGTGGGGATGCTGTCCCTAGCATGCAAGGGAGGGTTCGTACAGCGGTCCTCCTCTCCAGGCAAAATTGCCGCTGTTTTTCAAGTAGACCCTAACATTATTGAGTACTTACTGTGTTGGGGGTGCTTTGCTGGTTGTCACCTAGCAAACTGTGTACCCAAGCCCCATCTCCCTCGCCTAGAAAGAGCACCAGGAAGGCAGTGAGAAAGGGTGGTGCACTCAGCAGGCTGCAGAGCACGGCCGAGGAGGGCCCGGTCAGCTCGGGAGAGACCCAGGAGGGCCCGGTCAGCTCGGGAGAGATCAAGATGAAAGACTGCCCCGAACCCAACCGGGTGTGACGCAGATCTGGCCCATGATTTTAGTTCTGTCATCTGGAGGCATAAGGACTTTGGGAAGCATGTGACTAGAAACAATATGACAGGGTCACAAACTTGTGCACCAAGCATCCACATGTGAAGAAAAGCAGCCTCTTCTCTCATTTTCTCTGACTTTCCTTATGATCAGTGATCCCAATGTTCCATCTGATTCTTCAGTGATTTCCCAAGGGTTCAAACGGATGAAGGAAGATCATCGTTCCTCTCAGTGGGCCTCCCCTTCCCGTTGTCCTGCCCTGCAGCCCAGGCTGCTCAGACCTGGTGGGCTAGCCTTGGCACGCTCCTCTGCTCCCCTGAACTGGGGCGGCCACACGGAGCTTGCTGTAGAAGGACGCGGGACGCGCTGGTTTGCGTCTTCAGGGTCTGAGAGACTCCACTTTCTCCCGGTACTTTGTAGGTTTTGTGGGTTGTGTGTGTGTGTGGAGAGAGGAGCAGGGAGACACACAGGGATCACGCGTGTGCGCACGGATGTATTCACACGCTCAGTTTCAGTTCTGGTCCCTGCGACCCTGTGCAGAGCTTCCTCCTGTCCTTGGCTGACCCCTGTGCTACTTCCCCCTTCTCTCTGCATGACCAGTGGTGACTGTGATCACCTGACGGGTCTGGAGCAGGGCTGTGCCTCCGGTGTCTGTCTTTCTGTTCTCCTGCTGGGGCTTCCCCTCAGACATGGTGGTCCTCGCCTGCTCCTCCGCATTGGGTCCCTAAGCATCCGGCCAGGAGTCTCTCCCTGGTGTCACAGGTACAAGGCCACCCCGTGAGCTTCTCTTCCATCACCCCATCACCCCAGGTGGCTGCAGGGTGGGTCTTCCGGACCCTTGGGATTTTCCTTGCCTGGTGGTGAGACATGGAACCATGCTCTCAGGAAGCAGGCCGAGTGGCGGGCAGAGCTGTCACTTCCACGTCCCCAGCTGTCACTCAGGTCCCTAATCCACAGCCTCCTAGACAGTCCTTCTAGGGGACAAGCCTGAGGTAGCATCACGAAGGCCCCTTCTGAGGTCCACACTCCAACCCCGGGAGACAGGGACGTGAAGCTTCACCTTGCAGAGCAAGTCAGGGACTGGAGATGGGAGATGACTCCCAGTGACATAGGTGGACCCAGTGACCACAGGATCTCCAGAGGTCCAGGTCAGAGGTCAAAGCCCAGACCCAGGTCATCACAGGATCTGAAGATGGGCCATGAGCCACGGAGTGTGGCCTCCAGACCCTGGAGGAGGTGAGGCAGAGCCTCTTGGTCCCCCGGAGGTGCTAGCCCTGCTGACACCCAATTCCAGGACCCGCTGTGGGCTTCTGACCCCCATCTTCCTGCCTGTGGTATCTATTATGGGTCCACTAAGGCCTGGGCAGAGGCCTCTCTTCCCATAAGAAGACTTGGGCCACGCAGAGCAGCAGTCCACCCCGCTCACAGCCACACATGGTCCCCACGTCTTTTCTTCCTGTGACGCCATTTCCCAGCCTCCTGTAGACACCGTGACCAAGGGGGACTCCTTCAGAGCCGTCTCTGCAGGTGCACACGGGTCCTCCCAGAGGCGCCCACCCGCCTACCCTCTCGGACGGCTTCTGGGGGGCAGTGGACATCCCGTCCCTGTGATCTCCACTGCCCTAGGCCCAGACGTGCAGCTCTGAGCCCAAGCCCACCCGGCCGAGTCCTCATGGCTGCCTTGCGTGGGGTGGATCCGGAACCTTCCCTTTGCAGACTGGAGCCTCCGATTGCTGGTCCAGACCCTCTCCAGCCTCTGCCCTCCCTGGGAGCCTCGGGTGACACTTGAGAAGAGCACGCCCATCAGCTGGGTGCCAGGGCAAAGACCACGGAGGAGACTGTCCCCAGCGGGGGGGACAGATGGCATCAGGGAGGAAGGGACTTGCCCCACAGGAGCCACTGAGATTCTGAAGTTTTCCGCAACCACAGCCCACGCTGCATCCGGAGGCCTAGAGGAATGTGGGAGTGTCCCCCACACCACGCAGGCCTACGTGCCAGGGGCAGGAAGCCGGTGGTGCAGTGTCCTCCAGGCACCAGGAGAGCTGGCCACTGCCTCTCCCTCCCCACATCTGACCTTTGCTCCTACAGCTTTGTGATACCTCTGAGCGGCTCCTGGGGTTGCAGGGGATACTGGAAGGAGTGGGTACCTCCTGGGCACTGGGCTTACACTGCCTCATGGGAAATGATGAAAGAAGTGTTTCTGAGAGGTTCTGTGACACTTTGGGCCCTGCAAGCCACCTCAGGAGCTTGGAGGCCAGCTCAGCCTGGGGCAGTCTGCATTGCAGCTACCTCACCCCCTAGAGGAGCCTACAGGCCTCTGCTGGCCTGAGCAGCACAGGGCCGGGCATCCGGGCCACACCAGGGCATGGCCAGGGGGCCACAGGGTGTCTCAGGGGAACAGGGCCAGAACTCAAGTCTTGAACACATACTCCTACTCCTGCTCAGGACCGCCACCCGGGACTTCTAGAACATCCTGAGACAAGGACCTGTGTGCCTGGGTGAGGACGGAGGGTCTGCAGGTGGAGCCGGGTGTCCACGGCCCCTGCGCTGATTTCAGTGGGACTCACTGCAAACCTCACCGCAGAGGACTGGTGCCTGTTGAGGGCCATGGCTAAGTAAGAATGACGCCTGGCCTGACCCAGGTCATTTGCAGTGACATTGCATGTAAGGTGACCTTGCTCAAGGACCAGGGCGGATCGGGGTTTAGGGCGTTCCCGGTTTAGGACAATCCGGGTTTAGGGCGGTTCCAGGTTTAAGGTGGACCCTGCTGGGAATAGGGCGTATCCTGCTGCCTCAGGCGCCCCGCTCCTTGAGTTCCCGTTGAGTTCTCGCAGGATTGAGAGAGTATTTGGGATTTTGCCCAGAACGTGGATTGCCCCCGGAACGTGTGTAGAGTGCCAGTGTGAGTTCGGGAATAAAGAGTTGCTGTTTGAATCTACCAGGTGTGAGTGGCTCGTGATTTTGTGCCCAGCCAGACTGCGGCAGGTGCCAGTCGTCTGTGAAGAGCCGCCCTACTGCCTGAGCCCACACTGCCACCATGTCCCCGTCTGCTGAGCCCTTTCTCAGAAGCACTGCACCTGGTTATGGGGTTGGCACACCTGAGGAAGGGTCCTGTGCACCCCCACGACCCAAGGAGGCACTTCTTGTGACTAACCGTGCTTCCCTGGGGACAGCGTCCTTCACGGGGACACACAGTCTCTGATAGTCTCTGATAGTAAGGGCCAGTTCTCACTGAGATGCTGGACAAGTGGCAATGTGTTGCTTCCTGTCTCATCAAGGACGAGCGTTGTCACCAGGTTCCACACAGAGGAGTTCTCCACAGGGGGAGGGAAGCAGAGACCTGTGTCACTGTCCGTGTCCTGTGGCTCTGTCATGTGTCCATGACCCGAAGGTGGCCCATCACCAGGACAGGTAACTCTCTGGTGCAGTGTGTTGTCACACCCACGTGTCACCTCCTGAGACCTGTAGCCAGGCTCCGGGGCCAGCCAGCCAGAGGCCACCTTATCTGCCCTGCCTGAAGTGGCTGCCAGTTTTCTCCCACAAGATGACACACTGGTCAGAGCGCGAAGGGACTTACTCACTCTTTGCTTCTTAAGACGTGTGACTCCATTGGCTGCAGCCATAAATATGCCGTCTCAGAAGCCGCCTTCCAGCCTGGGCAGTTTGTGTGCTTTACCCCGAGGCCCACGCCTCTGAGCGCTTACCACACACACAGCCCGGCTCTGCCACCCACACAGGACCTCCCCAGGGAGGCTCTCGGGGCCTGCGTCTCACTCAGGAGCAGGGCAGCCTGCAGTTAGGCCTCACCAGCTGCTCCCCACCTGTGGGGTGCGTGAGTCTCCCGGGATCAGACGATGCTGGCCTGGGCTGTCCCTCATGGCAGGACAGCCAGGACAGCCGCTCTGAGGACCGGCGGGGCCTGCTGTGACCTGCGACCTCGGTGCAGGCTCCCACAGGCCCTCTGGGGTGGACTCAGGAATGTGTGGACAGAGGAACCTGATCTTGTCTCGGAAACTTGCTTCTGGGGCAGGGCCGAGCAGCCGTGAAAACCTGAAACGGTGTGACAGGGCAGAGCGGTTTTCCGGAGTTTCCGCTCTTCCTGTAAGAAGCTGGGCTGCTTTCCTTCCACTGTGGCCTCAGAGAGTGGACCCGTCCGGGAGCCCGTCGTGGGTCCCACCAGAGCCCCAGAGCAGAGGTTCTCTTCTTGCCTCTGTGAGCTTTCCCACGTACAGGGGTCACTACGTGGCTTCGGGAACCTGGACGCTGCTCGCAGTGCTGGTGGTGAGGACAAGGCCACCACTGAGCGTGGCTTCTCCGACAGGTGGTGCCCTGCAGGGTGCCTGGGACCCTGATGCCTCACAGAAAGCCAGTGGGCCAATGGACCTGTCCCCTCCTGGGTCTCTACCTCTCTCTCCAGATTTAATGGCCACCTGCAAATGGACAAGACTTCCCTCTTCAGACCCAGGGCTGGATCCAGCCATGCCAGAGACCAGCCTTTAGGGAGCATCAGCCGCGGAGGAGGACTCGCTAAAACACCCTGCCACATCTTGTCCCTCTGGGAGACCAGCTCCTTCTGCTTGGGGTAAGAAGGGAGCAGCTGGACCTTAGGAGACGTTTCACCGTCATCACTTGGTGGCCTTTGAGGTGGAGAATGGCGCCCCGGCAGGAGGCTGGGTCTGCCCTCTCTGCTCCGACCACTGCCGGGTAATTCCAGAGCCACAGCTGGCACCCCAGTGGCTCTGGGGCCGACCCCCTGGCAAAACCAGGGATCTGTGTGCAGGTTCAATAGACACGTGGGCACCTGATGAGGAGGCCACCTGCACTTCTCCATCTCTTTGTAGATTTTAAAAGCCTCTTATCAGTTTTCCCCTAAAAGAACATTTTAAAAATGAAAATTCAGTTATGCCTGATGTTGACCTCATGACAAGAAATGCCCTTTTCACAAACCTTTGTCCTTAGCCTGGAACAAGCGCCGTCACAGCGGGGCTCTCTGCGTCGACGACCCCCGCGGTGCTGCAGCTGGAGAGCCCCCAAAGGCAGGGGACCTGCTGCTGGCGCAATCTTGCTGTCCCCACAAGCTGGTGCCCATTAACTTGGCATCCTGCTCTGGGAAGCACGCACATGTGCATCCCATCCCTGACACGGAGAACGAGAGGGTTATGCTCTATTTTATTTCATGGAACAAACAATAAAGCACAGCAGGTCATGCCTTCTCCGAACCCTCCACCCTCAGTCGGTTCACACTTTACGAGCCGAGCTGCTGAGGCTTGGGTCCTCGGCCCTCTGTGATCCTGCAAGTCCAAAGGCTTAGTCAGTGCTGGTTTGAAAGAGCACAGTCAAAGGATCGGATGAGTGGTTCCTGTCCCAAGGGCCTGACCAGCGCTTGTGGTGTCCCTGACGCACATCTTCTTCCACCCCGTGCTCTAGATGGCACGCAGGATGCTGACCATGCTGAGCAGAGGCGGCTTCCCAGAACACTGCTGTCCCTTGCTGGGACCGAGGCCCTTCTCTGGTGGGACTGCAGAAGGGCTCCTGAGCACCCTGTGGTCTGCTCCCAGGCTGTGCCCACACGCTGTCCTGAGCATGTGACATTGGAGCGGAAGACTGAGCTGCTCCAACTCACTGGGAGCAGCCGCTGCCCCGGCTCCTCTGCACGTCTCCTTTGGGTCTCCTGGGGCTGCTGTGTATGCTGTGCACAGACTGGTGAGCATTCGGACCTTGCAGACCCTGCAGCTGCCGCACCTGAGATGAGCACGTGCTTCTGAAACGCCATTCACCAGGTGGCCCGAGCTCCGCGGTGCGAACAGCAAGCGCAGTCTGCTCTCCACGCGGTTTGGGGATGTGAGGAGCTTGGAGGCAGCTGGCTGCATGCTTGAGGATTCCGGCTCAGGGTCTCTCTGGAAGTGGCCATCAGAAGCTAGCCAGGCTGCAGGTCCCCAACAGCTGGACAGGCTGAAGACATGCTGCCACATGGGTCCCTGCAAGTCCCATTGTGCCCCCACAAGGACGTCTCCACAGGGCAGACCCGGTGACTAGCCTCCTGTGGAGCAACCACACTGCAACCGCAGAGCTGCCGTGACCCAACCTTAACGTGCACACTCCATCACTTGGTCCCCAGCCCTGTCCTGATTCAGTGGGCGTGGGTGTGGGTGTGGGTGGGCAGAGGTCAGGTGTCACTGGGGGCCCAGCTGCAAGCTTCATCCTTATGCAAGAGGAGACCCAGGTCTACAGTGACCCCAGATCTGACCGAGTCCTCTCCCCTGCCCTCCACCCTCCCTCCACCCGACCTGTTCTGCTCCCGACATGTGCAAGCTGGGGTCCTGACTACCAGCTCCCCCTTTGTTTGGGGGAGGAGTCCTCTCTCATTCAAGGGTCACGTTCTTTCCTGAATCGGGATTTAAATGCGTAGCATGGACCCCCACCCCCATCCCTGACCACCCCTCCCCACTCCTAGCACCTGTCCTCAGGGTGTGCTGCTAGGTCAGCTCCTGGTCTCTCCAACGAGGCAACACAGGAGGCCCGGAGACTCCCATGGCATACGCCCTGCACCAGGGCCAGTGCTACCAGCAGGCAGCATGGTGTCCCCGAGGCCAGGTGGGAGAGGCCTTGGGAGCTCTCCACAGCTGCTCTCCAGCTCCGCCCTGACATTCCTCCTCAGACATGCGATCTGTTTGGAGGAAGGCCCTCCTCTCTGCTGACTCGGGGGCCACCCCGCCCAGCCTCAGCCTGCCTGAGCTGGTGAAGGGATGCTGCCCAAGGCCACGGCAGGAGCCTTCTTCACACTCCACCTGCATCCAGGAGGGACGAGGACTTTGAGTTCCCCCACCAGGGTCTCTGTGGACCCCAGGACTGTGACAGTACCTGGGATAGTGTCTTAAGCCTCACTCCACCTGGAACACAAACACCCAGGAAGATAAGAAGGTCTTCACCCAGAGGCTTCACCCAAAAGGGCTCCGGAGGGTCACAAAGGGTCACTTAAGAATCTTGCTGAGACAGAGTGGCTATCGACACAGAAGAATTAAATATCCATTTAGTCTCATTGTTCTGAGAAAATTCCGAGCCAAGATGAAAAAGAATAACTTTTAATTCTGGACACATACATAGGAGAACAATATCTTAAATCAATACGTCAAAGAACTTCCCAAGAAAAAAACTCAGTAAATTAATCAAATTTTATCTCATAAATAAGAAAGAATATCTTGAGCATCATAAACTAGATATAACTAGGCAGCGTTCTAATAGTATAGACCAATCATTAAAATAATAAATCTACATTAAAAATTGTCATAAATAAGAAATTCACAGAAAAGGATATGATTTAAGCAAACCAAAATGGCAAAAAAACAAACCCACATCCAAATGTGCAGAATAACTTAATACAATGTGCCCTTCAGGTGTCAGGTCCTCGGGTGACTCTGAGATCTCCACCCCCCCCCCACCTCCGTCCATGGCTCTCCATTTTGCCATTACTGCAAAGAAAAGTCCTTTCCTGCAGGCTGGAGCCCAGTGTCCCATGCAGACCGGCAGGGTGGCCGTGGGTGGGGGATTCTAGTCTAAGCGTGAGTTTGTTTTCATGCAGGGAACCAAGTACAATGCTCCACATGCCTGATGGTTATTGTTTTTAAATGGTGTGTTGAGTTACGATTTCATGAGTTAGCACATGAGTGTCACGGAGAGCCTCAGAGCTCGGCAGAATTGCTCAGCCTCAGGGTTAAAAGCTTCCACATTGAGCTCATGGGACTTAATAAAAATCAGAGCAATTTAAACAAAGAAAGGAAACCATCCCATTGATTATGTTTAGCAAAAAGAAAAAAGAAAAAAAAAATGACCTTTATGTTTGCGGCTTGAATAAAGTCTTGCTCTGGAAGGTACTTTACGGCCCTAACACCATCCTATTCATTTTTTCCAACTGGAATTTTTGTCATTTCTTATAAAATAGAAACATATGATAAAAATTAGATGATCTAAACCCTGTGTGCGTTATGTTTGGAGCAAACCAAAAAGTCAAGACCTACATTCATTCAGACCAGCTTTGCACAGGCTTGAGAAGCAGTGTAGAAAGTGTGTGTGCGATGTCCTGTGAAAAGCTGGATCAAATGTGGTTTAAACATTAGCGTTGCACATTTCTTGAATTTCCCCATTCTGAACCTGAATGTCCAGTCTTGGCTGTGCCTTTCCTCTCATCAGAACATCATGGTGTGTGGAGAAGGAGAGCCCTGAATTCAGCTCTGAGTCCGGGCAGGTTTTCTGGGCTTGCCTGATGTTCTCCCCCTGCATGGCCTTCCCCCTCCCAGGTCTCATGGCTGCGGTGATGGGATTCGCTGCACTCCCTCACGTATAGAGCGGCTCACACTGAAGGGTTTGAGGCTATTGCACTGGAAACTCAGTCTTCTCCTTCAAAGCAGTTTCATCTGGCTGGCACCTTGCCTTATGATCCCGATAACAGCATTTGTTGATTTGATTGCCTAAAATCTGTGCAATTTTGTGAGCTGTGCGATCCCCGTTAGAGAAGAACAGTTGATCTGAGGTCCCTGGAGGCCAGAGGAGGAGAAGAAGGAGTGTTGGGCTGAGCACCATCCCCAAGACCATTCTGCTCGGTCTCCAGAGAGTGAAGACCTGGGAGGCCCAAAGGCTGAACCTGACCGTGACGCTCCTGGCTTTCTCAAGCACGACCTTTCCTCTTCATCTTTTAATTCAGTGAATCGTCAGGGTGCAGAGCCCAAAGCCTCCTCAAAACCATCAGTAAATCAACAGTCGGAGCAGGAGAGAGCAGAGCCTGAGGGGCGCTGGGGGGCACGGGGAATCTGAGCTTAATGGCAACAAGATGGGTGTTTGTACATGAAACTTGTCTGAGTCTCTCTTTGTATTTATTTTTTAATGAAAAACATGGTTTGATTTGCTCTCCTTTTGGCATGTATAAAATATTAGATGAACATATAAATATGTTGCACAAGTATTTTAGAAATTTAAGAATAAATAAAACTGTTTTTGAGCTGGAGTCTCTCAGGTCATTCTCTTCTATTGACTCAGCTGCCTCAGGAAATCCCACTCGTGTGACTGCACACCATGACTGCCCGCCCCTTTAGGCGTCCCAATGAACTCCAGCTGTGGAATGGTGAGACTCGCGAGAGGGAGGGCCTTGAGCATCCCTACAGAGAGTTAAAAGCACTGAGTGGCTGCAGCTGCTCTGGAAAGACCCAGCACCCTCCTGGGCACCCCTGTGCTGTTCCCCCGCCTGACCCCAAAGACGCTGCCCCAGGTTTCGGAGGAAGACCTTGGATATAGATGTCATCCCCCCCCCCCC